>NC_136003.1:6668818-7012568 GCF_048128805.1 Centroberyx gerrardi | reverse complement strand
ATTTTCCGTGCAAAATGTTTCTTTGCATGTGAACTTAAGTTTTCACATGTGAAACAGATATTGACATATCTAATGGCATGTGAAAATGTGAAAAAAATATCACATGTGGAACAAAAACACTTCATCTATAAATTTAAATTTTTTACATCATTTTTACATTTTTACATCATCTAAAAACATGGCATCAGAATGCAATGTGAGAAAAATTGTTCACATGTGAAAACCAACATGTGCTTTGAAATGACATATGGGTTTTCACATGTGACTTTTTTGTGAGGGAGAGTAGATGCTAGCAAAATGGGCATTCAATTATATAAAAATTATTACTTTAAGGTGGCTTTAGCTTTAGGTTTAGCTTTAGCAATGACCGCAGAAAACCAAACCATATCCTCCAGTTTCACCTGGTTCTCTCTGATTGAAGAATCAGTTTAATAACATAAGAAATAAACAGGAATTATTCTTTTATCTTGGTGGTAACCTGCTTCCCTGGTGTGAATGTGTGTAATTGTGTGAATATGAAAAAAGGTGTTGTTTAAAAATAACTTGCATGTTCTTCAGTCAGTCTTACCTGGATACATAATGGATAAAAAATGGAATATAAACACAAAAAACTCAGAATTGAACCTCAAATTTTATGAGATCACATTATTATTTAAATCTGCTTGCATTACTTTATCCCCTGCTCTCCCCATTCATGTCTTTACATTACTTGTATACACATTGTGGCTTGATTGTGTCCAGATGAATTTGTGTATTTTGTGTAATGATGCAGCACATGAATCGTGAATTGCATGTCATCCTCTCTCTCTCTCTCTCTCTCTCTCTCTCTCTCTCTCTCACTGTGGTATAAACTGAATGAAAAATGGCCCAGAGAAGGTAAACAGGCAGACTGATTGACATGCATTTCCCACACCCAACTTCAATGAGAGAGACAGAATAAGAGAGAGATTGAAGGAGAGAGAGAAAAGGGCAGAGAGCAAAACAGAGCTTGAGGGAGTAAAAGCAAGAGAGAGGAAATCCTCTCTCTCTCTCTCTCTCCCTCTCTCTCTCTCTCTCTCTCTCTCTCTCTCCCTCTAATGTGCTCGAGTTAATCGTCAAATTAAAAGATTAGAGAAAGAGAGGTGAGATTACTGGAAAAACTCTGGGCTTAAGGTGCATGAAGATGAATGTTAACCAAGCTGAGGATTTATTGAACATCAAAACATTACTTGGCGCGTTGCACATAACCTTTCCAGTCACACTTGACAGGAAAACACTGTATATACAGTACATTTGATAGTTATACTTAAAAACTTCAGTGTAATAATAATTAACAAAAAGTACATTTTATTTTACCTTTTCTGGTAATTCAGAGAGACTTTACAATATATTCCAAAGCATTAAATCTCTTTGTTAATGTGTGTAAATTCCCAATCCAGAAGTTTTGTGTATCTCTTATGAGTATGCATGCACCGATATTATATATGGAGGGCATTCTCGTTGAAAATTATCAATTTGCATATACCAGATGCCGCCACAATTCAAAGCCATTTTGCTTACATGGTTACGAACAATAATTACATTTAAACCTCATGTTTATCTGTCACATACTGTCAATCCTTTTATACATTGATGAATCCAATAAATCAAAGTGTAAACAAAGTAAGCAGTGGGGAGACAATGACAATGCAAACTGTGTAGTGGGGCTTTAATCCTCACTGGAGCAAGTCCAAACATCTTTAACCCAGATGCTTCTCAGCCATAGAATATTGAATGTTGAATGTACATATGCTTAGTGATATGTAGTTTACTGTCCATAGTTTGTCTTACACTGTTCCTTTGTATTGTACAAGACTCATCAAAGAATACATCAAAACTATTAAATAGCACAAATGGAATTATGCAGTGACCAAAAAATGTGAAAACTATTTTATATTTTAGATTCTTTAAAGTAGCCGCCCTTTGCCTTGATGGAAAGGCAAAGGCTTTGGAAAGAAATTCATACATAGGCATCAACTTCACTATTTATATTTGACTAAGAAACACATTTCAAGCATAAGCCTTTAGATCAAAATGCTTTTAAGAGAATGAAAAACATAGTACATTCAATCAGGTGGGTCCAGTGTGTCTCTGTTCTATTATCATCAGGACACTTTTCAGTATTTCTTTCACTTTTGGAAGCTGTGATTTTGGTAGATTTTTACACCATATGGATAGTCCTTTATGTTGAACTGTTGCGTAAAATGACAGTAATGAGAAAGGGCAAATAGTGCACAGGCTATCCTCACTCCTAGACAGCAGGCAGGCTGAGTCTTGTCTCCCCACCCTTTACTTTGGGATTTAAAAGGTGACTGCTTCCATAAATTTTCTCACGGACACACAGAAACACTACTCTCTCTCACACACACACACACACACACACACATTAATGTATCCCGGCATTTCTGCTTCAGGGTACTCAAACTTTAAGCACATGACATGGTAACAATAACTCACACTAAAGAAGGTAGATGGAAGAATATGATGCGTGGATTATTCTCTTCCATGGAGAGTTCTTTGAAATCCTCGGCTTCTGGCACTAGAACAGTTGAAACCATCCGAAAATCGAATCATCTGTTTCTCAACCGCACAACTTGAAAGGCAAATACGCCGTCAGGTTTGTTTTATTATGAGTTGATCAATCACCATAACAACAAAAGCATGTTGAGCGTGTTAACAATAAAAGCGTCAACTGGAATTATGATACCGCATGCACATACACATGTAGTTGTGAATTACTCCCCCCCATTACATAGTCGATCTATTTCTATCAGTTGAGTTAGAATTATGAGGTGTTAGGTTGTACTGTACATAGGTGTTAGGAAGGGGTGGGTGTGTGTGTATGTGTGTGTGTGTGTGTGTGTGTGTGTGTGTGTGTGTACGTGCGTGGCTTTGATGTCATCTGACAGCAGAGGAGACAATTTGGGCGCTGTCAGCTAATGGATGCACTCATTCACTCACTCACTCACTCACTCACTCACTCACTCACTCACTCATTTATTCATCACTCACTCACTCACTCACTCATTTATTCATCACTCACTCACTCACTCACTCACTCATTTATTCATCACTCACTCACTCATTCACTCACTCACTCATTTACTCATCACTCACTCACTCATTTACTCATCACTCACTCACTCACTCACTCGTTCACTCACTCACTCGTTCACTCATCACTTACTCACTCACTCGTTCACTCATCACTCACTCACTCATTCACTCATCACTCACTCACTCACTCACTCATCACTCACTCACTCACTCATTTACTCATCACTCACTCACTCACTCACTCGTTCACTCATCACTCACTCACTCACTCACTCGTTCACTCATCACTCACTTCACTCACTCACTCACTCACTCACTCACTCGTTCACTCACTCACTCGTTCACTCATCACTCACTCACTCACTCACTCGTTCACTCATCACTCACTTCACTCACTCACTCACTCACTCACTCACTCACTCACTCCTGACAGCATGTGAGACAGCTTGATTTGTATCTGATCTGTGCGCCTCAGAGTTCAACTGTGGACAGGCTGATGAATGACGGCAATTAGTGCTTTCTCATTAATGTTGTTTTTAATTCGGTCCATCCACATAGGGTATTCATCATCTCCCTCTGGTACGCCGTGTGCATGTGCGTGTGTTTGTTTATGTGTGTGTGTGTCCGTGCATGTGAGCATGTGTGTTTTGATAGTGAAAAAAGAGACAGGGAAGAAGGAGACAAAAAGGAGAGAAAGAGAGAAAGAGAGAGAGATCAAGAGAAAGAGAGACAGACAGAGAGAGAGAGAGCGAGAGAAACAAATGTCATCCGTCTAACTCCTGGGTCTGTTTCTTTTGGCTTGATGTCTGTTACTTGAGTGGAGTGGGAGAGAGGAAGTGAAGTGTGAGGGAATTGCTCCATTTGAACAGACACACATATGATCGCAACTGCACACACACACACACACACACACACACACACACACACACCTGTTAATGTTGTGTCTGTGTTATGGTTGGAGGTTCAGAGAAGGAGTTTCTTTTTCTCCTTCTTCTGATAGGTTTTCAGCCATTTGGCACTCTGCAAAGGTGATCCATCTAAAAAGAACCCATCTGCATTCAGGAAGATAAAGTAAGTTCTTCCCATTTTGGTAGGACCTTGTATGATTCATAATGCATGATTATGATTATTATCATGATGGTTAAAGTGATGATGGGTGATGGGTGATGGTGATGATGATGATGATGATGATGATGATGATGGTGATGGTGATGATGGTGATGATGACAACAACAATCATGATCATGATGATGAAGAGGAGAAGAATGAGGGGATAATGATGATGATGAAAAAGAAGAAGAAGAAGAATGCATATGTATGTAAAATTTATGGTTATTGTTGTCATTGACGTAACAATATTAACAAGCATCAATACTTCGATCCAAGTGTGAGTTTGAGAATACTGCATAAAAACATGGGTCATGTAAACAAATTAATCTGATGATGTTTCTTCTATTTAGGTAATGTTTAGAATTAGAGAGTTGTTTGGAAATGTATAAACATCTTAATCATATTGTCCTCATAACAAAATGAAGGGCATATACAAGTAATCTGTGTTTAGCTCCACAACTACTCTATTCTGTCCGTCCTTTCCCCATTAGAACGCACTTGGCTGTGGAATGTCTTCTCCTCTTTATCTTCTCTTTAAACCAATTAACTAAATCTGCTCCACAAAGTGGGCACGCCTACAGCACCCCTCAGGCCGCGAGCATAGTTCAGAGGACAAACACACACACACCCACGCACGCTCACACACGCACACACAGACACACACAAGCATGCATGGACCCACACCTAAAAACATCAAAGCAAACACACCCAGAACCATACACGCCTGTGCGCACACACCTTGACACAATGAAAATGGTAGGAATGTGGAAATAAAATAAATATTTTCATACACTAAGCTGTGTGCTTAGTTTAAGAGAGGCAGGCACTGTGGGTGACTATATTACCTCTAGTTATTTTAGATCAGATATTGCTCCGTGACTCACTTGCCAAGTTGACAAGTTGATTGCAAAGGACATTCACCTAGGATGAGGTTTAGTCATTGCACTCCAGCCATGTTGACCCATGCGAATTTCCTCACATCGAGGAATCGCGACTGCAAAATATCTGGTTTGGGGGATGGTGTCCACACTGTTTCATTTCTGAGGGGCAGGGGCGGACATAGTGATTTGGGGGCCCTAGGCAAAGGCAAACATGGGACCCCCTGAGTCCTAACATTCACTGTTTTCAACCCATCCTTTCTATATCCATATTACCTTCAAGTTGGGGCTGAGCTCGCAGGCAGTGGTAATATTGCTAGCGGTAACACTGGCAACAGTTGGTTCTTTGATGAAAAAATGTGTCTACAAAACTTCTATTTTCCTCTCTCTTTTGTATTTCTGCACCACTTTGCTTGAATTTTTTATGTCTTTTGCAGCAACTGGTCCAGTGTTAGGAAACTCAAAGTCAAGAGGCAATTGTGCTAGAAGTGGAATAGTCCACTACCACTGTAGCCTGACTGAGTATGGGGGGTGGCAATCGCCTACCTTTGCCTAATGGTAAGACCGCCCCTGCAGCAAGGTGAAGAACTGAGGAGGGAAACCGCCCTTTAACTGGAAGACACGCATTCAAGCCCATGTGTCAGCAAGCATCCGCCCTGCTGAAGTGTCCGTGAGTAAAACACTGGAACCCTACCAGCTCCGCAGGTTCTGTGTAAGCAAAAAGAGGATTACGCCCTGGCCTCATTCCCAATACCACTTCAAAACAGTTTTACCACATTGGTCACAATGATGATTATGTGATATTTCATTGTTTTGAAATGGTATTGCAAATGAGGCCAGAGTTTAGTAGAGAGAATACACAGGCAACTCCTCTACATAATCCTGTGGACTGTTGAAGGATTACCAGATTCTCTGTGTACACACGCTCCTACATGTGAATGAAGAGATGCATAAAGAAGCAAACACCCATATGCACGTACACACACCGCAAAACAGGTCCATCTGAATAGTAGTCTTTTGGTATGTTCTAGTCTTCAAGTCTTGTTTTGGGAATTTTCTTGAAACAGGTTTCTTGAAAGTTTCATTATCGTGAAATAAGGCGGATCGCATCGCTAGTATCAAGACAATGTCATTTGATTTAAGAAAATTCTGGAAAAATGTTGATTTTTTATTGGAAACAACCCATTATCTGACCCCGCTGAAATTGTTTAATATACTGATATATTTGAAAGACTATATTACATTTTTTTCTAAGATTTTATGGCTCCATTCTAGACTGAATGACTTGGTAAGGTGGATTTTTATGTAGTGTAGAAAGCATACAGACAAAGAGCATACAGAGTGCATGGTCAGGCTGTACTATGGGTGTCATTTTCTTGCCCATGCTAATGAATTAAGACGTGTTGGCTGTAAATTTGTAAAGATGTCCTCCATGACATGACTGTTGGTGAGATGCCAAACATTATCAAAGATCAGCCGGTATGGAATGACAAGTAACTTGACAACAGCCAAACTGGCACGGGATTGCGGCGCTAACATGCCTGCCACGTAAAAGTAGATTGTAGTTTTAGTTATATAAACATTTCTCGGAGGCAGAGCTGCTCTGAAGGCAGAGATGGTCTCATTTGAGTTAAACAACATTGGGCGGAGCCAAAGAACCAGTTTTTTGTTGTTGTTGTTTTTTAGTTTTTTGAAGTTAGCTAACTGGCAAACTTGAATGCCAAAGAAGGAACTCTGGTCGAAATATAAATGGCAATGCCTTCATTGACCATGGCATTCAAGATCTTGGAAGGTCAGCTAACTAGCTTTCCTAGATAGCAACAGGCTTGTGTGGCTAGTTTGAACTTGGAGGGTCAGCTAGCTAACTAGCTAACCTAGATAACTTAGTATGGCTAGATTGCATTTTTCAGTTAGTAGCAGAGCGCTAGGCATCCTCCTCTCTTTTATCTCCTGTGTTTTTCACTGGGCTTCAGTCTAATGTTACTCAGGCAGAAAAATTGTGGTTCTTCGGCTCCGCCCACTGAGATTTAACTCAACCAATGATCTTATTTCTGCCTCCAGAGCAGCTCTGCCTCTGAGAAATGTTTGTGGAACTAAAACTCCAATCTGCCACTGAAAAAGGCAATGGCCAAGCTCTTTTGATCAATGGCTCGCTCACATTCGCAGTCAAAAAGGCAGTGGGAAAAGCTTTCTGATGAACAGCCAGCACGTCACGGTTACAGAGGCACTGCATCTGGTCCCTCTGTCAGCTGTGCACAAGGACAATTAGGACATAAGCTACATTTCCCCCCAGACATTTTTCAGTATTAGCAGACTAGTTTAATAGGATGATAAATACTCAAGGGTCAACTGGAGGGTAAGGGTAAGATCTAAGAACACAGCTGGTGAAACCGCTATCGTCTTTTCTTTTTCTTTCTCTTTCTCTTTTTGTAGAGTGTTCAGTTCAACCAGTGGTCATTGTGAAGGTCATTGAACGGACACTTTCAATGAGTCAATGCCCAAAAAGAGAGGAAAAACAGAAGTATTGCAATATCAGAATATCAGTGAATCATTGCCCTCATCATTAACTTGTGGTGGTTTGTGAATTTATTTCTATTTTCAAGTGGTGACACAGACATACAGTTCAACAAGCGAGCAAAGAAAAACTCTTTTTACATGAATTTGAGTAAATATTTTTTCTAAATATACACTGATTGATTTATACTAAAAAGAAATTAATACATTATCATTATGAATACAGCTTATAAAACTTGAAAGTGAATTGACATTGGACACTCATAATTGAGCTATCTAGCTTCTTTGTGTTATGTTAAATAATAATTAAATAATTTAAATGAAACAAAGCCAAGAGAACCCGCACATCGCCAACTTATTACATTGTAAAATGCAATCCATGAAATGCGAACACTTATTTTGTCGCATAAACGCCATCAGCTCACATGTTTCAGATCAGCAGCACTTAATGCCAGCCAGGTTTTACAGAATATGACTCTAAATAGAGTATAGGTTATGTATTGTAATGATGCATAATCCTTCACAGGGGAATTCACTATACATTGTGCCATTATGGTGGTGAGTGCATATTGTGGAATGAAAGAAGACTAACGTTGCTAATACTGTGCTAGGCAGATTTCAAGACTATTGTAGAAGTCCTTAGTGCAGAGATGAGGTTCATTTTTGGGGCGTTTTTTTGAATTTCCTGTCTTGTGCTGGTTTTGGCTGAAGCAAGGTTTTCACTCAGAACATAGTTTTTGTCATTAAAGCCCCAATCAGGAATTTTTATCCTGATTTTTCCAGGTATTCTCACATAGTTTGTCGAAGGATTTAACTTTTTGCAACTTTCAGAACCTTTAACTCAAAATTGAAATTTCCCTTCATTTTACTAATGGAAATAAACCTTTTGCAGTTTCAAAATACATGCAAAACTCAGGTTTAGCTGATTCATAGATTTTTCCAATCCTAATCCCTCCCAGGAGGTTTCATTACACACTCTGCCAGTGTAGTGGTGATTGCATTTTGTTACAGTTGACTGACATTGCTCCAGGATTGCAGTGGGCACATTTCAAAAGACGGCATTAGAGTGGTTGACATCTGACATCTCTGTCTTTTGCTGCAAAGTTTTTTTCACCAAATCAAACATACTCTTTGATTTTGTGTCAATTTTGTGTCAGTTATTATAATAAATAAGCACTCAAGGCTGATTTTGTATGGCAAAAGTATGATCCTCAAGTTACTCTGGTTTCAAGATTAGTTAATTAGTTAAGTGGTTACTGGATGAACATGCTAATCCATATTCACAATATCATAAAGGCATATAAATGGACTATTTGCTTTTCTATTTGCTTTTCCTCAAACCAATCTGTGGTGTGCTTTGAACCTTGAATTTTCTTCCAACTCTCTCTCTCTCTTTCTCACATACATACAGTACACACATGCACACCCATTACAGTCTCTCTCTCTCTCTTTCTCTCTCACACACACACGCTAGAGACACACGTGGGAGGGTTGACGCCGCGCTGTCTGCAGTGCGTTGAGGAGTATTGTTATTAACTGTGGTGTGAATAGAGGCAGCGGTACATCCCCTGCTCTCTGGCTGCTGCAGGGCTGCAGGGCTCGGCTTTGTTCTGCGCTCCATAATGGCACGCCATAATTACAGTCTTAGCGAGAAGACACACAGGCAGCGTCTGCCTGATCCCTCGCCTCACCTCACCTCACATGGTAACAGAAGTACACACGGGCACACACCTCTTTCATGTGCGCCCGTGTGTACTTACGTTAATACGAGAGTCGTCGATATGTCAATATAAGACAAATACTCAATGGGTTCTCGTAACAACGGTCATTTGGATTTTACGAAAAGTTACTTTTGAACCTTACTTACACATGGCTAGCCACATTACCTACCACTGCGTGTACGCTAAGATCACATAGAAATACTTACATATATACGTATATACTATACCATCATCAAAAATACTTTGATTAAAGGCATACTGAGCAGGATTTTCCCCCTTGAAATAGCATAAAGTCAATCATTACTTATGGCCCATTGGTAGTGTGTGACAGTGTGTGTATCTGCAGAGAGCCTGCCTTCTGCCTGGATTTTCTTATTCCTGAATGTTCGGGAAGTTTCTGGGCATCAATCTTTTGGCAGCAGGTGTGTCCTGCAACCAAAACCACTAAATCGTTTTATATGTAAAAGCCACGCTGGCTGCAGTAGCGGTCCTGAACTCTAATACAGAGTACCTGGAGTTCTGGTCAGAGCTAGTGTGTATCGTGAGCTGGCAGCTAGCTACTGTTGTTAACGTAGCTTCTTTGTAGTAGAAACGCTGATTGCTAGCTAGCTAGCTGAGCTAACCGGCACCTACCTGTCCCAACAGAAAACAGGTCAACTCTTCATCCCCATCCTCTCCTTCAATACTTGCCAACAGGTGAAAGCCAACACCAGATTCACTCTCGTTTTGGAACGAGGCTTGTCTGCTTGGCGTTTTGCCTCGCTGTATTTGAATTTTTTACTGTTCTGGCAACGGCGTTCAGGAGGCATGTGCTTTGTGTCTTGTTGAGCAAGAGAGGAGGGGTCAACTTTGAAGGTTGTGTTTACAAGCCACAATGTCTTGAAGGTTAGGCAACTAAAGCACTTTGGTTAAAAATTATCAAATCAAATATAGTATACCATAATCAAAAATACTGTGATTAAGGTTAGGCAATAAAACAACTTTGGTTAAGAATTGAGGACCATAGGACTGTAGAGCTTCTTGGAAAAAAGCAGGTGCGACTAGAAAGAAGGTTCTCTTTGGCAGAAGGTACAAATATTCCACTGTAGAGAATGAGAGGAACCAAGTCACTCAACTTGGAAGTGAGTGAAAAAAATTAAAATGCCTTTATTTCATTGGCAAGTTCTATGTACAGAACATGATTAAAAAACGAACTCCGACACTTTTTGGCGTCTTGCCTTCTTCAGGGACTTAAAACAAAACTAAATGGTAAAACATACCTGCTTGAGAAGTTCACTTTCGGGGAGTGGCTGCCTGTAGAATGCTAAAGAAGAACACCTGTTTGACCTTTGTCTTTCTTTTAAGTATGTTTTACCATTTACTTTTGTTTAAACTCCCTGAGGGCAAGACGGAGTTCGTTTTTTAATCATGTTCTGTATATAGAACTTGCCAATGAAATAAAGGCGTGTTAACTTCAAGTTGATTCCTCTCAGCCTCTAAAGTGAAACCATGGTTAAGGTTAGGTTTAGGTTTAGGTTTAGGTTTAGGGTTACCATAGGCAGAAATGTGTGTTGTTCCCAAACTAGAGAACCTAGACACTTTGTCACCTGTTATACCCATATTGTCTCTGCTCTTCTGACTCTCCTGTACTTTGAGCTTTTTCACACATCACCTGAAATATGTCAATACTACATTCATGTTCTCATTAGCGTTTGTTTGTAATTCCTCCTACTAAACACATATTTTCTCCAAGTAAATGCAAAGTGGGCTTTTCCTGCTAACTATTTAATGCATAACTCCGACCCATTTTCCCATCATTTCCTATCATACTGATCGACTGTGACCGAAACCTCATCAATTGCTTCACTATAGAGCTGCTTGTCTTGCTTGCCTGAAACTTTGCTCTGTCTCTCTCCTGCTTACATTATCACACTAGGCTTAATATGATATTCCTGAACAATAGTTTTACATGCCTTGGATTTTGTTTCTCATTTTCTCCTCAGAATGTACTTGGGCACCAAAAAGGTTGAGCACTGCTTTATCTTCATCCTAACTTCATGTCTTCTTCTTCCTCTCCTTCGTCACTCTCCCCTCACCCACTCTTGTATATCCCTTTCTGTCTATCAATCTACAGATGTATCCAGCACTTTTTATATGCGTGGAAAGTCCTGCAATATTGTAGCAAAGTAGATGCACATTGGTGGGGACAGTGCTGAAAATGCCTGAGAATAAGGGATAATTTCGAAGTCTTTGCGGAGAGGAAAGGAGTGGGAGTCAAAGTGAGAGGAGGAGGATTTGAAAAAGAAGCGAACCGGAGAAGATAGAGGTGCAATGAACATGGCTGAGGATTGGTTTTAGGTACCTCTGCTGCACAGGAGGTGATGCGTTTTATGTTTCCGGCAGCGGCAACAACGGTTTGTTTGGAATAAACAGAAGAAGAAGTGGGTAGTTAGCATGAGCAGCGATAGCCATCATGGCTGAACAGACAAAGAAAAGAGAAACTCAAACTGCATCAACAGAAAATCCAAGGGAGAAGACATCACAGTACTGGACACACTGTTTGATTGACAGGTGATCTCTGGGAAGAGCAGTGTGGAAATCTAAATCACAGATACTGAGAAAAGTTTTTGAAATGTACGAACAGATTTGATCTTTCTCTACCTCCCTTCCCATCCTCTTCCTCCTCGCTCAGACTATCCTCGCTCTCCCTGAAGGTGTAAACTGACCTGCACGTCTTCCCACAAGCCACTGGGTCATAGATGGGCTCTACCTGACGCTCTCAGGCAGTAACTCATCTCCCCTTTCATTGGTTGACAAATTGACTAATTGCATTCCAACAGTCACGGCGGTTGTCGGAACGCAATTAATGCCCTCCATTACGTGTCATTCAATCGTAGGTGTCAGTGAATGCAAGCTAATTGTAGGTCATCCATATCAGAGAGGTGCTTCCACCCATTTTTAACATTCTCGCTCCACTCCCAAGAAGAATTGTTTGGAAATGTAATGCAAGATGGACATCTACAATGGCTCACACTATTGCAATTATATAAAAATAAATAATTTGTATGGGAAACCAGTTGGTGATGTTGTGATTCAGCCATTGTCACAGTTACATGTCAGGGGTAGGATAGAATAGAATAGAATAGAATGAAACACCAACACAAGAAACATACTGTACATTTATAGCATAACATACAACACATCAGGCAAACAGTTAGAGGTCCTATGAAAAGTTGCAATTCCATAAGTAAAGAATATATTTTAAATGAACAATTCATGATTAACACCTCATAATAGTCTAGGCTGGTTATTTCTTCCAAGACTGGTGGGATTGAGATTGAGACTTGGAAATGATGGCTTCATTGAAAGAGTCATGTTTGCAGAAAGAAAGAAAGAAAGAAAGAAAGGAAGGAATCCCCCAAATGCCACACAGAACCATCAATTTTCAGACAGTTGAGATTTAGGAGAGTAATCGTTTGTTTTCATGTTATACCTCCATCCTCATGCCAGCTGACCGCTTAACCTTTCGGTTTGTGCTGGAAAAAAAAAACTGACGACTTGGCAAAATTGCCAGTAAATAACAGCATTCACCCAACAACAGGGAGGGTGTGCCCGCCCGCCCTCCTGCCCACCCGGTGGTGAGAGGTGAAGTCAGGGAGAGGAGGAATGTTGGCTGCAGATGAAAGAGGGAGACGCAGGCTGGGATGTGTAATAACTCCCGACACATCAGCCTGTCGCTATAATAACCCCCATCCTACAGGCCACAACATCTCTCTCTCTCTCTCTCTCTCTCTCTCTCTCTCTCTCAATTCAATTCTATTCTATTCAGTTCAATTCAATTCAATTCAATTCAATTCAATGTGCTTTATTCCCTAAGAATTAAAGTAAAAACTGAATCAACATTTAAGAAAATTAATCCTGTCCCTTCCCGTGTGTGTGTGTGTGTGTGTGTGTGTGTCTGTCTGTCTGTCAGTGGCTCAATACATGAAGGATCTAGGTTGATGCTCTGTGTGTGTGTGTGTGTGTGTGTGTGTGGGTGTATCAGTAGCTCAATATGAAGGATCTAGGTTGATGATCTCTCTCTCTCTCTCTCTCTCTCTCTCTCTATGTATGTGTGTGTGTGTGTGTGTGTGTATCAGTAGCTCAATACTAGGTTGATGCTGTGTGTGGATCTAGGTTGATGCTGTGTGTGTGCGCGCGTGCGTGCGTATGTGTCTCCCCTTCTCTCATTCCAATTACTGATATTCCTCTTTCAAATTTGTGCTATTTTTTTTTTTTTTCTTTTTAGCCAAAAACAAAAAGTTCCCCCATTTTAATGAAACTAAGCTCCATCAAGACAAAATGTGACTCGGGGCTAAAACCCAGCCGACATAGAAAGTCATCATACCAGTTTTTATTTCCACACAGGAAACGTCAAAGTCAGCCTAAAGGAGAGTTTTCACAGCCAAATAAACTTTTTTTTTCTACTTTTTTTTTTTTTTTACAGAGTGACAGCAGAGCCTTCAAAGAGATTAGCGCCGAAAACTTCAAGGCGGATCCGCGCGGGCCTCGGGGCGAATATGAAAAACCCGACATTGTCCTTACTGTCCCCTGCCTTCACCTCCAACTGACACCGTTAAAACCTTAAATAACACCAGTGTATCCAATAGGAAAAAATCAATAGGACCTGGTTGGGTTTTAAGAAGAGCCAAGTTATAATTTAGACTAAGTCTTGTATTCACTGCGTTTTATTTGGACTTTTCTGTGATGAAAATCAAAGGTCAATGTAATGGATTAATTGCTTTGCTTTGAAATATTTTGGCAATCTTGGTTTCTTTCCATTCATGCCAATAAAGCTACTGGAACTTAAGGGAATTTAGACTAATTTGGTGAATCATTAATTATTTAGAATATGAAATGAATCTTGAATATGAAGCTTGGTTATTATCCTCCATATACACTCAATGGTTGATTAATTGGTTGACTTTATTCGGTTTTTATGCCTCTCATCAAATTAACAGGTCACTTGAATAGTCGCTGTAATAGATGGGCATTTGTATAATTTAAGCCCAAGATACATAAATAATAAACTTATGAAAATACATTTGATTTGTATTGTCTTTGATTTTGTTGTTCATCATCCATGCGCCGACCTCTTTCATTACAGTCATTACAGTTATTGGTCACTGGTGGAAGTGTGTGTGTGTGTGCGTGTGTGTGTGTGTGTGTGTGTGTGTGTGTGTGTGTGTCCATTGGAAACAGTCAAAAACGCCTTTGAAATGACTTTACCTCGTTTTACATGTATTTTTGTAATTCTAATATGGGTAGAACAGGGTTTTTTTTGTCTTGTTTAGTTTAAATTTGTATCCGGGCCCACAGTCCGGGATTTCCACGGAGGATCGAGGGACATAATGAATTGATACTTCACTGTAAATTACAGTGTCGGACCCTCCGCTTTGCCAAAATCACAAGTTTGGAGTTACTTTAGAGAGGCGATGTTTATTGTAAATTGTCCCTCGGTTTGGACCACAGGCAGCGCGCTGTGTGTGTGTGTGTGTGTGTGTGTGTGTGTGTGTGTGTGTGTGTGTGTGTGTGTGTGTGTGTGTGTGTGTGTGTGTGTGTTGCCATTTGCACACTCCTATCATTTCTATCAAGTCAAAATTGAAGGTTCACGTCCAAAATTCGCGCGTAAAATCCAGTTGATTGAGTCTAGATGGGAATTTATGACGTTAATTTGGTTTGATCTGCCTGTAATTTCACATTTGGCAGGCGGGAATAAATTGATTTTGGATTCATGCGGTGCAGTCAGTGAGCCAAGCTGTGCGTATAGCCTCATCATCTGTTTTTAAATTCATACGCATTCATACTTTTTCCACTTATTTTACTCATTGTGTTCATCACAGATCAGGCAAAAAAAAAAATCAACCTTTCGATTAATTATGCATGGGAACCAGCTGGTATCTGAGCCTGAGTGAGTCCAGATTTCATCTTGATTTCATCAGATCCAGCAAAACATACCACAAATCTATTTAGATTTCTGGTCATTTTCTTTCTTATATTTCTGGTAGATTAGGAAAAAAATAAATCGGTGCATTCAGGACCAAGATTCCCTCTAAGCTGATATATAGGTTGGTGGTCTATGATGATTTATGATTAATAATATCTGGTCAGTCATAAGTTATTAGCAGAAATTTAGTCCGTTTTGGAAGTGTTGGTGCCAAATGATACCAGATGCATTGCTTTTAATTTAGTGAACTGACGCCCCTGAATTGTATTCCCTCTCCATCAGTGGGTTGAACTTTACGCTTTTGTCCAGAATCTGACACCTTGTGATTTATAGTTAAGCCTCTAATATGATTTCAGTTAAGATCCTTAAAAAAAAAAAACATTTGGGCCATTTATTTTCCGCCAAAAAACCCCAAGAAGAGCGAGCTCATTGTCGTGGAGCCGAACGTGATTTGTGTGACATGGTAAACCGCTGCAGCCAATGAGCGCGCCTCGTGCCAAAGTGGAGGCAGAGAATGGTCTTTCCATAACGCACAGTGCGCTCTGGTAGGGGGAGGAACACACACTCCTCTCTCGGTGCCAAGTTCCTCTTCGCAAACCTCCCCCGAAAAAAACGATAACAAGAGCCGACTTTTTGGACGAGGAGAAGAAATAAGAAAACAGCACGAATTCTGGAGGATATTAAATATTTGTTTCGGCTTCTTTTCTCCCGGAGCTCCTGTTTTCTGTCGCGGAGTGCTGGCTTCTCTTTTGGGGGATATCATGCGTCGGCTGCGTCTCTAGTTGGACTCCATGGTTGTGAAGACAGAGCGTCGCGTTTATGGACCCTTCAGCAGGGATGTAGCGGAGGCTAAACCCACATAAACCCACTCTACCCGCCTTTTTATTTTGCGGGAACAGCCTTTTTGTAGGGCTGCCATAAATCTTAATGAGGTAAATTCACAGTAAATGGTATCAAACTGGATGGAAAAACGGTCTTTTAAGAAAACAAAGCGTAAATTTAATGCTTTTCTGAACGTCTAATTGATACTTTTTATACCAGCGGTGGTTTGCCTTATGATGATCCCATAGTTTATTTCCCACCGCATCACCGCCCCTCACCCCAATGATGACTATGAGCTCAATGTCGGACAGCTTGGTCCCGTCCGATCCGTCCAAATCGGCGTTTCTGGAGTTCGGCGGCCACGGCTACCCGGGGCACCCCGGGCACCAGCAGCCCTCCCCCGGCTTGTCCCACAACCACTACCCGGTGCACGGCTTGCACGCCGTCGGACCCTCGCAGCACGACGGGCCCTTCTCGTCCGGGGCGTCCTCCTACGGGCGCCCGCTGGGCTACCCGCCCTACCACAGCCCCGTGAGCGCGCACCACCCCGGGGCCTACCTGCCCTACCAGCACGGCGGGCACGGCGGCGCGCTCGGACACACCAGATTGGAGGATGCGGGTAGGTGGGGAGAGGTTGTTTTGATATAAAGAGTGGAAAATGGAGCATCTTTCTATGGATTATTATTATGTTGGGGTTTTTTTTGTTTGTTTTTTTCTATTTTACCAACAGAATGATTATGATATGAATTCCTACAGTGAACAGCATCAGATTTATCTAAGTTGCACGGAAAACGTGTAAAAACCGCAAAATATTTATTTTAACAAGTCATTTCAGCTGGTATTGAGTTGAAAAAGCAAACAAAACAAATTTAAGAAATTCTGAAAGAAAGGAAAAGAAAAGAAAAGAAAAAGTCTTACATTCCGCCTTCATAAATTACAATAGACTATGGATCCCCTCTGTGCTTTAAACCCTGCACACGGTTTTTACTGAAATCAAGCAAAAAGGGAGCCGCTGTCAGCTCAGTGGGAAATCCAGACTCCGTCCACACTGTCACGGGTTAGTTTGATTCCCACCCGTGCTAAAAAATGTGTATGGGCCTCTGATTTTTTGGTATTGTAAGGATAAAAGCGTCTACCAAAGCGCCTAAATGTTATTTTGAAGTCCACGTTTACCTACGCATATCTGCTCTAGCCTACTTTATCTTACTTTGGATATGTAATTGGTGCAATAAAAAATAATGTTTCGTGTACCATAAATTTACAAGAATAATTTAAGAACAAATTTCCTCTGTTCAAAATCATAGATGCCTTGTTTGAAGGAGTTCAATAAGAAGAAAAACAACAACAAAGTTGGATTGTTCTCAGCTCCACTATAATCAATGGTTTGTTGGCAATGCACAATAATTGGATCCACACACAGGTCGCCCACAACATGATGTTCGCTGTGCTTTGGGGTTGGACGGAGGGATGGTTTTAAGGCCGATGGAGACTTTGGGCCACAAGAAAACTAAACTACCCAACATCGGCCCTGCGGTGTCCCGCAAGAGCCAGCGAGGAGGAAACTGCCTCCAAACCATATTTCTCTCATCTACACATGCACGTTATGACTTACCGCGTGTTTCATCAGTGGAGACTTTGAGGCCGATAGGTTCACCAAACGAGGACAGAATAAAATGTCCATTACCCGTTTGATTCCGTTAAAAGTTAAACCAAAGTAGTCTTGTTGAGAGTAAAAATATATACTAAAAGATGAAAGGTTTCGTTGCAAAATTAGATATCTACCAACAACAAAAAAAGTAATTTTACAAAAGCATCAATAGCACAAAATGATAATAAAAAATATAGGATAGTTGGGAGTTTAGTTCTTGATTGACAAATGTATAACATCTTTACCAACTGGATCTTCTTCTTATATTTAGGCTATATTATTTATTTTATTATTTTTATGATAATTATTGATTAATATCTAGTGACTGTTTCCCCCCTAATAATGGCTATATAACGTTTTAGTACTCGTCAAACACATTGCAATTTATTTGAATAGTCACACTATAGTTATATTAATAGCCTATAATAAAATGTTATAATTCAAACTAGGTCTAGAGAGCAATGTGCAGCCCCATAAATTCTAAAAATTCCCCATTTTGATTTTCAGAAATTGTTGACAAGTCACCACTATTTTTCCCGAGAAACATTAAAAGAATAAAAAGCAAACGTATTAAATTTGAATAGTCCATTGGATTGCTGCGTGATTCCTTCACTGCAGCGGCTCCATTTGCTCCCTGCATGGCATTATAAAGTGGAATATCAGATGTCCTGCAGTGAAGAAGACCATTCTGCACACTGCACTGTGTCAGCCATCACATGTTCCCATGTTACCAGACTGCACCACTCACATTATATAAACACTGGCCTGCACACAATCCCTCCATGTTGTGCTTCATTGTTGCAATTGGAAATACTACTACTACTTCTACTACTAATAATAATAATAATAATAATAATAATGATAGCCATCATAATCATAATAACATATCATTTAGACATGCCCTGAATTAAGAAAATAGGAGCAAACAAATGGTTTGCATCCCAGCTTTCTATTCAAAAACGTGTCCATTTTTTTCTTTTTCTTTCTTTCTTTCTTTCTTTCTTTCTTTCTTTTTCTTTCTTTCTTTCCCCCTTTTTCTATTTAGTATCTAATCTTTTCCTATATGGTTCTTTACTAATTTTCTACAGTCTAACACATACATATTACAGTTAATTTTTTTTCTTTCTTTCTTTTTTCTTTCTTTTTCTTTCTTTCTTTCTTTCTTTCTTCCTCCCTCCCTTAATTCCCTCCTTCCATTCTTTCTCTTTCCCTATTTACTTTGCAAGAGCCCACTCTTTTTCCCTATAGCTCCTCACTCAGTTTCTTCAGTCTAACACACACACACACACACACACACACACACACACACACACTCACTCCAGTCCTGGTGAAGTCCCAGTCTCCTCTCAGTTCAGCAGTGTTTCTGCCGGTTGCATCAGGATCAGTTATCTGAACGTCTTGTGGGGCCGTGGCTTGTCCACAGCTGTTCTCTCCTGCCACTGCAGGCTATGAGCTCATGTCATAACAAAGATCAGCGTGGGCCAACATACACAGTTGTTGTATAGCTCTCTCGTATAGAAAAAAAACTCACCGCCTATTGAAACGAGGCAAAAGGTTCCAAGCTTTAGAGAGAACAAAGTGGATAAACACTCATCTTTCTCTAATAGGCATTTCACCTGCACCTACTGCCATATAATCAGTTCTTATATTCTCATTGTATACACTATATTTATTCCAATATATACACTGTTTATACCATTCTAGCTCATGTGCAGCTTTTATTTTACCCTTGTAATGTTCAAAATGCCCAGAACTCAATGCAATATTCTCTAGATCTGTATATATTTCTGCTAATTTTTTCTATTACTTTGTTTTTTTATCACATTCTATCATTGCAATCAGTCAGGCTCAAACAGAGAACCATGTGCATGTTGTATAGAAAAGAGAGCTATTTTTGTTTTTATATCTTCTTATTCATTTGATATACTCCTTACTTATATAATACTTGCTTTTATGTACTAGGCTACTTCTATAAGAGGCCTATTCCCTAAATTCCTACTTTTAAAATGTTTTAAATACTACTTTTATCAATTTTGTGTTGTGCTATGTTAAATTTCTTTGTTTGTGCAAACTTGCTCGGCCTGTAAAACTCATTAGGAAAATGGCGTTAAAGGTTGGTGTCGTGCCGATGCAACAAAATGGCATTTTGCGAAATAAGGATGCTTGTCAAAAATAGTCAAATCTACATGAAAAATCCCACATAGTGAAGAAGACAGCAACTCCCAAGGATAGATTGCCACCACAATTGTTCCTTTTTTAAAAAGCCAAAGACTTGAGACAAAAGCCTTGAGGAAGACACAATGTCAAAACGCGTCAGTTCTAAACAATAGTGAGCATTATGCATTAAAAAGGAAGATTGTGGTCGGCAGTCTATTCTTGGGAGTTGCTGTCTTCTTCACTGTGTGGGATTTTTCATGCAGAATGACATTGAATATGTCATACATTCAGGGGTAGAAAGAGTACGAAAACATTCTACTCCAGTAGAAGTACTGTTACTTTGCTGATGTTTTACTCAAGTAGAATTAAAACTACTGGTGTCAAAATCTACTGAAGTAAAAGTAAAAAGTATCTCATTTAAAATGAGTAAAAGTCACTGAGTTCCTTTTTAGAAAAGAGAACGTTGTTAGCTGTGATCTTTTCCATGCGATTCTAAAAGGAGAGAGGACAGAGTTCAAACTAGATTCTTTTAATTTGAAAAATTAGAAATTACTAAATAAAGTGCACAAAAAAGCTGCTCAATTACAGTAACGTGAGTAAATGTAATTAGTTGCTTCCACCCTTGCATACATTTCAGATGGGCTAGTAACATTATGGATTTTGTGTCCAGTTCAGCTCAAGCACACATGGCTGTTGATGGACCACTGGCTAAAACAGGGATTGGACCTGTGAGCTTTAGGTTGCAGGACGGTCTCTCTAACCACTAGAATAATCTAAAGCCTTAGGCCCCATGAAATTCCCCATTTAACTCAGTAAATGACTATGAATTAACATTGTTGAAAGAACCCTAACCCAATGACCGGAGACATGTTCTTCCATGACGTTCACTCCCGCTCTCTCACTCCTCCTGACCCAGAGCACGACAAGCCCACGGCGGTGATCGAGAACGGGGAGGTTCGCCTGAACGGGAAGGGCAAGAAGATCCGGAAGCCCCGGACCATCTACTCCAGTCTGCAGCTGCAGGCACTCAACCAGCGCTTCCAGCAAACCCAGTACCTCGCCCTGCCGGAGAGGGCCGACCTGGCCGCCAAGCTGGGCCTGACGCAAACCCAGGTAACCCTAACCAAACATGATGAGAGGGATGGGAGGATATGCTTATCTCACCATACGATGCGATATACAATATAGGGTTCACGATTCAATACAACCACGATATGATGTAATAAATAAAAGTTCAGTGACAACAAAGTCTGACTGTGCAGAATTATGTTTATTTCTGAGACACAAGTCTTTCTAGCGATGGCATTGGCTTTCCAGAATGTAAACAACAATTTAAAAATGTCATTACAAAGTGACAATAATATAATTTGGATGGAGAGCTTGTGAAATTGTGATGGTCAAGCGTCTCATTTGTGATTACTACAGCAGAATAAAATGGAGCTAATATCACCATTCATTTTTCTGCCCCATGATACGTATTGTCACATTTGTGTATCGCGATTTCAATATATCGTCCCATCCCTACACAAAATAAACCGAATAGATCTATAATTTCATCAGTATCATGAACCCTCTTTATGGCACACTTTCCAATAATAACCCAATTTATTTTAGCCATTTTTTACATTTTAAGATGAAGCAGAGAGAGAGACATAAAGTCCTAAACAAACCCAAGGACAAAGTAATGATAATCAACGAACAAGGAAAAACATTCAATTGCTGAAGGCTATAATGATAATACCGGTAGTCAGGAACATTTCAAATATTAACAAATTGCTGGCTAATTTCTCTAATTGAGGGTGTGTTGCGCAACACTGTGCCCTAACTGCCAATGTCTATGTAACATATGAAACAGAGTTGCCTACAACATATGTGTACCTTTTTTTTTTTTTCACAAATTTTGGGGAAAATATCCACTTTTAGGGACTGCAACTGTGTTACAAGCATTCTTGTTCAAGCATCAGCAAAACTCTATAATCAGAATATATATATATAACTATTAGACTGATTGTTTCACTGGGTTTGTAATGTGAGAGGGCGATCAAGTCAAAATTATCACCCAAAACAGACACTGCCGCATTCTTCTTCACAGGCGTCACAGAGTGTTCCACTGTTGGTGTCAGCTATGTAATTAGATATTGTTGTTTATCGGGATATACTTTAACGTCACTTAAAGTTTATTTATAGAACGTTTGTCACAAAGTCTTTTACAGAAGACAAAGGAGATGAAACGGATAAAAACAAGGAGAAATAAAGAGGTAGAACAAGTATATCGCAAAGTGAGGCCAGAACCTGTGTGTGTGTGTGTGTGTGTGTGTGTGGAGGTGGCACGGCGTCCCCCCTTGTTAGCAGAAATGATTAAATACCTCCCCCTCTTGTTAAGGAGATATTTAAGAGAAAATGTAAGGGAAACGGTAATTGTCCTGCCTCCAGTTCCCCTTGCTGAGTATAAACTTTAAGTGGAAAAGTGAAGGAAAACAATGATTTACCTGCGGACCATTCCGCTCATTAAATTGGAACAAATCACCCTCTGTGTGTAGTGTGTGTGTGTGTGTGTGTGTGTGTGTGTGTGTATTAGTAGGGCCCACTGAATAACTGAGCCTTGATCTGGTGTGACTCTCGTGGCAGAGTGACAAGAGTAGAGGGTGGAGAAAATGGATCCTGTGTGTGTGTGTGTATGTGTGTGTGCTGGGTGTGTGTCTTGTTTTGCATGTCTATGCATGTCTAAATGTGTATTTATATGTACATTTATATGTCTGCATAGTTTCTGAGATGACTGGCTGAAAGTTAAGAGGGGCGACTGGCTTTGTTTTGGACGATCACTGGTCATCTCTCTCTCTCACACACTCTTTTTATTTGTCTCTTTTCTCACAAATGTACACACACACGCATGTACACACACAGAGTGGCAAATAAAACATAATGGCAGCCATTTTGTCTGTCAGATAATTGAAACACCAACTAGTGACATGCCTGAGGATCATAAGCTTTGAGTGCTTTGAAATTTAAAGTAAGAATTTATGACATTTACATATAAAATAATCCATTTTCTACTCTCTATGGCTGACTGATAGAACACAATAGTGATTCAACCTATTTCCATTGGCTGTTCTAAACAGCTGGTGTCTGGTAGCTCTTTCCAGGGAAAAATGCTCTGCTGCACAGGAAGTGATGCGTTTTACGTTTCCGGTTTGTTTGGAATAAATAGAAGAAGAACTGGGTAGTTAGCATGAGCAGCGATAGCCACCATGGCTGAACAGACAAAGAATGTATGTAGCAACGTCCTCTTTGCAGCAGGAGACAATGGGGTTAATTGGAAATGCTGTCTTAGTTTTGATTAATTAACTATTACTATTAATTAATAGCATGTTTAAGAATAGGCCCATCTTACATATATCAAAAACATACAGGGAAAGTTAAGTAGGATTGCGAGGGAACACCTCAGTTGAGATACAAATGAGTTGTGTGCAGTATGTGGTGTGTGTGTGTGTGTGTGTGTGTATGTGTGTGTGTGTGTGTGTATGTGTGTGTGTGCGTGTTTGCTGAGAAAACACACACCAATGATGTCATCAAATGTGCTACCCTAATCCCGTACGAATTTACTATCACAGCACTGTTTGCACTGGGAGTAAGAGATCATCCGTTCGTTTGCCTTCGCCTCTTGTAGTGGAAAAGTGGCTTTGAATGCGGTCGGCCCGAAGTCCTCCCCGCGTGTACAGTATGATTACAAAAGAAAAACACAGTCATTGTTTGCTTTTCCTTTTTTTTTGTCTTTTTGTTTGTCTTTTCAGTGGGTTGGTTTGGAGCGGTGAGAGCGGGCTTTGACTGATTGCATTACAAACTTTATGTAATAATAATTCGGTTGAAAGTGAGAGTGCAGTTAAAGGATGTCTTGGTACTTAGTTTCAGGACTGTGCGGAAACATTTTTGGGGAAGACTTTTTGGAGGAGGCAGGGTGCCTCTTTTTCCATGCAAATGTTGCCCTGTTTTAAGTTAAGATAGTAGTACAAAACACATTTGGAAAAAGAAGACATTTACCTACAAATTGGAGGTCATTTTGCCAGTGGCAAGGTAAAGACCTGCAGTATAAAGCCCCGTTTAAACTCGATGACTTTATTTGAATTTAAATACTCAATTCAAATATTTGTTTTGGTTCAGAACATTATTTCACCTCACTCATGCATTCTTCACATTGAGTGTTAACAAACGTTTTTGCATCCAGGACACCCAAGTGGATATTCATTCATTCATTCATTCATTCATTATGTTTTGTCCCAAGGTTTGGCATCTATGAAAATGTTTGGTTTTACCTATGATTTAGCGTTGAATTCTATAACTCTTTACACAGTATGTGGGGAGATAAGAGTGAGGAGAGTGCAACCAAGTGATCGGAATAGTCTTTCTAATTTATTCTGTCATTGGACAAACTGCTGATAAATGAATTAAGAGTGAAATGAAATTAATTCTTCATTTACCTGGGGACACGCTGGAACCTCCTCAATGTACTCAATGGTACTCAATGGTACTTTAACCCCACTTTGAGAAGAATTACCTTATTTTGAGAAGAATTACGTTATTTACAGTAATATGTTTTATAAGTAGTGGAAGTACAGCATAAGTAGTGGAAGTACAGCATCTTTTCAATTAAAAACTATTAATTCTATGTTCTAAAGTCTAAAGTTTTGGATCACGAGACTAAATTCTGATTGACTGCATTATAAAATATAAAATGCATACAGTCAGATTGAAATATATATTGTAAAGCTTTCCTAAGTGGATAGTATGACAGTGTAGAGCTTATTTTCTTTTCTGGTGGTGGCATAACAGCTGAAGTGGCTGTAAGTGATTTAATGTGCGGCTGTGAGTGGATGGAGACACAATGCAGCTTGTATTGAAACACACAGTCATGTGGCTCGCAGTCAGTGGTAATTAGGCTTTAGTTGCTGGCCCAGTGTGCGTGTGCGACTGTACAAGAACACACGTACACTCGCATTCCTCACATGCATGGATACCATTTTGCGTGCACGGACACACACACACACACACACACACACACTTGAAGATACCCATCATACACCACAAATTTATCCTCGCTGTGTTGCTCCTGCCTCCATGCCATTACACCGCCAGCCAACCAGTGACCACTTTCCCTCCAAGTCTCCTTCCTGCTGTTCCCTCCCATGGATGCAGCTGAGAAATGGCACGTACCACTTCTCCTTGGAACAATTTGACCACTCTCTCTCTCTCTCTCTCTCTCTCTCTCTCTCTCTCTCATATACCACCCACCAAATTGAAACCTCCTTTTTTGGGGGGGGAAAACCACTGTACGGTCAACTGAGTGGTTTCACCTAATATTCGAGAACACACAGACACACAGCAAAGCTTGGCTTGAATATGTGGCACTCTCACACACTCACTCACACACACACACACACACACACACACACACACAGTGGCACCTGGCCTGCCTCTCAACCATCCTCCTTCCCTAATGCCGGTGTCATTAGCTGAGCTCTCAGGCGAGCTGTCAGCTCCATGTTGCTGCTGGAATATGAAACCAATAATTACAGCAGAAATCCTCTCACTGAGGCTGCATTAACTTAACGCACTGTTGATTGACTACTGGGCTCATAAGCCAAGCTCCACATATTCACTTTGGTTTCCATGTGTGAGCTAACTCTGTGGTGAACCACTCCAGGTAATTATTGCACTGTAGGCTCTGCGGTTTGGTAACTGTAATTGTTATTACATTGGTATAGAGATTATTATGAAGAAGGGATGGCAATTTGGTCTCAAAACTGTAACTATGCCTATACAACTGGCTGTTTTGTTTCTTAGATATGATTTTCTTCAGATATGTAGAGATAATAGGCTAAATGAATTTGAATGGTGAATTTGGTGGGTTTGAATCTTATTACAGTGCAGCTGCAAGTTAATTGCTAAATAATAACATTATGAGCTGTAATTATAATGAACTTGCTCATTTATGAAGTGATAGTTCGGGTTTATGCGTTTGCCACCCTCCATACTAACTTCAAACAGGCTGTGATTTACGTCACCAGAGATTATTGGAAGAATCAAATGAAATATTGTCAAATGTTGCATTACTTATAAACTGAAAGCTGGCTGTGAATGGAATTGCCTTTTTGATTATCGGGTCGTTTTTTCCACATATTTAGAGTCAATTAAAGCAGGCTGATTTCTTTTTTTTTTTCTTTTTTTTTTTACGAGAATATCTTTTACAACACCGTTGTCGCAGTTCCATAAACCACTTCAACCATCTCCATAAATACCAATAAAATCCCAAAATAATAATTCCCAGGATTGTCGGTGTGATGGAGAAAACAACCTTCGCGCCAAGAGTGTTTTTCTCTCCTTTTATTTGCTCTTTTATCTCTCTACGCTGCCGGCCAGGCCTAGACTATATTTTTCTCCAAGCGGCACCAAATCCTTTGGGCGTTTATTTTCCTTTATAACGCGGTTAAAACCTGTTTCAGACAAAACTATTGTTCGCTGACTGTGTGTAATTATTTATGATTCATGTGTTCCCGCAAAGCTGACATGTTGCCCGAGAGGCATATTCGTGTAATTTGACGCTCAATTTGCAAGCATGCTGGAAACGCGGAGCATGCCAGTTATTGCAACATCAATAATATTGAATCATCTATAACCACAGGGAAAAAAATAATCTGACGGATATTTCATGCCAGCCTAATTAAGACTTAGAACTATTCTGAATATGGGGCTATCGGCTTATCTAAAATTGTGTATTTGCTTATAATTTCTATAGTAGCCTACTTTTGACATTATCAGTTTATTAAGCTGAGCCTCACCATCAGTGTTGGATTTAGGCTATTTCTTATAATTTCTCAAAATGTATTGAATTACTAATTTACCTACTGTTTGCTCAATTAAAAAGCAGTAATTCGTTACACTACTCGTTACATTACTTTTCCGTTGCATCTCTTACCGTCAGCCCTATCAAAAAATTATTATAATATTCCTATAGCCTAATATTCCTATAGACTAATAGTGGTAATGGTGAGTTTACAGTGACCTTATTGCACTTTATGGTATTTTTATCTCATGTGGTGTCACTATAATATTCCTATATGGACTTACAGTTTGTTTATGGTACCCAATAATGAGGTTATACTGACCTTGCTGATCTTTAATGTTATTTTATATCTGCTTTTTTGTATTACTATAGTTCCTATAATATTCCTATAATATTCTTACAGTTACTTATAGTGTGTCTGTGGTAGGCTAGCCTCATAATGACCTTAGTATTCCTATAATATTCCTATAGGGACCTAGTGTGTCACATAGTTTACATAGCGTTCTGTCATATCTGCAGGCCTATTCTAAAATTAGCTATAGGCCACTACAGTTCATTTCAGTTCCACTAGTCCTTACTGTGGAAAGTAATGGCTCTAATAGCAACCGGCACTGCTCACCATTAATCATCTGCAATTCTTTCCCTCTCTTGTTCCTCAGGTGAAAATATGGTTCCAAAACAAGCGGTCCAAATACAAGAAGATCATGAAGAACGGGCCCTGCGGACCTGAGGGAGACCACCTCGCCCCCCCGCCGTCGTCCTCCTCCTCTCCGTGCTCTCTGTGGGACATCACCATGGCCGGTAAAGGCGCGCCGGTGCACTCCGGGGGATACATGAACAATTTCGGACACTGGTACCCCGGACACCAGCAGGACTCCATGCCGAGGACTCAGATGATGTGACAGACAGGAAGAAGCGGGAAGCGACGCGTCCGGGACAATTATGGATTTATACCGCCGAGCTGATTGGCGTTTTAGTCGCACAAACTTTTCTCAGAGGCAGAGCCGCTCTGGTGGCAGAAATAATCTCATTGGTTGAGTTGTACCGCAGTGGGCGGGGCCAAAGAACCGCGGGTTTTCTGGCTAAGTAACTTTAGACTGAAGCCCAGTGAAAAAGACAAGAGGTAAGAGATGAGGAGGCTGATATGTAGGCTAAGCGATAATGTGTTTATTACAAAAAAAACCTTACAAGCTTCTGTCAAAAAAGTAGTTCAGCAGGACTGCAACCATAGAAATGGTTAGCCTAGTGTTTGTCTGCAGTAGGCTTATAAAGGAGTAGCCTAATGTCTTTTTGGCACAGGGTGTCGCTAGTTAATTGACTAGAAATCAACAAAATGGCTCTGACTTATTGACTGCAGTGTGATAGCTGTATGTGAAATGAGTCTGTAGCCTAATTCAGAAATAACAGACCTCAGAATTCATTGGCCAATCAGAATTGAATATTCAACAACTTTGTGTAGCCTAATAATATGAAGCTCAGCACTCTTGCTACTAACTGGAAATGTAATCTATAATTTATAATAAATAGGCCTATAATTTCTCTAGGTTAGCGTGTTAGCCTAACTAACCTAGCTTCCAAGTTCAAACTAGCCATACTAGCCTCTTTGTCTATTTAAGATAGCTAGCCTGCTGACCCTGAATGCCATGGTCATGGATGAATGAAAAAAATAAGTCATGGCCATTTATATTTCTTATTTATATTTTGACCAGAGCTCCTTCTTTGCCATTCAGGTTTGCCACTTAGCTAATTGCACTCTGAAAATCTGTGGTTCTTTGGCTCCGCCCACTGAGGTTTAACTCAACCAATGAGAATATTTCTGCCTGCAGAGCAGCTCTGCCTCTGAGAAATGTTTGTAGAATTAAAACTCCAATCTGCTGTAGCCAATGCCAGGCCCGCATCTCTGATTCTGGACATTTCAGGTTTTTCTGCTGCATTTGCATCATGGGCATCTGTTTGGTACACAAGGACAAAGAAGTGTTTTTTAAGGGTTCTTTGGTTAGGGTATAGTGGTTCTATATGGAACCATAATGATTCAAAGAACCCTCTATTTTGCTATAGTAATAACTGGTATATCAGAGGAAAGAACCACGTTTTTAAAAAAGTTCTTTTAATTTTGAGGATTTGGAGCATTTCATTCATTCTTAAAGGCTTGTAGCACCATAAAGACAATAAGGCCTATGTAGAACCATTGTTTTGCATGGTGCTATAAAGAAGCCTTATAAAACGGTTCTGTACAGCACCAATAAAGGGTTCTGCTAAGGTACAAGACTGAAGAACCATTTTCCGGTACTATATAAAATCCTTTTTGTTCTGAGTGTATGGAAAATGGGCCCTCAGCCTACAGTGAGTCCAAATTGAATCTCGTTGTTTTTTTTATTATTATAATGAAAGATCTAAAAGAGCTAAAAGATCAAGGCTAAAAAAAAAAATGCTAAAATTTATTTGAAAGATATCTTTAAAAAATAATCACATCAGGGGAACATTCAGGACCAATGTTCCCTCTATGCTGATTTGATGTCCTCCGTCCAATAATTTATCAAATTGACCAAATAAAAATAATGATCTCGTTAGTCATTATATTGCTCCACTTTTCCCCCAGAAATTTAGCCGACTGAAGCGAGGTTTGGAAGTTTTGGTGGTAAATCATATCAGATACACGGACTCCATATTATAGGGTTTAATGAATTGCAGTTCTACTCCTGATTCTGCACAACATTTCATTTTGTTCTCTCTTTTCGTTCTCCTATGGATTTTCCTGATGGTTTTTGGCGGGTTTTCTCTCCCTTATTGCTCAGAGAATGATCTCCAAACGTTTCCTCCCAGCATTTCGACTTGTTTTATTCTTTATTCTCTGGACTTTGTGGGCCTGAGGCCTTTTGAACTGAGACAGACTTTACAAACTTTTGTTTCACGACTCCTCCAGTTTACAATGTTATATAAGACAACTTCTGTTGACTAGAATTTATTCAAGATCCTAATAAAAAAAAAAAAGTATTTTGCCAATAAAATATTGGCTATGGGTCAGGATACTGTATGCTATTTGAAATAAATCGCCAGTGATCAATACTATTCTATTTTTCTATCTTCTTTTTTTTTCTTCTTTTCTTTAATTCAACTTACTATACACAGGAAATAATGAAATATCTGTCCTAGAAAATGTGATTATTTCAGAATAGCCTACATTTTACCTTTCAAGTCAAATTGAAAAGGAGAGAAAACAAATAAAATAGGCTATATATTTTTATATATTTTTTTAATCTCTAATCCAGGCTACAGTAATATACTGTATTGCTAAAGCCTGTTGTAACAATATATTATATTACTTTTTCCGGTTATGTCTCAGTTGCCCTGAGGCATTTGTGTTTTAAAAATCTCCGGCGTCGTAAATCAGAAGAAACGGGTCACGTCTTTCCCCCCTCAAACATCTGGAAAAGCGAAAAGAGTCGTCAAACATTGTCAATGATTTTATAAAATGACCACGTCAATTATAGGCAATTTGGGACACAGCTTGTTAAATAAAGCTTTCACTCCGACGCTGTAATTATCTGTAATTTGCAGACAAGGGAATATCCCTCTGCCACGGGACCTTTGAAAAGGCCGGGGAGTAGTGGATTACATGGAACTGGATTACAGCCGGCTAATCCTCTCACAGCAAATTGGTAACTGTAATCCGTTACATGAATATTACAAAAAAAAAACGAATTAAGCCGTTTAAGCATAGGCCTATTTCCAATTAAAATCCCGATTACTTGCTGGATTATTTCTATTTAAACATTATTTTACTTAAAATTGTAGCTGGGTAATGATAAACTAACGAAAAAGAATGTTATATTTTTATAGGGATTTATGGTGTGTCTGTGAGTTTATAGTGACCGTATATCGTATTTAATGGTGATATTTTAATATATATATTCATATGGTAGGCCTATAATTTCAGTAGTCCTTTAGGATGTTATAGTTCATAAATTCTGTATCGTATCCTTCTAAAATATATTATAGGATTACTATAGTTCCTTTCCGTAAGGCTAACACAATTGGAATTAATTGTCTGTTTAACTTGGTTTTATTTTATATTATTTTATTTTATTTCGTTTTGAAGCTAGTTAGATTCCATCTAATCCAGTGGTTGCTGGTTAGACTGGTCAGATGGACTAAAAGGACAAACGGACATTTGGCCAAATTACTTTCAGGTGTAGCAGCGCAATTTAGTGTGTGTGTGTGTGTGTGTGTGTGTGTGTGTGTGTGTGTGTGTGTGTGTGTGTTTTGTCAGTGGACTGAGTGGGATTAGTGGTGAGTCTATTATGGATTGTTGGGTGTTTTTAATTAAAAGTAAAAACGTACTTTTTAATTTTAGTTTTAATGACCTGTGTGTGTGTGTGTGTGTGTTCTTGATTTTGGAGACAACTTTTTAATTTTTGTGACAGATCTGAAACAGTATCCTGTGGGTGTGTGGAGGGAGAGGAGGGCGGTCGACCTCCCGATTAACCACCAAACACACACACACACACACACACACAAGTCGTTGAAACACCTAACAATCCATAATACACTCACCACTAAGGCCATTCAACCCACAGACAAAATACACACGCTAATCCATGTACACACACGCACACACACACACATTATCTCTCCACACACACAAACATACTCTCTTTCTCTCTCTCTCTCTCTTTCTCTCTCTCTCTCTCTCTCTCTCTCACACACACACACACACACACACACATTATCTCTCCACACACACAAACATACTCTCTTTCTCTCTCTCTTTCTCTCTCTCTCTCTCTCTCTCTCACACACACACACACATTATCTCTCCACACACACAAGCATACTCTCTTTCTCTCTCTCTCTCTCTCTCTCTCTCACACACACACACACACACACACACACACACATTCTCCTTTCCACATCTTAAACACAACGGCCAACTCAAATGTAATGGAGCAATCTGTTCCACTGCAGCAAAACACTTTGGTTACTATAGCTGTTGAGAAATGTATCTGGTTAATATATGTCGAATAACACACTGGAGTACAAAGTGAAATAACATTTTCCATTACATTTCACACATTTAGCCGGCAGGAATACAAGACCCATAATGCCCTGGTAATGGATGTAACAGACTATCCATGTGACTGAAGAATAATATAAGATAGAAAAGTGCCAGGAAAGTGCTGAAAATAGAAATAAACCCAATAAGAGCTGAGGAGAGAGGTAGGAAGGTCCTTTTTAACAAACATTCTCCTTTTTAAATAAGTTTAAAAAAAAATCGTCTGGCACACAGGAAGTGATGCATTTTGCATATCCAGAGTAGGGGTATAGCATATGGATGCTGAGAGTGGGCAAATAAAGAGTAAATGTTGATAACAACATGGAGCTTAAACAAAATACACATAACAAACACAGTAAGAATGCTTGGGTGAAATGTCAGGATCTGGTGTGGGGCATCAACAGCAGCTCAGTCACCATCATCGGAAGAGTCAGACAGATATAGTAGGAGACGCACCGGTACACATAAAAGATAAACTCATTTGGTCACTCCCACTCACACAGACACGACCAACATGAATGAACAGGTGCATGCAGACCGGGAAAACAGGACAAGCGAACCTCAGCTAGCACTAGTTAACTTGTCTAACTAGGTTTTATGCCTGGATTTAAAGACATCAGTAGTTGTCTCTCTTATTGCAACTGGGAGACTGTTCCAAAGAAAGGGAGCGTGGTAAGAAAAAGCTCTGCTACCTGCAGTTTTCTTTTTGACTGCTTGGATAGATTGGTAGCCAGTGTCTTGCAATCAGAGGGTGTGTGGCGGTATATACGGTGTATATATGGTGCAATGAGATCAGCTAAATAGCACAGTGCTAGCCCATGTAATATTTTACATGTTGGCAGAACCTTGAAGTCACATCTGGTGAATTGGGAGCTAGTGTAGGGTGGACAGGATAGGCGTTGTGTGGTCAAATTTTTTTGTTTTGGTCAAGATTCTGGAGGCAACATTTTGTACAAGCTGGAGATTATTACTGTAATGTTAGCCTTGGTTAAACTGGAGAACAGGATGGCGCAGTAATCAAGTGTCGGCGGTACAAATGCATGTTCTAAGGTTTCCATGTCTGACGTCGTTAATATGGGTCAAATTTTAGCGTTATTTTGCGAAGATGGTAAAACACAGTTTTTGTAATGTCCTTGATGTGCGACTCAAATGGGAGTGGGATTGAATGTAACAAGATTTTTGATAGCATTATCTATAATTTAGAGTAGTGTTCTCAAAGAGATACCTGTGTCTAGCTTGACTGATAACCAACATCTCTGTGTTGTTGGCATTGAGGAGCAGGACGTCTAGGGACATGCAACGTTTGACTAAGCACGCCCTAGGTTCAGGAGTTGGGAGCGGTCAGTTTAACAGGTATAGAGTTGAGTGTCGTCAGCATAGCAATGAAAGTTACAGTAATGACAAATTTATGGTTAATTTCGGTAGCAGTATCATGTAGGTAGACAAAAGCACCGGGTCCAGAACAGAGCCAGACCAGAGTCTACACTACAATACTTTGAGGTCATTCTTTCTAGTAGATAGGACCTAAACCATGAGAGCACTGATCCTTGAATACCAATGTAGTTTTCAAGACGATTTATGGTTGACTGTATCTAAAGCTGCACTCAGGTCAAATAGTAATAGCACTGAGGTTGAATCAGAATCAATAGCTTGCAGGAGATTATTGACCACCTTTGTGAGTGCGGTTTTGGTAAAATGAAAAGATCTAAAACCTGAAACGGTACAAATAAATTGTTGTTAGGTATTCAGTGAGTTGGTTGGCTACAATCCTTTCAAGTAATTTGGGAAAAAAAGGGGAGGTTTGAGATCGGTCTATAGTTGTAAAGGACTTTGGATCAAGATTTGTCTTTTTGAGTGGTGGCTTAATCATGGCTGTTTTAAAAGTGGAGGGCACAATTCCAGTAGAAAGTGACGAATTGATAATATCAAGCATTGAAGGTCCTACAATTGGAAAAAGTTCTTTGAAAAGTTTTGCAGGGAGGGTCAAGCAAGCAGGTTGTCTAGACTAGTTTATTTATATGAAATAAACTAGATTGTCGTAAGTTTAGAGCTGAGTACTAACTTGGAAAGAGTGTCTAGGGAGAACTGGGAGAGTATACAAACAGCCTGGGAAACACCAAGTGAGCTTTCCAAGGGGGGAACACCATTGTGATTGGAAAGTATGGTCATCTCTAATTAGAGTGATCTTACGAGTGAAAAAAATTGATAGCCATGGCAGACAGCCACTGCTACGGAAATGTTTTTGAGTGAGATTCATTACCAGGTCAAAGAGAAACTTTGAGTTTTCTTATTGGCACTGATTAGCTTAGAGAAATACGAAGTTTGCATTTATAATTCACTATCTATCACTATCATTCATTCAAGCAAGACGGAAAACTTCAAGTCTAGTCGAGCTCCATTATGCTCTAGTTTTCTGCAGGCCAGCTTAAGTGCACGTGTCATCAATAAACCACAGCACTGGTTTCTTAAAATTGTTTTGCTCTAGTTAACTATGCGACCGAATCAAGTGTTAAGTAGGGCTGTGTTTAGTTCATTAGTAAAATAATCAAGGGTGCCAATATGAACAGAAAATAGAGCAACAACTTTGGGCAGTTGTTCAGAGTGTTGCATAACGCCATGATTACTACGAGGACAGGTGAATTCAATTTGGAATTTAAGAAAGTAATGGTCAGATATGGCTGGTACACAGTGGGAGACCAGTAGATCAAAGACAGATCATCATGTTGCCGCTGTGATGGGAGGGTTCACAAACAAACTAACTGAGTAAGACCAAAGGTATCTGTAAGTGCTGAGAAAGCCTTGCCGAGAGGATGCTAAGAGGAAGTGTTCTTTATGGGAATGTTGAAATCACCAATGATAAGAACCTTATCAGCTTGAGCCACAGAAATTAGATTAGGGCCCCGGCAGGCTGTAAAGCATTAACAAGGAGAGTGATAACTGCAAAATATTGTGAATGCATAGAGTTATTCACAGCTGTAAAAGGACACAAAACAAGAGCCTCAAATGAAACAAATTTATTATTAGTGTTTGGATTAAAATGAATATTAGAGTTAAATATTAAGGCAATGCCCCCTCCTATTTTTGTTGTATGAGTGACGTGAGAACTGACAACCAAAGAATGTAAGGGTCTAATAAATAAATGTAGCAATCTGACAATAGGGTGTGACAAAAAGTTCTAGCAAGGCCTAAGGAGGTAGACTTTCGATACACTAGGCAGCGTTTACACCGGAAGCAGTCTAGAGCGGCAGGAGCTGCTTGTGATTATGGGATTCGCAAATATTGATGTTTTCTACTGTTGCACTTACCCTAAATTGCTCTGGATTAGGATGTCAGCTAAACGGCTAAATTGTTTGGAAAAAGGTTCAGCGTAACAGTGGAACCATTTATTCACAGTCGACCTCACATGGGAAAGTTGCTTCCTCTTCCTCTTAAATCTGGCAGAGAACAGTGTCTTTTTAAAGGGAAAGACATGGTGGGGAGCCTGAACATTTTGCCACAATACAAATATACCACAGAGAGCTGTTACTATATAACTTATTTACATATTTGCTGCTTTGAGGCAGCACAATGTAGCTTTGGTAAGAAACTATGGTTTATGCAATAATGATTTCTAAATTGAAGAAGTTCTACTCTCAAACAATGTTAAAGGGAACCATATTTTTTTCTTTTGGGGCACTTAGTTTATTAGTACTGGGTGAAGAGTTCTGTTGCAAAACACTACATATACATTAAAAAAAATAAATAAATAAATGAAGTCCTTCATATTCCTCATAATTTACTTTTTTGCTTTGCTTTGCTTTGCTTTGCCTTGCTTTGCTTTGCTTGTGTTTTTCACAGGTTCAAATATCCCTCCCAAACCCACACACTGGAATTTTAAGAAGCCCCTGATTTACTTAATGTGCTATGGGAAGCAGCATCCTGTTGCCCCTGGTGCAGTTCACACCGTATAGTTTTATGGAATACTTTGGTTCACAGACTTCAGACACATCGTATTGTCCTAATGAACTGATGGGAGCCCGCCTGGGGCTGAGGACACATTGCAACGCAAATGTCTGCAGAGAAGAGGAGAAAGAGCGAGAGAACAAAAGAGAGAGCGAAAGAGAGCGTGTTAGAAAGCAAAGGGCCACACACAGAGTACATTGCTCAAATGACAGGAGAGTAGTGGTAAAGTTAGTTTTTAACTTAAATACCCAGAAATTATGCAAGGTGATGTTTACCAACCCGGCCGGTCTGTGAGGCTTTATACCAAAGATACCAAAGGGACGAAAGAGGCAAAAGATCTAATGTTGGTGAGTCCAGATTTCTCTGGACGGAGCGCTGCTCACTGCTGTTTAGGAGACAGTTTGTTTTACGCTCTTAAGTTTCAATTTGTCACTTTCTGTGGCTGAAGAAGTGTCCATACCCAACACCAGGATTTAAGTTGGGGAAATTGGGTGGATCTAAAGCTCTAAATTCAAGGGGATGTGACGCTCTTGTCTAATTTTTCTACCAAGGGCGGACTGGAAAAGAACAGAAGAAATTAGTTTAATAGCAATTTTTACAGTTTATCACAGAAATGTTATTGGGGCTTCATGTTTCATTTTGTCACTATTAAAGAATTCAGGCTTGGTTATCCCAAAAACTGAATTCATGCATACTATTCCTATGATCTTGGACAGTAAACTTGATGTGTGAATGCTAATTTAATGTATTTAGTCATATTAAGGACAAGGGAAACCTGCTGAAGACAAGAACAACAATAAAAAAACATTCATGAACAAGTCAGAAGCCAGACATCAACTTATATCATAAGGTGAACTGCAGCCTTTGTGTGAATTTATTGGGTGTGGGTAAGTATATTACTGCTTTTATAGAATAATGGGTAAAAGAAATAACAACAATACGGGGAAAATAAACAGGAAATGGAAGAGCAAAATTGTAGACCTTGCGTGAGGACAAAATTTGACTAAAAACTGTGAGACCAAAGACTTCCCGGAATATTGCATGTAGCGCCATATAGAAAGCAGAGAGAGAGAGATACAGAGAAAGGGAGAGATAGGAGAAAGAGAAAGAGAGAGATTGAGAGAGACTGAGTAAGAGAGAGAGACATGGAGAAGGAAAACACATTAATTAAAACAAGTCCTAAACAGCAGGGGTCACTTTATATTGGCTTGTTAAACTTGACCCATGCGGTGTGAAAACACACACACACTTAGTTGTAAGTGCAACTGAGATATTGCAGAAACGTGCGTGTGTGTGTGTGTGTGTGTGTGTATGCGTGTGTATGCATGCATGTGTATGTGCACGGACTGGGATACTAAGTGTGTTTTAGGGTTAGACCGATATACAGTATATGGGATGGGGGGGTTGCCCTGCCTTAAAGAGCTACTAAACCTTAAAGAATTTCATTTGTATGAGTTTCAGCGGAGCTTTTTAGTGTCCCATGATGGTCTAACTGCTGTTTCAGGGGCTTTTCCACCCTGACAAGAATAGAATTCTGGGGGAAAACACTGAATTCTTGTTACTTTATTAGCATGAAAATGGTCACATTTAAAAACCTCTGCCACCATGCCGGTCTCACCAGTGGTTCCATCATTACAAACACTGTTGTTGTGTGGCCAAGCTTTGTCCAAACCGCAGAACTTTAATTTAAATTCTAGCCAAGATCCCAAAGTTTTCCCATTTGATGTAATGGTGCAGCCATAAAAAAATGGCATCCTGGGTTTGAATATTTCACTCAATATAAGCAGCAATAGCTCCAATGAAGCATTGGAATGAGCAGATACAGAATATGGATGTGGCATTGTCGTACAGTATAGAAATTTTCCAACTTTGAAACTGCTTTTTTAAGGCAAAAATCAGAGTTCAAGGGGTTAAACACGTTGAATACCGGCACAAAATATCAGCTATCGGCAGCTTCACTCCTACAACACTGGTATCGGTATCGGCCTTCAAAAACCCATATCAGTCAAACTGTGTGTGCGCAGATCATTGCTGGAGGCAGGGAAAGGAAAGTAACGTCAGCCACCGATCTTTCAAGACGTTGTTATAAACTTTCCTTCCGCCGCTGAGTTTTCCTCTCCGCTCCGCTCGCAGCAGTTGATGTCATCACCTCGCCTCGCCTCGTCTCGCCCCCCTCAGCCTCCCTCCTGCCTCAGAATACCAAAGAGCAGAGATGTAGCAGAGGGTAGAACCACCTCACCTCACTTTACCTTCCATAGACGTAACCCCCTTCTCCTGTTGATATAAATCTGCCATGCATTCATTTTCTCTACCCGTTTAATCCTTTTCAGGGTCAACAGGGAGCTGGAGCCTATCCCAGCAGGCATTGCGTAGAAGGCAGGAAAACACCCCGGTCAGGTCGCCAGTCCATTCTAGATAGACAGACACACACTCACATTCATACCCATGGGCAATGTAGAGTCTCATATCCACTTGATTTGCATGTCTGTGGAATCAAATTGATGTAAATTGCATGAAAATAAGGTTTTTCCAAGATAATGCATAAGTCCAAAAATCCGCTTTATATCCATTTTGATCAAATGTTTCATTTACTGTTTAGTCTAAAGATCTCATTCTATTTTTAGTTTAAAAGCATGTAGAGTATCACTCACTTGGCTGAGAGTCTTTGTTGAGGTGCCAGAGTTACGAGTCAAATCCACTGTGAAAAATATTTTCCGCACACTTGGATCCATGCAATTTACGTTTATTACGCCAAGCTTTAGGTAGTGTCTGGAAGATCTTTTTCACTATAAAACCAGTTTAAGAAATGATTGTTGTAAGGCATTGTCACTTGTTAAAAGAAAAGACAAGAAAATACAAGAAAAGACTAAAAGAATCCACCAATTGGCATACGTTTGTGTGTTTATGTATGTTTCTTTTCCCTGTAATCTGGCCTATCCTGTTAGATTGCCTGTTCAGTTGTACGCATAGATGTTGTTTACCGTAATCTGTTACCTAGAACCCACAGCAGCTTTGGTGAAAATCGTTTTTCCTGTATAGTGCCCTTTACAGGTCGTTACAAGTCCCTGTTTGCCCTCTGTCTGTTCCTCTGTGATGTTGAGGTGCATTCTTCTCTGACACCTGGAAGCTGAAGGCTCAGCACAGGAAGGTAAGAGCCTAAACACTTCTGAAAACAAACATGGAGCATGTCCAAGTGGATCGGCGGTTTAGGGTGCACACCCTGTACACTTGACTTTGTGGGTTCATATCTACTCATAGTCCCCCTACGTCCTTTCTGTGTGACTTTTCTTTCCAGACCCATTTCTTACCATGCTGCCCTACTTCTTACAGTTTAGCCTATCAAAGCATATTGGCACCCTTGCTTCAGAAAACAGGCTTAAATACCCACGAGATACCCTTTTCAAAGGATATACCATGTTTTTGGGAGACTGGCACACTGGTCAACTTATGTGTTAAGTGATGTTGAGAACATAGACACCGAAATCATCGATGTGTCTCCAGTAGATCATTGGCCCTGCTGCTCCATGCTAACACTTTAGCATACGCCATGTTGAGTGATAGTAGGCTCCATGCTAACACTTTAGCATACACTATGTTGAGTGCTAGTAGGCGACTAGCATTATCCAAGGTAAGACTGACCCTTTAGTGATGAAAAGTTGCAAAACTGCAAACTTTAACACTGTTCCTCACTGTTACTACCTGATTATGACACCTGACCTGACATGACCTGACATGTTCATGTTGTTTGGTATTATATTATGCTCCAGCGTCATATTTGGAATGGATATGCCTCTCATAAACCACATAACCCATATTTCATTGCCACCTAAACCACTGCCTGACCCCAATGAAGCGCCATTCATGTGAATGCAGTCGGAAATGTAGCAAGAGCAGTATGGATTCTGTTACAGTGCATCTGTTGAAATCATAACTTTTCTTTGGAAATCATACCCATCAATATATGAGGACATGCGTATACATTGATTTCAAACTTTAGAAAAAGCTTTCATCTATGTTTCATGTAGTTTTGAGTTATTGAGTAAAGTTTTCACATCTCTTGGAATCAAAATAATGTTTTCCATAAGACTTTCCATAACTTTTTACCTCTTTAAATTAACTTTTTTTACTTTAAGTTTTACTTAAGCCACGTGTAAACACTTACTTTGCATGAATAACTCACTTTTGACCAAAATATCTGCTAGAACCTAATTTCAAAGTCACAAAGAGAAAAGTTCACATCTTTCAAGTTAATTTTATGCCAATTTACGAGACTCTTATTCTCGTGTTTTGGTCTCTAACATTGTTTGAAAGTGTTTCTTTCTTTGTTATTCTTCCTTGTCACTCCCTCTTTTTGTTGGCTAACCTGTGGGTTTGGTTGGCTGTCTGCTTGAGAGCCTGGAGGGAGGGAGAGAGAGAGAGAGAGAGAGAGAACTTAAGATGGACAGCTCGTTTGTCACGCGTACACACACACACACACACACACACACACACACACACACACACTTCTCTCCTCCCCTTTCCAACTGTGTGCCACATGAAAGGAGTGTACACCCGTCTCTCTCTCTCTCTCTCTCTCTCTCTCTTTCATCTGCCGGCGGTGTGTTATTAGGATCCAGAGACTCCAGAGTGTCTGCTACACTGTCACCTCCCACAGCCTCTTCACACGCACTCTGTGTTTGTGTGTGTTTCAGCGTGTGTGTATATGTGTATGTGTGTAATATATAGATGGGCGCAACCTGCATCTGTATTTGTCTGACTCACTCACTCACTCACTCTGACAGGCACACCAGGAAAGCACCATCAGCAAACTGCCTATGCAGTGTGTGTGTGTGTGTGTGTGTGTGTGTGTGTGCGTGCGTGCGTGCATGGGTACACTTGCAGGAAATAGAATACAACAGTAAGCGATTCAAATACAAACATTTTATTTTTTTTACTCAAAATTACATATAGTTTTTTCAAATAAATGCTCCTAAGGCACCAACTGTCATGCCACTTTTGATCTACAGTTGACACTATAAATAAGACCTGAGTTCAGCACATATATAGTAGAATATATATACAACTTCTTTTTCAAATGTTTCAGCACCTACTCATTGTAGCACTTTTGCTCTTGAATGCTTTTTTTAATATACAGAAACTGAGATCCGGGCTGGGAAGTTTTTGTGAGCATAACCTAAGAATTCCACTCTCTATAGATGCATTCAGGGAAAATATGTTGGGGACAAAATGAATTGTGCGCCGCAGTTAAACATAACTGACTTTTGAACTGATTTGCATAGACAATTCAAAGAAGCCGCACAGACAGAATCATCATTCATTCAAATGCGTACCAAAGTTCTCACAGCAAAGCCTCGTGTCGACAGTTCAGACCGATTGAATTTCTTTGCTACGTTCACACCACAGGCCTTCATGCTCTGAATTGCTGCTCGTATCTGATTGTTGAATGACTGCTCATACCTATTCTGGGATGTAAATCATATCTGACAGTCACTGACAGTGATGTCAAAAAGACGTGTTCGCAGAGTAACAACAACAAGAGATGTCACGTCAGTTTTTGTACCTACGCTTCTCCAACTTGTTTCGACACATTTCGGTTACAGTATGCACCTTCAAGGCTATTTGGCTTTTTTTCCATTGATGTATCTCGTCATCCTCCATGCTAACACTGGCTCAGCCGAGCCGCTGTGGGCGCCGAAATTATGACATTTGTCCTAATTTGACAAATTCCCATTTGAGCGTTCAAATACGAGTCGCATGTAGGCCGCATACCTCCGAATCTGATTTTGTACCACATCTCCATGAAGTCCAGATCGGCACTGGAAGAAATGTGACTCCGTGAAGCTTTTTGCTGTTCACACTGATTAGAAAACATCAGACAGATCTGTGTTACATGTGAGGGAATAAATCAGAATTGGGACATTAAGCTGTAGTGTGTACGTAGCCTTTTGGGACCCAAACAAGAAAAGGTACTCTCACACCTGAAATCACTTTAGTAGAGGGACTCTGGTATCCTTTATTAGTAGGGGAGCTCTACTTTTATCTGCACCGTGTTGTGTTTTATGGGAAACGAAAGCCTTTATACAAAAACAATGCTTGGATGTAAACATTAGACGGTGCTTTGTGAAGGGCAGTGAAAAAGTGCTAGAACTACCTTTGGACCCCTGTTATTGTACGGCTTCTTAGAAAACACAGAAGATTCACTGATGTGTTCAGTTATGTTTTCTGTAGATTAATTCTTCATTAAAAGGCGTAATGTGTCCCAGAATTTCCCTACCATAGGTGTTTCATTAATCTGGGTTTCAGTGGAGAGTTTTAGTGTCCTATGATGGTCTGAATGTTGTTCCAGAGTGTTTCCACCCTAACAAGAAGAAAATTCTGGGGGGGAAACTGAACGTGTCATTCTTTGGCATGGAAATGGTCAAATTTAAAGATATTGAATATCGACAAAATATCGGCTATTAGCGACTTCAGTCTGAAAGCATTGGTATCGGTATCAGCCTTCAAAAACCCATATCGGTCGAACCCTAATCTCCATTACGATTTCTATGTTCTGACATCTTAATCTTGGGAGAATAAGTCATCTGCATCAGGTTTTACAGTCACGACTCTTGTCTGGTGATCATTGCCAGGTTTTTCTTTGGTCACACTACCACTCCAGATCCTGGTGTTGAAGCTCAGAACTCCAGTCAAAATGCTATGTAAAGTCTTTCCCGGGTGTTATGGCAGTCAGTAGACGGCTCCCATGCTCTGTGTAGACGGCGGTGCTGGTGATGACGTGTGGTGCGTCGGACCCGACTGCGTCAGTCCTAAATGCGCACCCTGCTGCTGGAACCAGTTCTGGTGCGTGTACTCGTCCATGTACGCCGGAGAGGAATCGACTTGCGGCTGATAGAGACCCTGCCCCCTACTGGTAGGATCCAGCACTGTGTTGTTTTTGTTGCTGCTGCTGCTAATGTTGCCGTTTGTGTTGCTGCTGCTGCTGTTGTTGTTGTTGTTGTTGCTTTTGTTCTCCCAAACGGCCGGGGATGGGGGAGAGTTGCAGGCCATGGAGTCGCTGGCGTCCGGGCTTTGGTCCACAGGGATTTCCCCGAGCGGAAACTCTCCGTTCTTGTAGAGCTTCTTGAACTTGGAGCGACGGTTCTGGAACCAGATTTTGACCTGGAGGGAAGAGCGTCATATGTTGAGAAAACATAAAGATGTTTCAGAAGACATTTTCCAAAGCCTACTGGCCTATTTCCTCAGCTGGATCCCTACGTGCTGTTACAATAGCATATAGCCAACATAAAAATTATTTAGCAATAAGAAACAAGGCAATAAGTGAGATTTTTACCGCTCCATAGCACAAAATGACAATAATTTTATAGGGTTGCTGATCAATACCAATCACTCAACGTGCCAGAGACTTGTGTAGGAGAGCAGTTCTTGCAGTTCCTACTGGTCGCCAATAGAGGTCACTAAAGTTCATAGATTACTTCATGCCCTGGTAAATGTGTGAGAGCTGTTCTAGGCCTTTTAATTCTATAAACAATATCAAGTCCACAAGGCTATCAAAACAAATGACTTATCACCAGGATTAAAATACAATAGCACTTGTTAGCACAACACATGTTATTTCCTTTTCCTTTTGTTAATGTGAACCAAGCATAACACTGAACAATGATTTGCTGCATCTGCATTGTCTCACACTACAGGTTTTGTGTTTTATCACTCAGGCGTCATAAAGCATGTGGCAATAAATCATTATGGCAGAGAAATCTGACTGACTAAACCAGACTGTCAGAACAGTGGCAACTCTCGTTAGGGCGCTGATCCAAAAAAGGTTGAGAACCACTGCTCTAGTATATTTGATTCTAGTGTATTCTATTATAGCATATTCTACTAGTTTCTAGTAGTTTTAGTATAGTGTAGTATATTCTTCAGCTAGTGTATTCTACTCTATTATACTCTATTCTATACTATTATAATCTATTGTACTCTGTCACCAAATGTATAACATTGTATTGTAATCCCCTTGTATTGTATTGTATTGTATTGTATTGTATTCATTGTACTGGATTGTACTCTGCTCCCCTCCCTCCTGTGTGTCCCACCTGTGTCTGTGTGAGGCCCAGCTGTGCGGCCAGCTCAGCCCGCTCCGGCAGGGCCAGGTACTGGGCCGACTGGAAGCGTCTCTGCAGGGCGGCCAGCTGGTAGCTGGAGTAGATGGTCCGGGGCTTCCGCACCTTCTTGGGCTTCCCGTTGACCATGCGGACCTCCATTTCCGGTTCCTCTTTCACTGGTGGAAGAAAAAAGTGAGGCTGAGTAAAGGACTACATGAATTAGGTGAAGAGTAGCTCCTAACTGTGGTTGTTTATCATTCATCATTCATTCTCTGGCAAAGAATATTCTGATAATATTCCTTATGGTACTTTGTGGTGTTTATTTTTATCTCCTATGGTGCCACTATAATGTTGTTATACTATTCCTATAGGGACTTAAAGTTTGTCTGTGATACTCTATAGAGAGTTTATAGTGACCTTATGGTAGTTTATGGTATTTTTATCTGCTATGGTATCACTATAATATTCCTATGGGGACTTATAGTGTGTTTGTGATGCTCAATAGTGAGTTTATAATGATAGTTTATGGGTTTTTTGATCTTCTATGGTATCACCATAATGTTCCTATAATATCCTCCTAAAATGTATCACAGCACTCATATGGCTCTTTTCCATACCGGTTGCCTGCTTCTCATTTCCACCAAACAATGCCATGAACAGCAGCTTGTATTAGGTCCACGCATGGCAGTTTGTGCAGAGATGTTGCAGCACCAAAATAGACGCGGCTGCTACAACCCGAGAGTTTCAAAGAAATTCCGGGCAGCACTCTGAACTTATAATTTTGGTCTGAGTGTCTCCCACAGACGTGGAGAGAGAGGGAGATTTATAGGTGCTTTTCATGTAGCCTGGAGGCCTGCTTGTATATATCTCCCCTGTTTTTCTTATAGCAGATTTGTTTCTTCTTTGAGACATAAAACCCACAATACACAAATATATATGTAGCCTATACACATTCATTTTAACATATTATGTATTGACATGTATAGAAAAAACACATTTGAAAGTCTTGTCTTTTAACCATATACACAATACATGAAGGAAATTGATGTCAATATTACAAAAACTGCCACTTTCGTACATCTTCTATATGCATGGTACAGAAATACCACATTTGACATGGATTATATTTAAATGCATTAATATATATTGTTTAAGGAATAGAATTATCTACTTATATTTTAAAATGTATGTGCTGATCACATTAGACATAAATTGCTTATATGTAGCCTACTTTGTTTACTATGTTTTCAAATAGCTTGCCATGTTATATTATTGTATATATTATATTATAATATATTATATTATGAAAGACATATCAGACTCTATATGGACTATACGGCCATATATGTAGTGATTGATTGATTGATTGATTGATTGATTGATTGATTTATTTGCTTATAGCCTATATATATTTATTTATCTATCAATTCATCAATTTATCTGTCTACCTGTCTTTTTATTTATTCAGCTAGCCTATTTATTTAGATATGTGTTTATTTGTATCTATATGTCTATTTTTGTTTATATCTTATTATTTTATTTACTTTATTTAATTTTACTAATTTATGTAGGCTATTTTTACATTGCATATTTATTTATTTGGTCGTTGCACGTATGACGGGCGTGCCAACAACAGGCATTGCGTGATAAGCAGCCGTCGTCGGAGCTGGATGATTCAACGCGCGAGACTGACTGACATGCCGTGACACCTGACGCGCGTGGCCGTGGGCCAAAGTCCCCCGGGGCCGTTTCCAGGAGTCAACTCCCAACTGGAATGTCAGAAGCGGTGCACCAGTCTGTCAAGTTTGTTTTTCTACTGTTGTTCACACCGAGACACCTTCCAAGCTCGGAAGGCAAAAAAACAACTCTTAAACACAAGTCTAGCTGTACAGAAAACAGCAGAGAGGGAGAAGAGGATATTACAATATTCCTATAATATTCCTTATGGTATTTTTTTTTTATTTTTTATTTTTTTATCTCCTATGGTGTCACTGTTCCTATAGTATTCCTATAATATTCCCATAGGGTCTTATAGTGTGTTTATGTTGCTAAATAGTGATCTTATGGTAGTTGATGATGTTTTTAATCTCCCAAGGTATCTCTATAATATTCTATAGGTATGCATAGTGTGTGTGTGTGTGTGTGTGTGTGTGTGTGTGTGTGTGTGTGTGTGTGTGTGTGGTACTCAGCAGTGAGTTTATAGTGACCTTATGATACTCTATGATATCACTATAATATTCCTATAGTGGTCCTATAATATTCCTATAGGGACGTTTTACTGTTTTATTTCCACAGCATCCTTCTAAAATGTATCATCACACTATAGCTCTGTTAACATAAACCTATTCGGATATGCTTTAAGGTCATTGCATGTGTGATGAATCACAACAGCAACATAATAAATATCCCATTGGAGGTGAAGTTGAAAGGTCACTGACTACAGCTGATATGCTCCAGTCCTATAGGCTGCCCTCGATTTCGTTATCAATAATTAACTGAGAAGGGAGTTATAAAGGACTATGAACAACAGGCAGATATAGGCTATATAAGTCTGTGTTTACCCTGAATATAAATGTGGCCATTAAATCCGCCATTAAATCAATAACTGGACGAATTTACCTCCATTGAACTTAATGGACTTTCTCCCCAAACTCCCTGTCTTTCCAGGCTGAAAACTCATCTCTTCAGGAATGAGCTCATGTCGCCTTTTTCCTGCATGAATCACACCCCCCTCTCCTATATCTTTCTCTCCACTTCTTTCTCTTATGTTGAAGTGAAAATCCCTTCTACCTCTCTCCAGAGCTTTTACTTTAGTATTTATCTCTTATATATCCACAGGAATACAGTCAGGGAACTCTGCTGACCCTTGTAACTCCTTACTATTGGTCGTCTGTAATGATGGTGATAATTGAAGCTTATTCTAAGTCACTCTGGATAAACAGCATCAGCTAAATGCCCTAAAAATGTAAATGTAAACCGAGATTTACAGAGAGTAAACTCATTTAAAGCGCGTCATGGGACAGTTCAGGGAACAGTGGAAAACTTTGACCACTGGCACAAAAGGAAAACCACTAAATTTTCCCGTGCGTAAAACTCATCGGGGACAATGGGTAGCCTATATATGGCAAGACATGGGCACTCAGCCTGAGGGAGTCCCGATTCGATCTTGTGGGTTTTCTCATTATAATGAAGAGCAAAGACCAAGGGAAAATGGCTGGGAATCTATAGACTGTAAAAAAAAACAAAAAAACAGCAGGTTGGCACTGCAGTGCCTGCTCGATTCACTTTTGCCTACAGAAGCGAGTTTGTAAGTTTTGGTGGTAAATGATATCAGACGCATGGACTTAGTGAATGGAAAACTTACCGACGTCTTGCAGCGCTGCCTGGACCTCCCTGCTGAACGGCCCGTGCTGTCTGTACGCCGCATGCGGGTACGGGTATTCTGCCTTGCCGACCGGGTAGGCGCCCCCTGCCCCCATCCCGTTCAGGTTATAGTGGTGGTAGGTGTACGGGTTCATGGGTTGAGTTGAATACGGCTGCTGCGCCTGGTAGAAATCCTGCGGGCTGTGGTGCGCCGTCTGCCCGCTGTAGAAGCCCATGTCGGTGGACGAGGACTCCGGGAGGGTCGGGGAGTCCTTGGCGGCCGCGATGGAGCTCCCGGCCGCGGGGAGGGAAGGCTTCTTCTCCTCGAACACCGGCACCGGCTGCCCATTCATGTTCACACTCTCAGATCTTGCGAGGTTTGAAAAAGTCAGCTCGAGCCCCGAAAAGCCTATCGGGAATGTGTTTCGCAGGTTCTCAGCGCGCAGGAATCCTCAAAGTCTGTAGCTGGCGCAGCCAAAGTCCCTTGACGCAGCAGCCAGGCTGTCCACCGTGGCGGCGCCCAACCCAACTAGAGCTCCTAATTACAGGGCGCGCCGAGCCGAGCCAAGCCGGGCAGCGCAGAGGGAGTGGATGGCTCTCTCTCATTGGTTCGTCTCCCCGCTCCCTGCCTCTGCCCCGGGGCCAAGACGGGCCCGACTGTCGCCTGTCTGGCTCCCCTCTGCTCCCCACAGAAACCTCCAGTAAACCTCTCCTCTGGCCTGCACCAAAGCGCATAAACAGTCGGCGAGCCTGTAAAGTCTCTAACTTTATACCCGGAGATATTTCTACGTTTTTGCGGACCTACACGTCAACATGCAGTGCAGTTGACGATTTAGATGAAGCGTAGGACAAGTCATGCATAATGGGGTTGTGATAAGGAGTGTTTACGCATTAGCTTTTGGTGCTGCCTCCCATTCACATGCAGATACACAGCCTCGACCCACGTTGCGACTTGTTTACAGTTAATCAAGACTTATTTAAAAAGGCTTTTCCCTGTTTACATGTGATAGAGACTTCGCCTTAGGAAAAAGACATGTAGTAATCCTATAATAAACTTAGATTGATACTATATCACAAAACTATACAGTATATCTAGCAATTAGGAATATTATAGGCTACTGATACCATAGGGGATAAAATTACCATAAGGTCACTATACTGAGTACCACAGACAGAAGTCCCTATATGACTATTCTAGGAATATTATAGTGATTTTTACAGTCAGCTCTAATCTTAAACAGGCATATATGACTAAATGAGGTTAGAGTAATTGACCTCTTTGTTAAGTAATATCAAGATGAACTAGAAAAGCACACTTGCCACAGGCAATGTGTGGGTGAGGTGAGAGCAAGCGTGATTGCTTCAGCTTGAAAGGTTAAAAAGTTGAATTCATTCCAAATGCAGTTTACAATTTGACCACCAGATGTCAGTATTCACTCTCCGCCGTTTATTTCTTAGGGAGAAAAAAAATAAAAGACCTCTTAAAAATGTCATAAAGTTGATTACATCCAATGCACCTCAGCATTTTATATTGTGAATAGCATGAGCTTGCAGCTAAACCACGAATACCACCAGTTGCAAGAAATGCACTCTTAAAACTGATCTGTCTTATGGTTGAAAAGTGATTAGAAGCGAAATCCAACCCTACAAACTCACCATGTCCTTGCAACGTCGTGATTGTGACGTTTCATTTATGACGTTAGAACGTTAGAAATGTTACAACTCAACCCCAAATTAACATATTGTTTCAAGCTGAGTTAAAAACTGAAGTGATGTTCTGATGTCTTGGCACAGAGCTGACCCGGTAGCTTTAAATATAAGAGCTGACTTAAGAACTACTTGATTTAATTAGCTTATCCTACAATACATTCCATATTGTATTGCACTATTTTGGTAATGCATAAATACTTTTCTCTGAAGCCTCTAATTGCGGGAAACAGAATACAAAAGGGCAGTTAAAGGATAAGTTTGATGACTTTGGAGCTTACATACCTGTAGTACTTGGACCCGCGGACAATATCGACTCCAGAGTCAGCTGTCAGTTGAAACAGCGAGCTCCAAGGCCTCAATAAGTCCAAATGGGGTTTGTCAAAATATCAACTAAAAAACATTTGTAGGCTCCACCGTGCAGTTGAGAGTAAACATGACTCAATTCCTCCATGACACACACTTTCACTAATCAGGAATTCACATAACTATTTTTCTCTAGCACAGCAGACTGCTGTGGGGAGAAAGTGTGTTACTGGCGAAGTGATCTAGTTTTGGACGGTCAGGTCAGATTGTAAACAGTAGAGTTTGGTAGAAGATGATCCACTGAGTGGAAATGGTGCGGTGCCGCTGCTTTCCGGGCCAAATACTTCAGTTGGTCGCCATATTGTTTTCACTTTTTTGAATATATTTTGACAAACCACATTTGGACTCAGCAAGAGACCTAGCAACAAACCTAGCCGTTTCAAGTGACAGCTTACTTAGGAGTCAATATTGTCTGTGGGTCCACCTACTACAGGTATGTAAGAGACAAATTATATATAGATCCAAACTCACCAAACTTAAACTTTAAATGCATTTCAAGTAGTGGAAACAGTAGCTGCCAACAGGTGGCGTTGAAGCCTCAAAGTTTCACTGATATAATCAAACCTCAGCTAGTGTGAGAGCATAATATTCCACCATTACTATCCATTAATCGATTCCAATCGTATCCATTACTATCCAGCCCAGCCTTTATAGTACTTAATCAACGCAGACAGAAAGATAAATCAAGGCAATAAGGGGGAAAACACACATTCTGATCACCCTTAAAATCACACACCTTCAGGTTTCAATTTTTTTTTATTAGCATTTGTCTTTCTCTATGTCATATATGGTAAACCCTGGAGTCCTTGCAAAGATTAAATCCCCGGAAACTTACAGCTTGATTTTTCTCCGGCGAAACCTGACCCCGTTCTTACACAACAAAAGCATCTCATAATGCGAAGAGTTCTCTCCGGTCGCGTCCCGTACAAACGGAGAGCGTCGAAAGCTCTCCGCGTGACCGACCAAGCTCTCTCGGCGGGGAGATCGACTCTGTTCTTTAGCATTATAAAAAAAGGGGGGGGGGCAGTGTGAATACATCGGGGCCTTGGATGAACGGAGGCGCTTGGCAACATTATATACAAACAGGAGGTGGGAGAGCAGGAGGAGGAGGGAGGTGGGGGTGTAACCCGACACGGTGACGGACGTCCTCCTCTCCTCGCCGTGTGGTCCCGGAGGGGACAGATGGGGCGCGTCCCTGTCCGCTCCACAAATCCCAGAATGCCTTGTGAGTGAGTGAGACCGCTGGAGGGGGTGAAAGGGGGGTGAGGGGGGTGAGGGGAAGGGCAAAGTTCACAATGATTTAGTGGTGAGGAGGGGATGGGAGGGGCTGATTTTCAAAACCGTTCTTCAAGGTGAGCTGGTTGACCAGCGGGAGGGTCAGTTCTTCACAACCGCAAACGAAAGGGAAAAAGAAATGCATAAAAAGGTTGAAGGGAGGTTGGCAAATTGAACAAGAACAGAACCGGCAGAGTCCAGCGAGAGACAAAGACCGACCAAGCCACCTTTACCCCCCGGTTACACTCTGAGTACACACCGAGCATGTGTTTCTTTTGTTTTGTTTTGTTTATCATACATGTATGTATAAGTACTGTATATGTATTCTTTATTGTTATTTTACAAGATTCCCTGATGGCCAGCGCAGAGAGAAACAGAGAAAAAAAAAGAGGGAAAAGGCAGGCTGCCCAGTTTTACATAGAAACCAGTGGTGGGAGAAGAGGAGCGCAGTGCCTGGATTTGTCCATAGGGAGGAGCACTTTGTGTCAGATCAACCCCAGTCAGATCTGAAGAAAGGGGAGGATGAAAAGGAGGGAGGGAGAGCAGAGAGGAGGAGGACGAAGAGGAGGAGGAGGAGCGGCGTAGCCCCCGCCAAGTTTGTTGCTCCGTCGGGTCATTTTCGGTGGATCAGCTGGTTTGTTTGCTTGCTGGGTTGTAAGAGTCTGTAATCCCCTCGGACCTCCTCCCCTCTTCTCTCCCAGGCTGGAGTGAGCGATCAAAAGAAGTCTGACTGGCCCACGTCGCTCCGGACAGGGGGACTGATGGTCAGCTCTCTCTGAGGGGGAGGACAAAGACACATTGAGAAGGGCAAATACAGAGAAGGGCTCAGATATTACAGAAACACATTGAGCTTTCAGCAAATAAACTCTAAGATCATCTTACCACTGAGCAAGTAGTTCAGGTAATAGTCTGATATTTTCATATAAATAAATGTCCGGTAGGCGACTCACTGTGATTGATACAACACAATAGTGATTCCTATAGCCAGTTCATTAAATCTTTTACATTTGCTGTTCTAAACACCCGGTGTCACGTTGGTCTCTCCCGGGAAAAATCATCTGGCACACAGGAAGCGATTATATTTCTGACAAGCAACAGTGGTTTGTTTGGAATAAACAGAAGAAGAACTGGATAGTTAGCATGAGCAGTGATAGCCACCATGACTGGAGCAGTGATAGCCACCATGACTGAACAGACAAAGAAAACAGAAACTCAAACTGCATCAACAGAAAATCCAATGCTAATAACACCACAGGAATGACAGCTTCGCACCAAAATGAAAATGAGAATCTCGAGGATTACCACTTTAAATAGCAGTTAGACCACTGAGTGTTCAATATTTAATGTGTTACGCTGGGTTTGCTAATGCTCAGCTAGCTTGTGCTGTTCGCCAAACATAAACAGAGTGCCACAGGTTAAGTATACACTTTAGCGTACTAAAATACTGGACCCACTTAAACTGCAACCAATCTTCTCATTGCTCAACAAAAATGTTACCAAGGAGCTTAATGAGGCGTACATAAAATATGTAATATATTAACACATAACCACTTGTTGATTATATATTAATATCCCAATAAATGGCAGAAACCAGTCTCTGTGGCACTGAGGGTCTTTGATGAATACAACTTCTAAAAGGGCCATCTAACATAAGCGTAGCACTTAAGCACGTTTTATGGTAATTATAGTTTCACAGGAGTTTCAGCTTGTAAGCTTGTATTCATTTGCAATGGAGACAATGACATGGAAAACTTGATTAAATTGGCTTTCCAATCAGTTGAAAAATAGCCAATGACTGTCAATTGTTATTGTGTACAACATAGGAACATCATCATTTCTGTCAGGACTGACCTATGTTAGCTTCTTGGCTTTGTTGTAGAGAGAGTCAACCACTTTGCTCATGTTCTGAATGGTCTCCAGGGCTGCCTCGTATGTCTTGTCCACCAGCGGCTCGTCGAAGATGATCAGCACACCTTCGCCTTGGTCCAAAATACCTGTGAAGGAGGGTGGGATGGTAGGATTAGAGGGAGGGAGGGAGAGACAGAGTGTAAAGTTATTGAAGGATCGTCAACTAAGAGCGCAATCACACCAAGCATGTTTGGGTTAGTGATTCATTTGAATTCTGGAGCGTTTACTCCTTTAGTTTGGGCAGATGAGAATAATGCCATTCGAACTCAGGTGGTGCCAAATAACCGCGACACCTGAAAATGAAAGTCTCGGTTGTCTTCCAAGCAAACTGCAGCGCAGTTCATGTGAAGTGCAAACATTATCTGAACCAACTACAGGAAACTACTCCAAAACACACGGTTTTATGGGTACAACGAGCGCTTATATTCAGCTATTTCTTCATGTGTTCTTAACTGGTTTAAACACCAGAGAAGGTTAATTATGTCAAAGAGCGCAGACAAGTCCATCACGCTTAACTCAAGTTACAAGAATTACAAAGTTGCAAGGTTTTGTTTGAAGAGTGTTTGAGATACCTACCGTGAAACTTCTCGTCCAGAATCATCTGTGATAGTTTCCTCTCCACATCTCCCTGCAAGGCAGAGACATAGAGATCTTAGGTCTTTTTATTCTGAATACTTCCTTACCTGTGTCATGATCTATAGCTTACAAAGTGAAAACCAAAAGGAAAACATTGAACGGGGGCAAAATCTTACCTTAGAGAGTTTGATGAGCGTGGAAATGTGTGCCATCTGTTAGGCGAGAAAGGGAGGAAAGTACCATGATTAGAAACACTAAAGTGACAAAGTTTGGTATGCTTCCATGGCAATATACATTATACTGAGACCCCAGAACAATAAAAGAAACTACTATTTGTGGAAAGATGCTGGTGGAATTACCTGGACCCTGGAGAAAGGTTCAATGACCCTGATGAGGTTCTGCTCCAGCAGGTTGTCATACAGCTTGGTCAGGTGGGTGCTGATGATGGGGTCGTCCCTCAGCTCTGCTTTGTACTCTGTTAGCGCCTTGGGGAGGGTGGGAACAGGACGTTTTCATTCAAAAGAGCGGATGATGTAAATGGCGGGCTAAAACTTTATCCAGATATGAAACATGCGGGAGACAGACGGTCTGAAACGGAAAATCCTAGATATAGGATTTCCTCAGTAATGCATTTCTGTGAAATTAGCTGTAATGACACATTCCCATCCTAGAAACAAAAGCAACTGACAGCAGCTCCAATGACCATTTTTGTACTTTTGCTGAATATGAATGGATGCACAAAACCAGTCAAAAACTATATATATTTTGACACAGCTGAAAAATATTGTTCAGCCACAGCTTGTCCTCAGTCTAAACCAGGTCAATATACAGCAAGATCATTACTCTGGACACCTACCTTTTCAAAGTCTGCAAGCGACCTGTTCTTGCTGGCTTGTGCCACGCATTTCAGTGAGTCTGTCTGTAAAAAAAAAAAAAGAGAGGAATGATAGAAACAACAGGTCATGGGTACATTCGACAGTTAGTGGATGAACAGTTTTTAACTATAAGAGGAGAGATAAGGCGGGAACTTAATTCCTGAAGATTTAGTACAGACACAGGTATTTTGTACGCCGTAAAAAAAACAGGGAAAAACCACCTCAGACAATACAGCTAACCAAAAACACAAATTTAAGGGTGCATGGCTCATTTTTCCTCAGCAGGACTAGTATCTGTAGAGTTCAGTGAGTTTGTGTTTCAGTGTGATCAGGGAATAAGGATAGATACCTGTCTGCCGGCGTACCGCAGCGCTAGTTTGCCACTGATTAGAGCCTGGACGTCCTCTGGCCTGAAATAGAGAAACAAGATACATCAGACCCGGCAGAAAAAAAAGCCCATGACCCATATTGGGTCCTGACCCAGCAGTAAAAAAAAAAGAAGCTTCCCTCTAGACTGAACCAATTTTCTCAAGTTCTGAAAACTTTTTTCGGATACAAAGTTTCTGAAGGACAATGTTAATTTGGATAAACATAAGCATTTGTCAAAGCAGGGCTGCAGGATCATAGCTAAAACGATCAATATGTCAAATCGATAAGAGTGTTGCATTACTTTTTTTTTTATATATTTGTATTTGAGTGGAGTACTGCTTACGCATTGAGCATGATTTTGCAGAGCAGCATGTATTTGAGGGCTGTGATGGCTCTGGGGCTGTCGATGGAGTCGTAGCCCTCGAAGGCCTCGTAAAAGTAGGAGTAGGCCGTCTTCCAGTCCTTCTCTTCTGCCGCGTGAATGATCCCTGGAAACACACACGAACACACACACACATGTTGACGGCAAACTTGGCAAAAACCAGAACACAGCAAATTCATCTTTCTTCACCTGTCATGTTTCTGTTCAATTTTTTAACAAAAATCTTGGTGTGTGTTAGAGAGCGGGATAATCAAGTTGTCAGGGACACCAGGCAATTTCACATGTTGGCGGCTTCAAATGGCAGCGAGAGATGACCGAATTGTAAGGACTTCCATACCCAGAAAAACTAAATTTCTTCTTATTATTGGCTGGTGGTGAAGAGGTTCAGACATTGTTGGTGAGTCCAGCTTTCTCTGGACAGAGCGCTCACTGCTGCTGTTTAGAAGGCAGTTTTGTATTTCGCTTTGAAGTTTGGATTTGTCACTATCTGTGCGATTTCCCACCAGTGAAAGAACCCGACACTAAAATAGTAATACGATTAATTTGGGCAAATAGGGCAAATCTACAGCATCTCTATTAGGGGAGATGGGACGCTCTTCTCTGCTGCAGCGCCACTACACTGCCAATATGGATTTATTTTTACATAAAAAATCGTGCCAAGTGCAACTTTTAGCGTCTTCATCCAGGGATGTCAACCGAGTAAATTCAGCTTCACTGTGGAACCCAGGGACAGTGAAACGTACTCAGCCTCATGAATACTTAGCACTGCCTATAGCTTTGGAGGTCAGTACATAATGTTGGTGGTAGCTTGGACACATCTGCCTCTGTAAGAGCTTGTCCTGTATCATGACTCAGTGCATGTCTGGTGAAGCCTGAAGTTAAAGAGGACACTGGATATCATTAGTGGTGATCTAATCAATGTGTTTGCGTATTCTATAGCTGTGCCCTTAATCCTACATGACTGCATATCTAGTGCCTGCAGTTGGGCAGCAGATATCGTAACAGCGGTTTGGGCGAGTGCGCGTCCTTATAATCCCACCTGACTGCATGTCTAGCGCTGCCTGTAGTTTGGGCGGGCAGTAGATGGCGTTGGCGGTGGTCCTGGCGGAGGTGAGGGCGGCGCGGGCCTTGGGCAGGTTGCTGAGGGCGTGGTACGTCTTGCTCTCCAGAAGCTGGACCTCCACCAGCAGGGCCTTGTCGTCCATCTTCTTCAGCTCCTGCAGCAACTGGGAGCCTGGGGAGGGAGGGGAGGGAAGTGAGCAAGCAACATGTTTACCCTACGTTTATTTCACAGCAGTGGCTCCCACTGGAGGAAAGTTGCCCCCACTGCTAGAAAAATGAGACAATTATATAAAATAAAAAAATCCCATCTATCTCACCAAGTTGTAGCGCCTCCTGGTAGCGCTTTGTGTCGAAATACAGTGAGATGAGACGAGCCTGAGGAGAGAGAGAGGAGAACATCAGCCATCGCAGGGCCCAAAACAAGTCTACAATTTGTTGACGGGCCTAAACCCGGACCACAAAAACTCTAACCACTGTTGCATGTCCAATGCAAAACTATTCATTAACCTTTCTTTACCCAGGGAAAGTTGACTGAGCACGCATCCTTTTTTTCAGCAATACTCTGCTTCACAGTCAAACCAGGGAGCTGCCCTTCCAAATCCTCCAAAATGACATGCACAACATTTTGTTTTCTTTGCATGAAGTTGAATGAATAGCATCTTTCCCACAGATCTTCTTGACAGGCTCCAATTACGCGCGCTCATAAAGTTTGTTGTGCACTTCAACCAATCACTGACACTGTGTGGCCAGGCTACATATGGCTAAGAGTAAGGCTATTGCTGCACATTAGTTTTTGTTGTTTTCTTTCCTTCACCTTGTCTTAATGTAGGTGGCTACTTTAACATCAGAGGAGACACGGAGCTGATCGGACCTGGGATCAAGCCATGCAGTACACACACAGTGAGGCTGACAAGAGCAGGGGTTAAACGCCTCACTTAAGAGCACTTCAGTGGCAGTTTTGGACATTACTCATATACCTCCTCCCCCTTCCTCCTCCTCCTCACTACAGCTGACCTCTAGTGACTATCTGAAGAAGGTCCTCCTCTCAGCCTTGACTCACTCTATAAACTCCAAAACAGCTTCTACTCTTCCTCCTCCTCACTACAATTCACTTCTACTGCCAGTCTAAGGAAGGTCTTCTTCTCGGCCTTAGGGTGCGATCACACCTAGAGTTCATTTGCTTTGGTCTGAACCGTAGTGGGAAAGTTTACATTATTGCACTTTTTTATTTGGTTCGTTTAGGTTCACACTGCCCCGATTACAAGCAAACCAGGGCTTGTAAACAAAAGTCGACTCACAAGCGGCTTGTTTATAGGACAGTTTTGGTGACCTGTCATCCGGCGAGATTTAAGCTTTTGGCAGTGTGTGTGCGTGTTAAGAATACATGAATGCTCCAGAGGTCAAATAAAATGCTCCAAACATGCTTGGTGTAAGCGAGCCTTGAGACAAACCCTTCTCCTACTCTAACAAGCCTTATCATCAACCTCCTCCCCCTTTGCCAAAACTCACCTCTAATGCCTGTCTGAGGAAGGTCCTCTTCTCAGCCTTGGCCCACTCTATACACTCCAGGCAGAGCTCCACCTCCTGGCCCGTGGCGGCCTCCATGTCCAGGAAGAGGTCCAGCAAGGAGCGGACCAGCCGGGCCGCCTTGGCCTTAGAGATGGAGTTGAGGAACGGGCGCACATACTTCAGCAGGCCCCCGAGCTCTGGGAGGAGGGTGGGAGGCGGAGAGAAAGATGAGGGGGGAAGAGAGTATAGTATAGATGGAAAAGGGTTGAGCGTTGGGAAAATGACTTTTTGGTCTATCTGCCACAGTGGCAAGTGAATCCAAAAAATTCACTAGTGTAAAAGAGATCTTCTATAGAAAAAAAAGGAACTACAATGTACTCTTCAGGCAAAAATGTAAAAATCTCTCAGATATCTCTCAATTTTAGATGACATGCTTCACTGTGACACACCTGATTCATAATGATTATGCAGGTAGAGGTTGTGTCCAGCTATGAGGAAGTTGAGTCAAGTTTGCAGCCGTGACTCAGAGACAGCTGACATGCGACCAGCACTCTAGTGCCAGTTCACTTCATGTGGGTCATGCTTTCTTTCTGTTCCACTGCTCTGATGAATCACAGCATTTCCACTCGTCCCAAGGTGGGGTAGGAAACTAACTTTTTGTCGACAGGCCGCTCCGGCTTCCCACAGGATATCCCAACATTCACCAGCCACTTTTACTATTTTCCTGGCAAACTTAATCTTGTTGTTGTATGAGGCGAGGTGTTTTTATAAGCCCATTGGATTTATTACCTCACCATCACAAATTAATAATTACATTTCTTCTTTTGATGTTTATCATTGTATTTTATCACTATGTGACTGAATAAACTAGACTAACTACATTTTTGGAATAGAACAGGACCTCCAAGGTTGTTGGTTACCTGCCAAAATGATGGGCAGAACAGACAAACTTACCAGCAATAGCTAAAATGGTGGTTACTCAACCAATGGTTGAAGAACCTATGCATTGTTGCTGGCAATGACATTTGATTGTTCTATCATTGCTGTCTTGTAGCCAAATAAACTAAAACTCCCTTATAATGAGGCTTATCAAGGAGGGATGTGATTGTTTTGTCCAATCACACTTCATTCAAAGATGGTGCTTTAACAATGCAAGTTGCAGAAACAATGCAAGTGTTCAGTTCATTCAGCAGGGGAGCGACAGAATTGAACCATGTCAACATAAGTCAGGATTCCTCCATTGAAAATGAGGTGCTCCAATAAAAAAAGAACTATGGAGAGTCTAGATATGCCAAGTTAAGTCTCACAACCTCATTCGACCTACAGCCTAAACCCAGTGACAGAAGTTTCACCCATGGGCCTGAAAATTTGAGTTTTGGATGGCCCCTCCAAAAAAGTAAGAGGGGTAAATATGTGATATTACATGATGTTCCAGTTACCTGCCGCCTGTCCTGTCTTGGCCAGCAGCCCACCCAGCTCCAGGATGCTCTGCTCTTTAACACGCACCGCCTCCTCATCACTCTCCTGGATGTCCCGCTTCACTACAACACACACACAAAATACACTGAGATGTAATTAGATCCGTACTGGCAGAAATCACAGCGACATATAAACACTGAAAATGCTGATGTTTTTCTCTTTCTCTCCCACACACTATCACTTTCTCTCGGGGTTAGAGTCAAGCTTAAAATCAAGTTATGTCAAGGCTAGGCTGGGGTGGATGGCAATCAGCCAAGTGGCTATCGAAGTGATGAAATATTGGACTTGTCAAAATAAGCGATGACAACTAGCTAGCTAGCTAAGCGTGAACAATCAATACGAACGATCATATGGCGCGTTAGCTAGACGTGGTGGCAAGGTAGTTAATGTTACACAGCCAACTAATGTTCACACTAATTTCCTAGTCGGTCGGCCTGGCAAAACGAGAAATAGCTGCTAACGACACTGCCTGCATGCTAACGTTAACTAGCCAACTGTCACCCAAGTTCCTGTCAATGAATGAGCCACGCTAGCTAACGTTAGCTTGGCTGGCTAGCCGGTATGCTGCTAGCCGGCTAGCCCACTGCTGCTGACTCACTGTGCAAGCAAGGAGAAAGACACGGGCCAGCACCGGGCTAGCTAACTTAGCTGCTAACTGGCTAATAGCAAAACTAGCTACCTCAACTGCTCAGCATCTGATGGAGAGTTTTTAGTGCCTGCGCGTCAAACGCATTTCTCTAGTACGGTACAGTGCCGACCATATTTACCTATTGAATGTAAGATATCAATAGAGGCATTCCGGTCTGTTCCGAGAAGAGACTGTGCTCTCTGAAACTCAGCCACTGCCGCGGCTGCCATCTTTCCTCTGCCTGGCTCCTCTGCCTCCGCTCTGGCTGGTTTTCCGGTCAGGTCGTTCACATGGCTGGAGCAACGCTGCCACCTGCCGACATGTCGGTGTGACTGCACGTGGTTCTACAGTCTATAGCAGTGGTTTTCACTCGCGAGGCTGTGACCAAAGAGGTTTTTATTCCAATCATACTACACCAGATGATTTCAGTAATTAATTGCCCCCTCTCTGGTTGAAGAGTGTTATACTAGCTAAGACATGACAGTCTTCTGAATATGTTCAATATGCCTTGGAAAACCCTAATTAATAGGTGAATTATCACAATGAGGTTAATAATCTTGAAACTCTGTTTAATCGTGATTGTTTAATCATGCTTCAAATTAACTGACACTAGCCTGCACTAGCCTACATATTTCTGTATATAAACCCCAAACACACATCCCTACCTAAAGAAAGAGCAGTTCCAGTTGTAGATATTTAAATGAGCAAATGCTTCAATTGAATGTTAGATTTGGCACTCATGCAATAGTTATGCAATACAGTGAATATAAACTTGCCTTCTCTGGCTGTTCATGTGAGCTTTGCATGTAAAAGCTATATGTGATTCAGAATTCATGTTGCCATATGGAGAAACTGTCATTAACTGTTAACAGGAAATCAATGTAATATGTCTACAAAAATATTTGATAAGACCGATTTCATAATACAATCCATCTACTCATTTGCCCTTAATTGCCCTATATTTCCATCACCTTTAATCTCAGTTGAACTGATTATAAATATAAATGCCCATGAAGGTAAATTTGAAGTAAACATATTTAAACGACATTTATTAGCATGTAATCATTTTTCCCCCCCCCCATTTTGTAATGTAAATATACTGTAATAGTGTAATGATTTATATACAAACTGAATTTGCTGAAAATACCATAGCTACACTATGACCACCAATAAGAAATGAAAAAATAAAAAAAAAAGGACAATATCTGTACATCAAATATTAAAAAAATAGCCTTTATTTCACAAAACATACAGCAAACATGAAAAGGACAAGACAACTCAAAATCACCCATGATGGCAGCAACCGCTTCTCACAGAACGATGGACAGGTAGTCACAAGCCTGAAACAAGAGACAGCAGCTTCATCACCCACTGAACATGTTATGACAAAGAGGCATTTCTATCAGCAAGGGATACACTGACATTGATATCACATATCAGGCCGGTAACCAGGCACAAAGCTGGAGAAAGGAGAAAGACGTCACAGTACTGGACACACTGTTTGATTGACAGGTGATCTCTGTGAAGTGCAGTGCAGAAACACCACAGCAGTGAGGCGCGTACGGACTGCCTGAAGCCTCCTTTAAATGACTCGACGGTGTTGGAGTCGTACCTTGCAGCTTATCAGCAGGTTGGCGGAGCCGTCTGTGCTGGCGGCTGTGGAGAAGACGGGGTTGTGGAGGCAGTCCTCCATATGCTCCGACACCCTGGACTCCAGAAGACAGCGCACCACCTCTGGAGTGACGTTCTGTTGCTGAACACAAGGTATAAAAACACATGTTGCATCGCCACTGTTGTCTGAACTAGGATTCTGGCCCTGAAATAGGTTGCAGACATGTTTTTTGTAGGTCCACACATAACACACGAATCGTAGTACGTTTTAAGGAGTCCAAGTATGAGACTAAGATGAGAGAATTTGGGAAGGTTTAAGAAGCCTTGTTTTAAAGCTGCACTAGGCAAGATTTTTTATGTAAAAATAAAAACACCAGGGGAAAGCACATACAGATGACGACTATTCATCAAGCAGAAATCATAGTTTAACAAAAAAACATTGAAGACATGGTCGAAATATATCGTATGGCTTTTTTGTTAAATAAATTAGGATTTACGCTTGAACAGTCATCTGTATGTGCTTTCCCCTGGTGTTTCTCTAGTGCTACAGTGTATTGGGAATTTAGCACTATGAACATATAGGCTATGCGCTTTCAGATCTTGACAGCGAGGACTATAGTATACAGTACTTATGTACAAATTCTCATCTTGGCAATGTAAATGATATGATGAGATAATTTATATTATCAAAATTAAAGATAATAAAGATAAATCAAACCATCTTCCCCCATTTGTGTGTCATTTTAGAGAGGAGCAGAGTTTGAAACAAACCCTTGTGTTGATGTACAGTCCGCAGGGGCAGGAGGTGAAATGGCTGTTGATGTTCAAGTTGTTCCTGCAGGACACAATCAGGTAAGTAAAGTTGAACAATTAAAAACATGTTAGTTATCAAAGTCCATGAATATGTTCTGTCTAGTGAACACCACCAGTTTTCCAAACATTAGCCTATAAAACTTACGGTATAACTTATGTCTAAAATTATAGCAAAAGCAAATGTTCAACTGGCTTTGGATATCTAAATAGTTTAGCATTAGATCTGCAGTTAAAAGTCACCCGTCATGTAGATCTACACATAGAAAGCCATCAGCCTGTTGTCAATATCCTACGCTGTGGTGGTCAAGTCTTTAGATTCAGTCTCACATGTGACATATGGGGCAAATAATTTGCATCTGTTCCTCTTCCATCTCTTCAACAATGGATGATATGTACCGCTCCTCAAACTGCAGGTTCCTCTCATACTCTTCGATGATGGACAGCTCTACAGAAGAAAAAAGCATGCGTCTTTAGTCAGGGATAACCTCTTTGTGTGTGTGTGTGTGTGTGTGTGTGTGTGTGTGTGTGTGTGTATATATATATATATATATATATATATATATATATATATATATATATTCAAATTAAGCTGTGTGGTTATCACACTGGCTGCCCCCATCTATTTCATTGGACATTTATTTTCATTCCTATATATATATATATATATATATATATATATATATATTCAAATTAAGCTGTGTGGTTATCACACTGGCTGCCCCCATCTATTTCATTGGACATTTATTTTCATTCCTATAAGCAGGAATTTCTTGGCTAGAAAAGAAAAGGTTTCAAAAAGTGTTTTATTCTATTTAAAGTGTTTAATTTTATTACCTTGAGACATGAGCTCCTGTTGGATTTCCTCCAGCACTGCCAGTTCATCATACTCCTTCATGACACTGAGCATCTGTACAGAAAAGGAAGATGCAATCTGATTTGTATTTGGCAATTTATTGAAAAATGAATTGGGAAATATGGTAAAGATGACCAGTAGAGCATCCACAGAGATTTTTTGGTGATAAGAGTGCATTTTATGGTTCAGAGCTGAAAACAAATCTTTAGACCAAAACTTGTTTGGGAATAAAACTCACATCAATATTTGTGGGTCTGCAAAATCACTCTCCCATTCAGCTCTATGAGGCAGCTACAGACATTACACCTGATGACATCACAGGTTCGAGTCTTTATTCTCTGATCCATGGCTTTGTGCACGCAAAATGTTCAAGTTCACAAATATTGACTGGATTGTCCTCGACCAGAGCAATGACAAATGCATGAGTATTTGACCCCTTTTATTGTGTGTAAGGTTAGAGGGTTAGAGAGTGTAACCGACCTCTCCCATGCCGTCGGCCCCCCACAGGGAGGGCAGTCCCCGGTCCTCTGACTGCAGGACGGTCCACTCCTCCTCCATCACCTCCTGGACGATGCTGGAGGCCCTGGAGCCACACCGCTGCTGACTCTCTCCAATCTGCCGATATTTCTCCAACAGCCGCGAACGGCTGTTTTTCAGCCTGTCTACACAGCGCTAGTAAACAGATAGAGAACAGAACAGCAGCATGATGAACATGAACGACGGACGTTATATGTTTCTCACAACAACATGAACATGACAAGCTAGCTAAAGTTAGCACGCTACCAAACTTTATATTTACATTCTCACATTTCGGTATGTTTCTTTCCATGGCGGAGTCGTTCCCTTATAAAGAGAACGGTGTCTGTGCAAAGCGTCCATTATAAAGTGCTATCAGCAAAAAATATATACAAAACACTTGTTCAATCAATCTCGATAAGGTTTGAGAAGTAGACTGCCAAAAGAAAACATTTCAGCTTTTAACCCCGCGCGCCGGAAGTTCATGCGCGCGACGCCGGGTTGCATGATGGGTTGTGTAGTTTAGCGCTACCGAGTCGGTCACGATAAAAGTACTGGGAAAAATAAGAGTTCTTCAAAGGTAGCCTACTTAAAGTATCGCCCTGAAGTTTACAAAAAGTACATGTTAGAAAATAAGAGTCTCTTAAAGAACTCCATATTTGGCTCTTGGAAGTAATGAATGCGTCAGTAGATAAACAAGCAAAATGGCTACATCTAGCCTATAGGTGTTAATCCCAATTAAAACCTGATTGAATTCCATTTTAGTGAACGCTTACGTGATTCTGCAGCGCCTCCTGTGGGTAAATGATTGAAATAGCCTACAGTACCGTTATGGCATTTAAGTGCCTCCTCTAGAGGTTCATCCATATCTTAACATGTGCATATCATCATCAATTATGTAATAATAGGCTACAGCAGGTAGTACCTTAATATATATGCACTTTATGTCTTCACAAATTCACAGACATCGCATTGGAAAGTCATTTTTATTCACTTAAAAACTATATTATCCTGTCAATGCAAAATTAATTCAAAATGCCATTTTGTTATATATGCATATAATGCATTAATTTGTATCCAAGAATTTAGAACCTCTATTTTGGGGTCCTTTGCCAAACGCCTATGCGTCCACAGGGTGTGTAACATAAAATGTTACAGAGGTCCTGGTCTACATGTTGCATTATAGTCCAGTCTCAGAGCAGTGAACCAACACATCTGGCTCAATGAACTGTACAGTGAGAGAGCACTGAATGCTTTAGAAAAGTCATTCACAAGATCTGAAGCAAGGCTTGTGAGTGGAAAATCAGGTTGGGGAAAGTGAATGAGGAATATTCTTCCCTCTCTCAATAACCAGGGTGGAAAAATACCAAAATATCCTACTCAAGTAGAAGTGATGTTACTTTGCTGAAACGTTTGAGGTAAAATTACTGTAAAAATCTACTGAAGTAAAAGTAAAAAGTAGCTCATTAAAGTGTACTCAGAGTAAAATGTTCTCTTTTTTTTACAAAAGAGAACATTGTGATGTTTCCCATACAAATGTAAAAGGCTGAGAGGACAGAGTTCAAACTTGATTATTTTAAATTGAAAAAATAAATATAAAATATAAAATAAAGCCACAAAATCTGGATGTAACTTAAAATGGACCAAAGTACAATAGCCTACTTCAGTCAAAACATAGTAAAAGTAAAATTACCAGTTTAAAAAAAAACTATTACATGAAAAAGTAAATGTGGTTACTTCCACCCTCGTCAATAACTACCACTGACATTGTTAAACCCCTCAAGATCTGCCTGCATCAATGGATCTAGTCTAGACACTTAACTTTGAACAGAGTTCCTTCAGCTGTGTTGAGTCACTGATTAAATGAATTGGACTAGCATGCAGCAGGTAGACCACAGGCTCTGTAACATTTTCATACACACTCTGCAGACAGGCAGGCATTTGCATTGGATCCCAAAATAGACATTTGGTTCTATACATTCTTGGATACAAATTCATTTATTATATACAGCAGGCCTACTGACTGAAATAATAACACAACTCTTCTTTTTTTAAGATTATTTGTTTGACATTTTTGCCTTTATTTGATCGTCCACAGTAGAGAGAGACAGAAAAGGTTTGGAGCGACATGATGCATCTCAGTCAGCTGAGCCACCAGGATGCCCCTATTGTTGTTGTATATTTTCCCTAAAAAACTCTCAAGCACCCTTGGGAGTCCCCAAATCACATTTTCAGGACAACTGGCTGATTAGTGAAATCCTAGCCCTAACCTGCAGACTCTTGCCCCCCTGGGGTGTAGATTTCATTTCAGCTTTGGGGGGAACCCACTCTGGATCAAACCCTGGGCAGCAAATCTGACACCGATATACTAAGGGCACAGTAGTAGCCTGAATGCAACTCCATGTTCACTCACTTCATTTGCAAATATTTTTCAAAAAAAGACACTAATTTACACAAGAAAAGCATGCAGGGATGAGAGAGTGAGGAGAATTATTAATTGGTCAGTGTGAAATCCAGATCTGAAACCCCGAAACCCTGATCCAAAAAACATATGGAACAAAATGTGAAACATGGCAGTCTGATTTATTGTTGAAATATCTTTAAAGGCATTAAACAATTAGGAAAGGGTTCCATTTTCATGTGACCAAAGCTAATTACAAAATATGTTTGGGTAAAACTCAGCTGTTCTTCTAAAAGCGCAGAGCGAGTAAAAAAAAAAAAAATCAGTAAGCTATATATGGGGACACATTCATCCTCCTAACACTGTGGGGGGCATGCCTCCCTGTTTCCCCCCTAAATCTACAACTATAGGCTCATATACTCGCACAATGGCACCTCAACACATCTGGCTGCTGGCGGATTTAGCACCAGAGCAGCAGCGTGTTAGACATGGAACTATGGGTCTATTCAAATTGATTCATAAAATCCACCCGCCTGGCTCTCCAGCACCAGCCCGCACCGCCTCTCCGCCGCATGGCCTGGGCGTACAGACGCTGTCACAACAGCCAACAGCCGACACATCTGGCTGGCTGCTTCAGCACCGCGGACAGCGCCGGCTCCGATAGGCCGGAGCCCGTCGGCGGCCAATGGCTTCTCCCTGCGAGGCTGCGACAGCGACCGGAGAGCGGCGGCCGCAGCCAATCAGAAGGCGGCGTTTCTCTCCCGCAACCAACCCGAATAACTGCAGATGCCCGCATCAAAGCGTCGGGGTTTTTTTCTCCCTCTCTCTCTCTCTCTCTCACGGGTTTGCTTAGCTAAGGGTATAAGCTGCTGTCTATTTTGGGAATTTGTAGTAGCCATTTTTTCACCCCCCTCTCAGTATTCCTCTCCTTTGTGTTGAGCTCAGTTTGAAGTTGCTGTTTTATTTATGTTGGAGGGAGGCTCGTGCGAGCTGTCATAGCGGGGGAAACGGGGCATTAACGGCCGCGACCGTATAGATTTTCGGGTTTTTCAATGGAAGACATCTTCCCACTCACTGCAAGTGAAGCACATTTCGCATCTGCTCCGCATCTGTACTTCCATCGACGAGCGAGAGACTTGCGCTGTTCATAGATGAAGATTTCAAAACGCCAGGTAGTATAGGGCTTTAACGTCGGGTTTTATTCTCAGCGCCTTTCGGAGGCTCCGTTGGACCGAACCGTTTTCACGCCCAGGACCGTGGACAGCTCCGAGCTCCACGCTTGCGTCGGCGGCCGCGGTGTGGGAAAAATCAAGCAGAACCAGGTCACATTTCGGCCACATTTGCCCGGCAGCGAGAGGTCAAGGTGTGATTCTACATGGATTTGACACGAAGACTCCATTGATTTCAAGGTAATTCGTCTCAAAGCGTGGAGGATTGTTTTGCTGCATATGGCAACAACCCTCATTAGGCTTTACAGATAATAAAAATAACAAAAAATACTCATCAAATACATAAAATCTAAGAATAAATCTAAGAATACAGGCATACAAACACTTGAGAGTAGCAGACCTCTCTCTTATTTTCCATTCTTATGAGCTATCACTTGTTTTGATTATTTATATTGCTCAACAATTGATCAAACAAGCTTTCACGGCAGCACCGGTGTATTTACTGACGGTACATTTAGGTTCCAGACTATATATGTGGAAGCACAGGCCTTTATTAGCTGATATTGTGAAGCTGCCTGGTGTGGAGGGGGGGGGGTGTTTTCAAGGCTTCCATTTTGAAGCTAAGATGGATGCTTGCGCACATTTCTTTCTCATGCCTCTGTGGCCTTATCTCGGTCCTTATATAATACTGATGAACAGCGGCGACAGGCCCGTTTCACAGTGACGTGACTACCAAATGCACATACCTATGCATTATGCAGGGCGAGCGATAGGAGCGATATGATTTGATTGCACACATTAGGTCTCGATTGGAGATGAAAACTTAATGGGGATTTGATTCATTGGTGTTTACGTCCATAATCAGACGGTTTTATTAGCTGACACCATGGAGATCTGAATTTTCTGGGGCATGAAAACAAGCAAACAGCCGCTTTATGTGGCCATTTGGGAGCATTTATTACACAGGTTGCTTGTTCAGACATCCATTTGGTTACCATACACCATGCAGTGTGAAGGAATGCCATTAAATCAGCAGCTATAGAGGATTTAATGGAGTTCTGTTTACAGTCATGTTGAGATCTCAGACAAGTAAACACATAATAAAACTGTTGATGGATGAAATATGTTCATTTTATAATCACATTGCATCATAGATATACTTTTAAGTATGCATTCTGACTGTTTAATGCCTGAACGTTTGATGTTTTCATTCTTTTTTGAATCACACATTTAACTCACATTTACCATACAGTTTGAATCATGAATTATTCAGTGCAATAAGGCATCCATAGTGCTTTTTGTTGATTGGCTTAATGTTGCATTCTCATCTTCTCAACCATATGTGATAATTGTAAACATTGTCTTTCTCCTTATGCTGTTCCTCATCTTTCCTCACAGGTTAGGCTTCCTCCCGAAGTGACACACCTCCGTTCCTCCGAAGCTCTTTGTTTGAACCAATCAAAGAGCTTGCCTCCCACCGCTCCCCCGCTCCACCCTTCCTCTTTCCTTCTGCTAACCCGCTGCCGCCAGGCATCATGGGTACGGTGCTGTCGCTCTCCCCCAGCTACCGCAAGGCGGCGCTGTTCGAGGACGGCCCGGCCACGGTGGGCCACTACACGGCTGTCCAGAACAGCAAGAACGCCAAGGATGCCGCCGCCGCCGCCGGCAAGAGCCTCAAGCGCCCCTCCATCATCAGCGTGCTGCCATGGAAACGCATCGTGGCCGTGTCGGCGAAGAGGAAGGGCTCCAAGAAGCTGCCGTCGGACGGCGGGGACGGGGGTAAGGGCAGCTCGCCGGACGGCCACGCGGCAGCCACCACCAACTCGGCCTCCAACAGCCTGAAACTGAAGAAGTCTCAGTCCTGCGCCAACCTGTCATCGTACTCGTCCGGCAAGGACCCCTCGGCCGCCACCACCACTACCTCCTCCCACCTGCCCACCTCCAAGACTCTGGCCAACGTAGCTGCCGTCGCCGCCAAGAAGAACTCCCTCACAGGCTCCGGGATCCAGCCAGCCAACGCAGCCGGAACGCCCAAACGCGTCATCGTCCAGGTACTGAGGCGTTTGGTCTTCTGTTTTTAAATCAGAGAGGAAATAGCTGCTGGATTCGTATTTTAATAACTGTGTTTTCTGTCTCTCTGCACAATTGTTTGCCTTGTCTGCCCTCCTTCTCTCCCCTTCTTCCTTCTACCTTCCCCTCTTACTTTATTCCCTCCTGCCCACCATCCATCCATGGATCCATCCATCCATGGATCCATACATCCATCCATGAATCCATCCATCCATCCATGCATCCATCCATGCATCCATCCATCCATCCATCCATGAATCTATCCATGAATCCATCCATCCATCCATCCATCCATGAATCCATCCATCCATCCATCCATCCATGAATCCATCCATGAATCCATCCATCTATCCATCCATCTGTTTCTGCCTCTTTCCCCCCTTCTATCCCATTTCTTTGCACTCAATCATCTATCCGTACATAAATCCATCCCTGCCTACCTCCATCCCCTCCATCCGCCTCCCTCTCTCCCTCCTGCCATCCCTCGCCTCCTCCCTCTTCCCCTCAACCCACCTCCCTCCCTCCTTCCCGCCCTCCTCTCTCTCCTATACTGCCCAGGCCTCCACCAGCGAGCTGATGCGCAGCCTGGGCGAGTTCCTGTGCCGCCGCTGCTACCGCCTGAAGCGCCTGTCCCCGACCGACCCGGTGCTGTGGCTGCGCAGCGTGGACCGCTCCCTGCTGCTGCAGGGCTGGCAGGACCAGGGCTTCATCACCCCGGCCAACGTGGTCTTCCTCTACATGCTGTGCCGTGACGTGGTGTCGGCCGAGGTGGCGTCGGAGCGCGAGCTGCAGGCCTCGCTGCTCACCTGCCTCTACCTGTCCTACTCCTACATGGGCAACGAGATCTCCTATCCGCTCAAGCCCTTCCTGGTGGAGGCGGAGAAGGAGGCCTTCTGGGACCGCTGCCTGGAGATCATCAACCGCATGAGCGGCAAGATGCTCCAGATCAACACCGACCCGCACTACTTCACCCAGGTGTTCGCCGACCTGAAGAACGAGAGCAAGAAGGAGGAGGAGAAGACCCGGCTCCTCATAGGCCTCGACCGATAAGAGGGAGCCGGGAGGTGGGAGGGGAGGGGGTGGGTGGGATGGTTGGATGGATAGAGAGATTGCTGGGGTTAATAGGTCGAGGATGGATGGACGGATGGATGGGTAGACGCTGCGGATGCAGTGTAGCACCACAGCGGAGCAGTGCTGTTGTCTGGCGTCTCTAATGGTTTAGGATTAACCAAATTTCCTGTGTGTAAAACTGGACGAAGAGCGTCTGGGCTTAAACGCGGCGTTTAAATCACTGCTGTTGGCTAATGAAGCACTTAAGCACTAACAGGCTATCAGACGGAGGCAGTAACCGATCTCCAGCGTCTTGCCCCGAGGCAGCAATTGGTCTCGGGGGCATTTTTACAACAACATGAGCAAGATCAGAATCAGGGCTGGTGCGGTGCTGGACACGCCATCAGCCACATTATCTGACATGATTGGATCTGATTAGGTTCTCAAGACCGAGAGGCTACTTGTTGATATCAAATGTCTGGCCCCCACTCGGCTTCAGGATGTGATAATAAACAAGCTCAGAGGGGGAGAGATACGATCGTCCGTTTCTCACGATTGGTGTAACTGACAATAAAGACAGAAGAGGTCATTTGCTGTCAAATGCCCGGCCCGCTCAGTTCACCATGCGACAATAACAGGCTGGTGGGAAAGAGATATGATCTTTATTATGTTTTTATTCTTCACCTCAGGCCGAGCGACACGCCTCCGTCCGACCCAATCCCAGTTTTTGTGAGATAAACAATGAGATCTGATCGTCCCGTTGAAGTAGCACGTATTTTTCTATCTTTGAATATAAAGGAAAGAGGTCGGAAACGCCAGACAACACGGCTGTAAACTGCTCATGTACATAGTTAAAGGGGGGGAATATAATAAATATGAAAATATGAAGATACAGATAGTAAAGACAGCAGAAGAGGCAGAGAAAGAAGCAGTCACAGTGTGGATCCAGGCATTTTCGCTAGAGAGAAATGAAATATCCACGTCGCATGACACCACTTCATATGTGAAGTCTGCACATGATCACCTGCATATTGCCAAATCCCTTTTACCTTACTCCTATTGTCCTGCCCAAGCTTGTTGCACTCACACAACACTGGCTATGTTGAATCTTTAAAACATTTAGGGAACATTTTGGGGGGAAAAGTAGGAAGAGCCACAGTAAGAGAATCCATCTTGAATTGGGACACCTGTGATTTATTTTTAGAGTATGAAATTATAATCCCTTGGGCGCTGATAAAGGATCAGTAAACACGTCCTAAGCTGTTTACGTTTACAAAAAACCATGGGAAAAAATGCAATACTGACCAGATCTTTAGTGGGGAATTATTTCATTCCTTCCTGTTCCCCTGCACTTTCTCCAGCAGTCCATATTGGTGCTGCCCATAACTGACCGCAGAAGAACATTATATACAGTTTCTATGTGGAGACAGAGAGACAAGAGAGAAAGAAAGAAAGAAAGAAAGAAAGACAGAAAGAAAGAAAGAAAGAAAGAAAGAAAGAAAGAAAGAAAGAAAGAAAGAAACAACTTCACACCCAAATTCCTTTTGCGGTTCGCCGGATCACCGAGAAAACAGATTCTCACCCACGCTTTTCATTTCGAAAAACACTGTGCTTATGTTGTGTTCTTCACACCGGGTGAATGAACGAGTGGTGCTGAGACGTGGAGGACAGCTAGATCACGTGATCCCTCCTGACCAATGAAAAGAAAACGTGATCATATTTCAGGTGCAAGAGATTCTAGCGACCGCTGTAGGCGAGGGCCGGGGGCGGGACTTTTCTTCCAACGCAATGCTTTCAAGTTGCGGTCGACACTTGACTCGAGGGACCACCGCTGCTGTTTGAAGTGTCGCCCCCCCACCCCCACCCCCACCACCTCATTATTTTACAGCAAACTGAACAAAAAAAACAAACAGATTCTCTCCATCCAATCCGGTCCAAACCGTTCCTGTCCGGTGCGGTCCAGTCCAGTCGTCCCGTATTAGAGACTTTCTGGTCCGCTGATCTGACGGCTTACTTATTCACTGAGTTGTGTTGACATGCATGTGTGCTTCTATAGGTTTCCTAGCATGCTGCTTTGTGTTGGGCACATCGCGCCACGCGTTACAGAAGAGACTGAAGCGGCCGCCGCGCCGAACTGCTGAAAACACTAGACTCAGTGATGTGACGTCCGAATGAGACTCAGAGGCTCTCTTTCGCTGCCTTGCTGCAAAGAAATCTCTAATGAAGGGAACATGCAGGGGTGGTCTTACCGTTAGGCAAAGGAACAAGAATAGAACTCGTGTAAATCCATTTCAAAGAAATTTACTTGATTTTGCCACTTGACTTGAAGCTCATTTTCCTTGCCACTGCATCAGTAGCTGAGAGAGAAGTTAAAAACATGGGCGAGGGGGTTGGGATTCAGGGGGGTCCATGCGTGCCTTTGCCTAGGGCCCCCAAATCACTAAGTCCACCCCTGGGAACATGTGAAAAGAAACTATCTTTACCAAAAGTCAGTTAAAGTCAGGATGGGGCTCATGCATCCATGCCCATCATGACCTACAGTAGCTTAAAGTGTAAAAAGTTGGGCTTCTACAATACACACAGGCAAGTATCCACTCTAAAGTCAAAGAAATGCATCACGAAACATGTTCCCAACAAACTCCTGCTTATGGATCCAAGCAAAATACAGTCAATTCCACTCATGAGCAGGGATGGAAATATGACTCGCCCACCAGCCCATACCTCGTAATTTTCAAACCCAGTTGTTCTTAGTTGGAGTTTGAGTGGATATTAATGAAGATGGCATGGAGTTAACAGGCAAATAGGCCTTGTGTCAGGACAAACTTTGTGGTCCTGTGTAGCAAAATGGGTACTATGGTGAACTCTGAGTGTCCACCAAATGACATACAGATAGTGTCAAGGATTGTTCACATCCTTCCCTGCTCATGAACATATTGCTGTTCAAGTCAAAACCTCAAACTTCCAGTTTTGGTGATTCTATGTTTTTTACATGGTTCTCTGGGTTGAGGGAATTTTTTATGATGTTTGGGTTTACAAAACCCTTTCAGAACCCCATTGTATTAGGTCAAAAATGCGTGGTTGTCAATGTAAAACGAAGGCTGTTTTTCTTAATTCCTGAAAGTTCTTCACCTGTCAGCAGCAATGCTCTTCATGTTCCCTCTGGAGAGATTCTTTGCCTTCGTGATGTCACATCACTGAGTCTGCAACCAATGAACTGTCTTTCAATTTTTTGAAAAGTCCCCGCCTTCTCAAAGAGGGCGGAGATCTTGTGCCATATCGTTCTAAAGACTCCATTTTTTTTAAAAACAGAAACCAACAAAACAAAATGAACCCAGAGCCAACAGGAGGAGTCTCTGACTGCTGAACAAGAAAGACTATCAAGCGATCACGCATAAGCTTTTTCACTACGTCGTTGCATCACGTGTCAGAGATGAGGACGGACAAAGGACATGGATGTGCCAGAGCAAAGATGGAAGGCTTGTGAATTTATTACACGGCGAAAGTGCATGCGTCACTTTGCGAAATGTAAACCAAAATTGGAGTCAGGTCAACGCTGGAGGCCTCATCCGCATTCTGTTAGCAACTGTAGAAATGTTGGAAAAAATCTATCAAAAACAACAGAAATTAAGTTTTCTCTAATTCCCAAAACATGGAAAATGAGCTATTGAGCATCTGCTATTGGCTGGTCTTTGTGCCAGGTGATGTCACCTTCTATAGAGTACAACAGGTGCTGACATCACCTGGCACAAAGACCAGCCAATAGCAGATGGCCAGTTCAGTACCCTACTTTTCACCATTAGGTGTCAGGCTTCACCACAGATTTGGGTTTTGGGTCTCGTTACTCTTTAATAGTGAACATAACAGAATGCATGCACGTCTCCAGTGATGACTGTGTGTCTCCAACATGCGGGTGATGTATTAACTCTGGTTGCGTTTAGATGATGACCGACTGGGCTGCAGTAGGTACTGTGCTGTAAAAAAAACAAAAACATGTAGCCTTGAACCAGAGTCAGACCTCATGAGACAAATATGCACCTGAAGAATGAATCCCATGGCAAACAAGCTTGTTTACACGTCCTTCCTCCTAGCTGTTGCTGATGGGCTGAACAGTAGACAAGTAGCATTTACTTGAATGGCATTCACAAGATGACTATTGAATAATTAAAATATGTTTTTGTTTTATTTTGCTGTTTATCCAAATCGTGAGTAGTGGTATCGGGTTTGGTGGTCGTTATATCGTTAATGGATAGAAGATCTGCTTCAACGTTACAGTGGAAGTTGTTCTGAACATTGCAACTTTTTGAGTCTAATTCAATGTCTACACATAAATCAGCGCTCGTTTCCATGGCAACATCATCCAAACTGTCAGACATGTTAAGTGAACTGAAACTGAACAAGGAATTGTCTTTTTATCTAATATACAGTGATCAGCACCCGAATTTAGTAGCTGAAACAAGCAAGAATGCCTATTCCATGTCCGTTTACAATCTACTGCAACTCAATTGGCTTGCAATGAATGGTAGCGTTTGTATAATATTTTTGAATAATCTGTTGAAACACAGTTATTAAATTGCAGGGCGTGGATTCTTCTACTCAACATATGTAGTAATTCTACTAAATTCAAATTGTACACACTCTCTTGGGATTGCCATGAGTAGAGAATACACACACACACACACTCAAACTTTTGATATTTTGATTATTCAAAGTTTAATACCATGTGGATGTCATGTCACTTACTAAAGCAGTCCATAACTGGTTTTTGACAGATACATACAAAGGAAGAAGAATAACGATGTATTTCTCTGTGTGAATCAAAAGAACTGAGGAGCAAAGTTCCCTCCACGTTTCCATGACGTTTGCTTCCGTCCGCTCCAGTCCTTTCAGCTGTGCAGGGACAATAACAAGAGGGAAGGAACCGAGGAGAGGGAGCTAGGACACTCGTCTTCTGAACGGAACTTAACCGGTTTCTGGAACTAGAGGGAGAGCTATACATGCTCTCATCTTGGATCGACTCATAACTATGTGCCATATTTTATCTTGCAACACATACAAGACAAAAACTATTGTGTAACATATGAAGCTTATGATGATGATGATGATGACGTTATTACAGTTTTCCTTCCTTTTCATTTGTGAATCATATTGTGTAAACAAGAAACTTTGTTGAACAAAAGTCAAGGCTACTAGTGTTACTAGAGTACTGATGCTGCAGTCTGTGACTATGTGGGTGTATGACTATGTATGTGAGAAGTAAGAAGAATTTGACCAACTGTTACAGTTACTTTATATAAAAACCTTTGCAAGCATGTTGTCTTTGTTGTTTTTTCAGATCATGTGATATCCTTGATAGATCGATAGACTTCACCATGGAAGTATTACATTAATTATAATTACATCATTATATTACTTTCCACCCCCTACAGTTATTAGATGTATCATTCATTAATCTGAGAGGTAGCTGCCTTGCTTAAAGGCACTTTGACAGTTTGTTCAGCACCTTAGATAGAAGACCAGCATCCACCCAGTTGGCAGCTCAAACTGGGATACATCCAAACCAGTGGCTCTCTGGCATCTGGTCAGCTTGTTTTATACCATGAACAGCCATTTCAAATAAATAGAACCTGATGTAAAATCCTCTGTAGAGTTTGAGTATGGATTTGTAGCAGCAGCTGCTACCTGGTCAATCCTGCTTTCCTTCACTGTTTGTGTGTGTGTGTGTGTGTGTGTGTGTGTGGGTGGGTGGGTGGGTAGGTGTTGGAATGGCTTGTGCTCATTTTTGAGACAGACCATCAATTTGACGTTTGTGAGACCCAATAGCCTTCTTAGATAAAATGACCATGACCTAGGTTATATTGGCAAGATGAGGCTCCTGATATTTGACAGCTTTGAACATGTTCACAAACTGGCTGTTAGGGCCTTACTGACTGCAAGTCTATCTAAAAACAGCCAAACAACTACTGGGTTCAGTCTCTGTAGTAACAGTTGCCTGGATCGCGTGGCGGAGACGATGATGATGCTTTCTGTATCCTTAAATGTTCTTAAGTCTAGTCTAGTTGTCATGTGAATAACATTGTATCTCCAAAATATCAACTTTTAGAAGAAAAAACAGCCTTGTTTTTTAGTTTCATCATCATGCATTTTTCAAATTTCCACTGGATTTTGAAAGTCTTTCATAAGCACCAACATCCATAGAATCTTCACATGATAACAACATGCAATTCCTGTATGATCATTTCTTCATTTTGCATTGCATCAATTCAAAATAAATGAAAACAATTGACTGACATGGACTGACTGCAATGCAGGACTGAATTTATTTTTTGCAGAGGGAATTTCAGTCCTTCTCTGTTTCCTCGGCTGCACAGCAGCTGCAGAGTGTTTTAAACAGCCGGCGGAAGAAGCATTGGACTCTCTTCTTCTTGGTCTTTTTTACCTCTGAAAAGTAAAAGAGGAAAGTCAATGTCTCAGTTCATCTTGATGGAAGTAGCCATTAGCTACAGTGTGAACAGACCTGGGTGGTCATTACTGAAACTTCTTAACTCTGAAATCCTATCCTATCTCAGCTTAGGAGGATATTTAAGATTTTTGCCATTGCAGAACAAGGTTTCCTAACTGCGTTTAGGATTTTTTTTTTACTCCAAATAGGCATTTAGCTATTACAGAAGCATCCTAATTTAAGAAAATCCTAATTTAGGAATCCTAATTTAGGACAACACAGAACCTGTCTTAAATTCAAAATATGCCATTATAACGGTTAAAAATGGCTGCTGCACAATTCATACTAGACATTGAAGAGAGAGAGAATCGCAATTTAATGATCTTAAGATTATTAAAACAAGATGATGATGTCCTTCACTTCCCCGATGAAGTTTTGATGAGCGTATATTTGAAAATTAAAAAATAATAACATTATAAGCCTGTCTCTTTTTTTCGTGGTTTACATTAATGCTTAGTGTCACCATAACGGTAATGTCAGCTATAAATTTGAAAAAGCAAATAAACCTCTCTTGTGCGCATTCTAAGTTGAATTCAGGCATAAGCAAATGATTGGCGATTCAGATATTTGTTGGATTGGAATTTTAATAAATAGTTAGTATTTCCTAAGTGAAGTTGAGATAGGACATGAGAGATAAGATAGGATACGACCATGAGTTTAGGACTTGCTTCTGTAATGGCAAAATAAGATTTTTCCTATCTTTGACATTTAGGATAGGATAGTACAAACACTTAGGATTTTTTTCTGTAATGAGCTGATGAAAAACTCCTGCCTGATGTGGTGTCAGAGGATTGTTCCACCTCCTGCTTCTGCTCAGTGCCGACCAGGCTGCTGCTCAAGCCTTCCTGGACTGCAGTAATGGTAGGAGCTTCAGTATGGAGGCTCGGAACCAGAGGAACTTCGATAGGGAGGGTCAGAGGAACCAGAAGAGCTTCAGTAGGGAGGCTCAGAGGAACCAGATGAGCTTCGGTCGGGAGGCTCACAGCAACCAGAGGAGCTTCAGTAGGGAGGGCCAGAGGAACCAGAGGAGCTTCACTAGGGAGGCTCAGAGGAGCCACAGGAGCTTCAGTAGGGAGGCTCAGAGGAACCAGAGGAACTTCGGTAGGGAGGCTCGGAGGAACCAGAGGAGCGTCAGTAGGGAGGCTCAGAGGAACCAGAGGATCTTCAGTTGGGAGGGCCAGAGGAACCAGAGGAGCTTCACTAGGGAGGCTCAGAGGAACCAGAGGAACCAGAGGAGCTTTGGTAGGGAGGCTCAGAGGAACCAGAGGAGCTTCGGTAGGGAGGCTCAAAGGAACCAGAGGAGCTTCGGTAGGGAGGCTCAGAGGAACCAGAGGAGCTTCAGCAGGGAGGCTCAGAGGAACCAGAGGAGTGTCAATATGGAGGGTCGGAGGAACCAGAGGAGCTTCAGTAGGGAGGCTCAGAGGAACTAGAGGAGCTTCGGTAGGGAGGCTCAGAGGAACCAGAGGAGCTTCAGGGAGGCTCAGAGGAACCAGAGGAGCTTCGGTAGGGAGGCTCAGAGGAACCAGAGGAGCTTCGGCAGGGAGGCTCGCAGGAACCAGAGGAACTTCAGCAGGGAGGCTCAGAGGAACCAGAGGAGCTTCAGCAGGGAGGCTCAGAGGAACCAGAGGAGCTTCAATATGGAGGGTCGGAGGAACCAGAGGAGCTTCAGTAGGGAGGCTCATAGGAACCAGAGGAACCAGAGGAGCTTCGGAAGGGAGGCTCAGAGGAACCACAGGAGCTTTGGTAGAGAGGCTCAGAGGAACCAGAGGAACCAGAGGAGCTTCAGTAGGGAGGCTCAGAGGAACCAGAGGAGCTTCGGAAGGGAGGCTCAGAGGATCCAGAGGAGCTTTGGTAGGAAGACTCAGAGGAACCAGAGGAGCTGAAGCAACAGCAGAGTCCATTTCTGGGCTTGGTGTTGTGTCCTCTTCCTGGCTCAAATCTCCATCAAGCTGGGTTGAGTCCATGGCTCCATCCACTACAGCTGGCTGGGTGGAATCATCTAGTTCCACCTGAAGAAGGAGAGAAGCCGTTTTAAATTTTTTTTACTCCACAGTATCTTATGCTGCTACTCTATCATACTTGTGCACAGGTCTTCTTACCTCTATGGTGCTCAGCAGACATTCAGCAGACATTTCCGTGTGTTTCTGGGGCTCGAACATCACACAGATTTCCCCCACCATGACGTCAACGATCCTGGTCAGCAGCTCAGGCTCAAAGTGGTTCAGCTCCTCCACCAGGAGGTCTAGAGTGTATTTCTCTCTGACCTTGTCCTGGATAGAAAGGACCTTCTCGTCCCAGATGGAGCGGGAGAAGGCAGCCTGACAGTCCATGGACTTCAGAGAGGAGGAGAGCTTATCCTGAACAGCCTTGGTGAGTCCCACAGCCAGGTCGCTGAGCCCCAGTGAGGGCATGACGCACGAGAGGCTCGCCGGATGAATCCAGAAGCCCTGCAGCACTTTGGGCACAACCAGCATCGCCACTTCCTCTGGGCCGAGGAGACTGGAGCCGGGCCGCTGCTGCTGCTTCTCCATCAGGCTCCTGATGGCTTTGTCAGCCAGACGGATGATCTGAGGGTCTCTGTCGATGAGAGGCGCTCAAAATGAGTTCAAATACACATTTTCTTTAATCTATCTCATTACTATTGGCTGCTGCAAAGACCAAATTTCCCTGCAGGAATCATTCATCTTATCTTATAAATGTGACTTACTGAAAACAAGGACTGTTGGCTTCTGGTGAGTTGAGCACCATTCGGGCTTCAAACTCAATGTCTCTCATTTTAATGCTGATGTTCACCTCCCACACCTGAAACAAGAAATGGGATGCACCATTAAGATTTGACATATTTACAGGATCAATCTAGTGTTGCGTGATAATTTACTTAAAACTGAGTCTTTTCATGATCATGGTCTTACCAATGTGAGCAGAGGCTGGACACTTTCATCAAAACCCTCCAGTTCAAACCCCCAAATCTTCAAATACAAAGAAAACAGAAGGGTCATCTTAACTGTTGCTCTATTTTCTTCTCATTAGTAACAGACTAGCTTAACATGAGCAGAGTTGATGATAGGTTCAGTGGTGGACTGTCTGTATATGTCTCAGTAAGTCTCACCGCCCCCTGAGAGATATCTTGCCCCGCTCCACCAGCCAGTCAGTCAAGTCCTCAGCTGTCAGCTCAGATGAGACCTGGTTTTGCTGCTGAAGCCTCAACAACTGCACCATCAGTTTTTTCTACAACAGAATGGACAACATCAGATGTCCTCATGTATAAGCACAAGAGACACTTTACCAGAATTGATCAGGTGTTTTGTTTTGTGTGGGCCTGAAAGAAAAGTGGTTCTTACTTGTGAAATATAATATTTCCTTTCCCAGCAGAGCTGTACAGTGTCTCCATATATTGGTGCATCGAACAATGCCTTTGAAGGAAATGAGATAATGTCAGCCTCATTTTAATTCATTCATTGCTATAATTCATTGCTCAAAGTCTTTACAATTTAACTGCAATAAGAAAAATGCTCACATACCTTGATGGGTCTATAGATGATCCTTTCTCCTTCCATCCAGTCCATGGATGTTTTGTTACTGGATGACAAATCAACAGCGGAGAAACAACAATCAAAGGTACAACCAAACTCACAACTACAGAACAGAGGTAAAAGCACTCAAACACAGTTGATACTGGTGGCTGAAATGAACTGAGGGTGTTCACTGTGTGTTTCTGTGGAGGACGGAATGGACTTATTGTTGAGTCACTGGGAGTAGAATGCAGCTCTTAATGACAGACAGATTCTGTTTTGGTTCAGCTGTTAAGACAGAGATGACCAGGGAAATGTCTTGTCAAATATGATGATCAAGATTAATAAAGAAGTTGCCTTAACATTGTTGATTTAATCACACAGGAAAATCTTTTTGCAAGGCAACACTTGAATAGATGTTACTCCTGTGTTTTCACTTAGGTTAGTTGGTATTGGGAGTGTTGCCCATTGCCCAAAAAACTGCCAGATGATGAGAAAATACTTTATATTGCCTCAGAAAGCTTCCCAAATATCATGGCCCTTATTCCTCCTACTAACATGTTACACTAAGTAGATTTTCTCTTTTATTAAAAAGCAACTTCTACTTCTACTTCTCAGCAAGGTAACAGAACATCTTGAGTAGAATATTTTGGTACTTTATTTTGGCACCTCAATGATGTATTCTTTGTCACGAGCCCTTTTATAATTTATTAACTATTTACACTGTATAGTAAAAATAGCCTAGGACTGCAAGCATGTTTATTCTGCAGCACCCAGGATTCAAACTCAGTCTCACAAGTCATGAACTTGTTGAGCTATCCGAGAAGTGGTTTGATGAGAGGAGTCGTCACAGTATGACTGAGGCAACCAGCAGGCTCCATGATAAGATCTGTCCATCCATACAAAGGCAGATTTCAAAGTAGTGTCAAATATTCAGTTTTCTAGACAAAATTCTGAGACTTTGTGTACTTTATCTAGAGAAGAGGGAAGAGGAATAAAGTAAGATAAAAAGTGATTAATAATGACAGTTATTTCCTGGGGAGCCCTTTCAACCAGATATACACAACAGTAATCCCTTAAAATAACCTTACATTTTCATTAATTTACATGAATTCACCTTAAAATTAATTGAGGGAGTTATTAATGGACAAACCTCCTTAAACACCCCCTTAATCTTGACTCCTTACTTTTTAATTTAATGAAAAATTCAGGGAGACAGGAGCTTTTCCATTAATTTCCACTTAATAACCCTGTAAACCATGCACAAAAGAAATGAAAAATCCCTTAATTACTAGTGTCTCTGTGAACCAACCCATGAATAAATCCCTTATAAACCCACAAACCTTACTTTTTTAATGATATGTTATTTTAATGGATAATTCATATTTATGTAATGGGGAAATTAAGGGCATTTCAAGGATACAATTAAAGTGGTTGGTTTCGTAGTGCAGAGAGAGGGAACTAATCAGTGAAATCAGCTGCTGTAGTGTTTGGTTGGAATGAAAATGTGTAGACTTACCCATCCCTGGTCTATAGCCTGACATGCTATAAACCTCCAGAGACAGTACCTAGTCTGCCCACAGCAAGGCAGCAAAGAGTTGCTCAGTTCTACAACAATTTTCCAGGTGTAATGCTGGATTTGGAGCAGAGACATAGTGGTGTTTGGGGAGCTTCGGCAGGTTTAAACGAAACGGCTCCCGACCAGGAGGAAGCCTCATAACAGGCAATCCAATTATGGCTTGCCGACTCTGTAGCAGCAGAAAGGGTAGTACGGTGTTGATGGATGGTGTTCAGGGGCTCCAAGAGAGCAGTCAAGGATGGATATCATGCCAGCTGTGGTGCTGAAATTTTTATGCTGTGTGCGGGAGAGAGGCGGAGGCACATGAGAACTTTAGAAACAAACCTCAACTCACACCAGTCATAGATATTAGATCATGATTTAGACTAAATGGGAGCTGGGAATGACACAATCATATCACAGTGATAAATGTATTTCCCAAATAAGGAGAGAGGTAAGAAAGTTGGGGAAAAAAAGAAATTTAACAGATAAACAACAAAAGCATCATTTGACTATATGGAAAGGCGGAGGGATCTATGCTGTTTCGTGTTTTCCCTCATCTGAGGTTAGTCCCTGTGTCGCTGTCCAGGGTGCTGGAAGTGATTTAAGGTCAGCCCGGATGGGCGGTGCTCTCCGTGGTGCTGAAAGTGTCTGATTTGCTATTCTATTTGATTGCTTTTACTATTTTAATTAGTTTATTATTTTACCTACTCCTATTGTTTCTACTTTGTTTATTGCCTATTTTATATTCTATTTGGGTGCTTATACTCTATTTTCTTTTCACTGTTGGATCCTATACCTATTACCATTGAGTTTAGTGCAGCAGCTCCACTCTGGGCGGCGGGCGGCGCTGTCCACGGTGCTGAAGCAAAAGAAACTGGACAAAAACATGGAAGGACCGTTACTTTCTCTCACATCACCTCCTGACCATAACTATCCCAAACTGACAGCGGGAATCACGCCCATATTTTGTCACACTCACACACACACACACACACACACACACACACACACACACACACACACACACACACACACAAAACCATCACCGGTTATGAGATGAGATGAGGCTTTATTTGTAGGGGAATTTGCGAAAAAAAAAAAAGCTGAAAAAAAAAGACTGCGTGCAAATGTGCAGGGAGTACAAAATGTGCAAAAGTGCACCATTAACTGCCCACATTTCAGGCGCGAGACATACAAAAACTGCATTCAAACGGTATTTCACCCACTTTTGTCTCATATTCATCAATCGCCTCTGCCACGTGAGCGTTCCGCACGGCAGAGAGGATCAATGGAGAGTTGGAAAGAGGAGTGATCTTCCTCCAGCACGCGAGCTAACAGTTTCCATCCTTATTGGCACGCTTCCGCTTGAATCGGCCAATCACAGAGAGATGCCATGCGCATGGCAGAGGCTTATAAACCCATCCGCTGCTCCGCTGTCCGCTCACTGTCCTCCCCGCATCCCTATGAGTTATTCTCCTGAGCTGCATCTCTAAGCTACCGCAACAGCGAAGATGGCGGCCCGGGTAAGATATATATGTTTTATTTATCCGAACATTTCCACAAATATCCCCGTTTGTCTGCGTTAACTCCCCGTCCAGCAAAAGTGTGTGTGTGGGGGGGAATTACGTCGGACGACCGTTAGCTGCATTCAAAACGCTAGCAGTCCTGGTACTGTTAGCGCCTGAATGTCACTGCGACTGAACCCTCCCGAGTGCAGAATTTGCTGTTTATTTCACACGGTGTTACAGCCGCTAGAACCGTGGCATGTGCCAGAAAGAATGTCCGCCAGGATTGCATAATAGCTCCGCCATTCAGCTCCTCAGGCTTGCTAACAACTGCATTAGCTGGGGGAATTGGTTGTTAATCCCGGACTCTGCTTGTCCTTGAGCCGACGCGGCTGCGTAAAACGGGGCTTTTGGAAGCTTTTTATGAGCTGTGCATTTAAATAAGCGGGGTGGACACTCGTGTGAAGGACACAGAGAGTAGTTCTCACATCAGAACGACGCGGCACACCGTGTACATCCGTGTACAAGCATGCCACACCACTACCGTTTGGTTATATTGGTCAAAACACCGTGGCTCAGTCTTGCTGGTTTTACAATCGAGCCTACGACCTGCAGTGTTTTTGCGCTGGTAAGCTGATTTTGCGGTGAGAGGAGAACAGCAGAGCGGTGCATGGCTGGCTGCTGGGTTGTGTACAATCTGTCAATGCACAGGGAGGATGATGTCAGCTGCAGGTAGCGCCACGACCAGTCTCAACCTGTCTGCTACCGTCCACACCATGCCCTGTAGTGAGACAGGTGGCGTCAGATTTAACACATGGGATGGAGGGAAGGTGCATTGTTTCGTACCTATAATTAACATGCAGGATAGCTGATGCTAACAAGAAGGATGCAGTTGCCCTTTATCCCCTTAGGTTTAGGCTGGATGGATCTTGGCAGGGTTTCCCAAAAATGTTGTGGCACCTATTTGTGTTTTTGTTGCAGTGACTCATAACTGACATCCACTGATTTACAATGGTACAATGTTAGGTAGCCAGGGTAGCGGCAACCCAGCATGTAGCTTGAGCACTAGGAATGCAAATGAATAAGCACTGCAGCAGATACATTTACATTCCAAATGGAAGCTGTTTTCCCAATCAATTTGGATCACAGTCAGGGATCATGGTTTCCAGCTGACGTGCTCCTTTCCTCCCACCATGTTTATAATAAATAGGAGCATCTTTACCTTCAAAAGGTTTTGGATTTTTGTTGAGATTTGCACTTGCAAATGATTATTCTAGGAGTCATTTTGTTCTTTCTAAAACTGCGTAGTGTAGCTTTAAATACAGGGCCGTAGCACTTCAGTTGCTGCAGGGGGCCTTAGCTCATAAAATCAGTGCTCTCACTCTGTCTCACAGCATTATGCTTTATATTTATTTAATTTATTTTATCAGTAAGTGGCCAGACCGTTGACACCGTGAAATCAGTGTGAATCATGCTGCAGGTTGCCAACAGTTGTAGCATTACGCAGCAAATCTGTCTCTTTAAACTTGTAACGGTGTCAACATGATGCTCGTGTTATGCCACAAAGACAAAGGATGAGGATATGCTTTTGTTTTGGTACATGCGTATATTTCAACAGGGCAGAGCAGAAGTCCAGATCTATGGTCACAGATAAAATCTCATTGATCTCCTCACTCGCCAGCTTCGCCTCTTAACTGTTTGTGCTTACTAGCCAACTGATATGGAGCGTGGCACATATTGACAGGCACCCCGGCCAGTTTGCTTACAGTGCTTTTGAAAAGCAAAACAGATTCCACTCACTCAACTGCTCAGAGATGCTTGATAAATATTGACCTGGGCACTGAGAAAATGTGAATGGTTGGTTGGGATACATTTTTCCACTGTTCCTCAGCCACTTGCAGGTTATACATGCCATTAGGTGGATGCTTTTATCCATCCCTGACTGTGCTGCATGTGCATAGATTTTCATCGTCTCTGTGGAAATGTAACACCTTACTCTGGTGGTGTTACTGCCACTCTCTACCACAGCCCCAGAGATTTGTTCAAGAGTCCTGTTGAAAAATAATGGGAAAGAAAAAGATTTAGGCTATTGAAGCTGGAGGGAAGCATTGACCTGCCAGCAGAGCATCAGAGAGTCTGTTTCCAGTGCAGAGCACAGTGACAGACAGGCTCCACCAGCAGTTTAACAGCAGTTTGTTAAGTTGCTGTTGACCACTGCTGTTTTTTTAAACAGTCTGACCACTAGCTGATTTATGGACGTAGCAAAACACCCCAGGGAGCTTGTACTGCAATGAATGACCGTGCATTTTCATTTGTCTGTTTCAAATGAGAAACAGAAACATTGGGGGAGCTGCAAGGTTGTGACAGATTTTTCACTCTGTACATTGCTTCTCGAATACATAGGAGTACAAACTGTATCCAGTGGAAAGGGAAGAAGGATATAGACAAGGAGGTGAATTTGAGACAATGAAGATAGTGAGTGTAATTACATGCATGTTAATATTTGACGCTGTGAAAGATAGTATTTCCTTTTAGAGTTGGCACATATGAACGCCATATCCCATCAAAAACCACCCAAATAATCTTATATCGCAACTCTTAGAGTTTGTGTATCCAAGGATATTGTAATAGGGATAAGAAGGGCAAATAAACAGCCTATTCTGAATTAGTCCCTTAGTTGGAATATGAAATATTAGAATCAGAATCATTTTAATGGCCACGTAAAATAAATGGGATCAAAAAGACTTTGATACTGCGCCTATGGTAGTGGTAAGAACTCAGGTGTGTTGAATGAGGAATTCAGCATACAGGAATCAAAAGTAGAGCAACCTGCACACCATCTATGTTGGGCAAAAAAGCCTTAATATTGAGATACATGCAAAAATACAGCAAAAACAAAATGTCCATACTGATGGACATAATACAAGGACAACAGGACCTCATATACATTCAAACAGGCAATAGAAGATGTACTATGGTCAGTAGACTATACATATAATACTTCATATGTACTTTCTCTATTCTGTATTCTCTATTTTGTGAGCTAATAAGTGCATATAATGCTGTATTGGTTTGTTAGTATTTCCACGTTTGCACTTGTTTCTTGTCTTAAATTAATAAACTGTTGACAATTTCAGAATTGACGTCAGGCCATTAGGGACATATATGGCAGAGGAAACATTTTCTGTAAATGAATAAAAAAAATAAAACGTTCTCCTCCACCACCCTAGTTTATTGGTTACTCATGACAAGGCACATCCAGATGCAGTCAATAGTATGTGAGAGGGACAACAACAGTACACCTGTTTTACATGGAAATGGAAGGAGAATATAGATCTCAACCTGTCTCCCATGTTGATATAACCGTGGATTGGTTTCTGCCTTGTGAAATAGGGAATAGTCAGATTCGGCAGGCTTTAATAATACATAACATTTCCGTTTAATGAGCCTTCATCTGTGTGTGTGTGTGTGTGTGTGCATGTGTGTGTTTGTGTGTGTGGATAGAGAGAGAGAGAGAATATGATGGTACATTTCGCCTCTTGGTCATCCAACATGAGTCAACAGTGTCCAGTGGCGTGTCGGTCACCTCCCCCTCTACTGACACACACACACTCTCTCTCTCTCTCTCTCACACACACACACACACACACACACACACACACACATTTCACCCTCTCTAGCCCAGCAGACTGTGCGCTGTTGCTGGGCATACTGCAGCTTGTCAGAGGGGGTAAAGGGGATAGTAACATTTCCACAGACTGTCAGCATGATGGACTCTGCCCAACATCAGACTCAAAAGAGAGAAACTGGTCATATGAACAATAACCACATATTAATGATACAAATATAACGTCTATTAAAGATAAGATTAATGATTTAATGATTAATATAATGATGTGTCAGGGGTGCATAGTGGTAGGTAGACCGCCCTAAAACCCCATGTTGGCAAGCAGATTGGAGTTTTAGTGATGCAAACATTTCTTTGAGGCAGAGCTGCTCTGGAGGCAGAAATAATCTCATTGGTTGAGTTAAACCTCAGTGGGCGGGGCCAAAGAACCACAGTTTTCTAGCTATGTAATGTTAGACTGAAGCCTAGTGAAAAAGAGGTAAGAGAGGAGGAATCTAATATTATGAAGCCTAGCGCTTTTCCTACTAACTGAAAAAATGCAATCGAGGTTAGCTAGTTATACTAGCTAACCTTCCAAGTTCAAACTAGCCATACTAGCTTGCAGCTAGCGAGGGAGTTAGCTAGCCTGCTGACCTTCCAAGATCCGGAGTGCCATGGTCATGAATGAAAAAAAGAAGTCATTAAAAAAAATGTCCTTCTCTGCCATTCAAGTTTGCCAGCTAACTTACGTTCTGAAAACAGTTCTTTGGCTCCGCCCACTGAGGTTTAACTCAACCAATGAGATTATTTCTGCCTCCAGTGCTGCTCTGCCTCTGAGAAATGTTTACATAATTACATTTGTGTATGCTCATAGAGGGGGATGTGTTTGTGCAAGGTCGCTGGCCCTCTGTACATATGTACTATATGTTTTTATCTTTCTTTGGTTTTTATTTTTTAATTTTTTAATACTTTTTAATACTTTGTGTTGCAATACTGCACTGTGATCGATATTCTTTGGTGTTGGAAAGAAAGGCGTTTTTGTCGACCAATTCTGTCACTCCCAAAGCATGTGTCAGCCTTTCATCTGCCTGAACATCTGTATTTGTCTCATGGGTTTCTCGTGGGTTTTTCATGGCCTTCATGATTACACTGTCAGGATAACAATGGAGCTTTCAGTGGGAAAAGTAAAAAGAAATGTTTGCATAACTATAAATGCAGTCTGTGTGTCGGCAAGCCCCTCTTTCATGTCCTTGATCAAGACACTGGCTCCCTACCTGTTCCTGGGTTGCTGTTCTTTATCTGATGCTGCCTGCATGCTGATTTCTCTGTGGAGAGGAAAGGGGAAAGCGAAAAGAGAATTTATTGCTTACACCTATTGTACATCAAAATGAAAAAAAGCCACAGTTTGCCTGTCCCAGTGTTATTTAGATGGATTACGTGCCGATTCATGGCTGGGTTGCTGCCTGCTTGGAACACGTAGCTGTCACCCACTGTCGATCAGTGTGGGAAGATGCAGAGATGCAGCTTGAGTTCTCCCGGCACTGCTTAACCCGTTGTTGTGCATCTGATAAAACAAACCATTTCATGATGATTGCATGATAAGAAAATCTACATGATCTTTCATTGTGAGACTTTCTGAGTAGCATTGTGATAGAAAAACAAATGAAAGATTTTTATATAGCAATTTACCTGCCTTAGCCTAAATCACAGTGAGGCTGCAACAGAGAAGAGCGTCCCATCCCCTCTAATTGAAACTCTGTTGATTCATCCTATTTGCCTAAATGAAATTCTGGTGTCAGATATGGACATTTCTCCATCCACAGGAAGGAGGTGTAGTGCCTTCAGTGTTTCCCCTAGGATGGAGTTGTAGCAGCGGAGGTGGGGAAAAAATTTTTTTTGCACAAAAACATTTTTGTGCACTCGCAAGGGGAATCTGTGAGGGAATCTGTCAGTTGTCTTTGAGATTGACAGCTTTCGCGCGTCACGGTGGCCCTCGCGCATAGTAAGGCCCGCCTCCAGGAAGAAGAAAACAATCGGTGCATGTGGAATACCTGCTATCTTTGTATCAAGATGGATCTTCCAAATGTTGTTTATTTCACAGATATGTGTTTCCTTGCGTATTCCTATCAAATGATTGCGTTTGCTGTAACGTTACTGTGCGATACTCATGTGAAGTTGCAGGACTGTTTTCCCTTCGGCGAATGATAATCCTGAATCCGTGATCAGCATTGCTTGCTTCATTGTTAACATCTACCCGGTGCTTGTTGTTATAATCGTTGTGCTGACATTATCAGGTAAGCGCAAAGTTTCTCGTTTATATGCTTTACTCACAGGTGTGTGAATTGACCTGGATATGAAGCGTCCGTAGCGCAAAATAATATAACGTTAGTTTCTAAAGAGATAAGACGGAGCCCTCTCCTCTCCTCTCCTCTCCTCTCCTCTCCTCTCCTCTCGTAAAAAAACTAAAAAATCAGCAGTGGTGGCCATATTTCAGCAGTGGCGTAACGCCGCTGCTAGGTGCATATAGGGGAAACACTGGCCTTCAAGATGGAGATGCAAGTGGATGATCAATGTGTTCAGTTTCATTGGTAGTCTTTATAGAGGCATGTCCTGTCTAGTATTCCTTGGCAAGTCATTAATGGATTATCGATCTGCTATTTTAACCAGTAATTTGACCTGGGGATTTACACTGGGATTTTGTTCCTTCGCCTATTGCCCTGAAGTAAACGCAGACAATGTTCCTCCCATGCAAACAGCGGAGTCAGAGCGTAAGGTCAGGGAGGAGCTGGGAGGGGTCAGTGTCTTGCTCAAAGACACTTGGGCAGACTCTGGCTGTAGTAAATCAGATTGAACTGCCGACCTTTTGTCCAATGGGCAGCCTCTCGAACCACCTGGATCGACACATGTAAACCTCATAACTGGGTTAGAACAACCTGGGTAAGCACATACTCCAAATATGAGAAACCTAATTAAGATGGCTGGTTTCAAACGGGTTGTTGTGGCATGGAAACATCTTAGTCCTTTCACTTTTTCACCATCTACGCAAACTCAGACTCTCATTTGACATTTGATGTCAACAAAAAGCACTTACTATTACAAACGAGGCCATCTCTTTGCCCTGTAGTAGAAGTAACCTAATGCTTAGTCAAAGAGAGGGAGTAGATGATGACAGTTGGACCTTTTTCATAACTTTATGTCAGACCGCTCTATCTGTGGACAGGAAGATTCTGTCTGGCTTATTCATGGCAACAGGGACACACAGTCACAGGGTATCAAAGGTGCATGTAAAGAGCTTAACCTGAATAAGGCCTGAATAAGAGTATGGACAATAGCCATGCATGTAAAAACATAGCCAGTGACACACCAATGTTTCGGCTCTGTACACTTATTTTTTTGGATTTGAAATGGCAGAATGACTCTGAAGCTAAAATGCCGATTGCCAGCTTTAATTTGAGGGTATTTCAGTTATAGATTGAAGTCCTCTTAATTGCTTCAAACGTTGGCTCAGTCTCCCAAGAGTACAGAGTAGGTGGTGTTTTGCGCTTCAAGGACAATCTGATCGATTCGATTGTGTCAGACAAGAGCAGTCCATCCCAGAAAAGTGACTGAATGAATGTGAGTGAATTCATTTTAAACAGTAATTCAATTGATTCAACTGCCTACAGATGTAGTCAGTGCAGAACTCCCACTTTTTCCATGATTACAATGGAAAACCATACTGTGTGTCTAACCAACTTTAGGCAGACTATACTAATAGATCACGATTGCTGTAATGTGTCAGTGTTCGGGAAAGCCCTATAATTTTTTTCCTAGCGTTATTGGTTATGGCTGTTTTTCAGATAGAGTGGGGGTTCTTTTGATCCAACAGAAAGCCGATGAAAAAAATTAACGAACGCCTACTTAGTGACTATGTGATGGAACAAGTGAGTGGGCGTTAGAAGATGAAAGCTTCAGGTCTCTCTCTCTCTCTGTCTTCCTCTCTCTTTTCTTTCTGTCTCTCTGTGCTTTATCTTCCTCTCTCTCCCTTCCTATCTCCTCTTTCCGTTTATTTCCTTCCTGATTTCCCTGTCCTCCATTAATCCCGTCAGCTATTTCTCAAGAGCCTCTTCTTCGGTTCCCGGCTCCCTTCTCTGTTTGTAGTTCCCACACCCAATCTAGGGACCAGCAGACTGCGTCGCTGAGATATTTCTATTAAACTGCCTGCGTCACATTTTGCGTTTGATACACATCCCTCCAAAAATAGCAGAGGAGCTTGCCGTCGTGTTTTTGATTCCCGATCAAACAACAAAGCCAGGACCAGCCAGGACCTGTGACCTATTTTACATACACATGCACCAACACTCCATGTCTCTATCTTTCTCTCTGTCTCTCTATCTTTGTTTCCCTTTCTACTTTCCTCATTCTTCTTTTACTCACTTACTCCCACTTCTTCTTCTCTCCATCTTTCTCTCCCTACCTTCTGTCTTTCTTTCTCCCTCACCTCACTTTCTTTTTTATTTCTCTTCCCTTTCACACACACACACACACACACAGATCAGAAACATGCTGTGCGCCTGTCAAATTTGTATCTCTGCTTTTATCACAAAGGCTTTTATGTTTTTGTTTGCGTGTATGGAGTAGTAGTGTGCATACAGAACATTTATATGTTCGTATGTGCATCATGTGCCTGTGTGTATCCATTATGCGTTCAGTATGTGTGTGGGTGTGAGTGTAGGAATGTGTGTGTGTGTGTGTGTGTCTGGTGGACTGAAAGTGTGTATGTAGGTGGGAGTGTGTGTGTGTGTGTGGGAGAGTGTTATCTGTAATCCCTGGCCGTCTTGATGCAGGGCCTTCCTCTCAGAGCTCTGAGCGGTGGCTATATTTAGAGACCTACTCTCTGCTGTGGGGCAGACAGCTAACACAACAACAACACACACGCACACACACACACACACATATGCACTCACGGAGACAACTGCATACACAAACGCACAAAAGCACACAGCAGTACAAACAGACATAGAAACATACATAAACGCCAACTAAACACGCAGATACATACACACACGACGTGTTTCTCTGAGTGTGTTTGTGTGTGAGAGTACTCAACAAGGACAGGAATGACCTTCAGTGTGTGTGTGTGTGTGTGTGCGCTCACTCAGCCTTCATACGACTACGCTGTAGGGGGCGTGGCCTTAATAAGCCATGCTGAGAAATTCGCTAATAGAGAAAAAACAGATGGTGGTGAATATACCGTTTTTAGGAGATTGGCCCAGTTGTCAATTTACCTGTTAATTAAAGAAAACATAGACATCACAATCGTCCATGTGTCCCCGGTAGATTATTGGCTCCAGTGCTGCATGCTAACACGTTTCCCGAAATTTTAATCAATTTCTTTAATCGACCGTTAACGACCAATTAATCGATTAATCATTATGTAAAAAACAACTTTTGACATAGAAATAGAAAAAACAAAATGCATGTTTTTACACCTGTCTTTAGGCCTACTCAACAAGTTAATAAACCAAGCAAAATTCAAAAGATCTTCCTGCATTCCCTGTCATTGTGCTTGTCGACGTGCTGTATTTCAGTTTTTTCAGATGTAATTCTCCTTCACTGGACTTTTCGCCCGCTTGCTTGGCTTTCTTCTTCCTCTGTATAAGCGGTGAAAGTTAAATTGCGCCTCATGGTGGTAAATCATTTCAGCAAAAAATGAGAAATAGCACATAGCCTACATTGTCGATTAATCAGTATATATATATAATATATGCTTGATCGATCAAATTCTTAATGGCGATTAATCGATTGTCGATTAATCATTAACATCCCTAGTTACCATACACATTGAGTGATAGTAGGCGACTAGCATTATCTCAAAAGTCAGAAAATGAGAACTTGTAGCAACTCTGAAGCTAAATGGTAAGTATTCTTAAAATATATGCAGTAAGCAGTTTTGTGTAGGAGATTGGTTAAAGTTACACAAATAAATGATACAAAAATAATGTGCTGTTTACGATGTGGACCGTGTACAGTGAAAAATCACTGTGCAGCAGATGAATACGTGGTTGCTCACCTGAAAAAGTTCCAAAAATACACCTGGCTACATCAGCTGTATTGAATTAATGATATTTTTTTTGTTTTTTTTGTTTTAGTTTTAAAATGTATGAATATACAGGCCACATAATAAAAACGACTGACAACTTTTTATTTCTAAAATGTCAAGTGTAAATGTAAAGTGCTAGCATGGAGCACCAGAGCCAATGATCTACAAGGGACACATGGATGATTTTGGTGTTGTCATTACTTAATGGGTAAGTTGACCAACAGGCCAATCTCCAAAAACTTGGTGTATTCCTTTAAGGTGGGGTAGTGGCCATGTCCTGTGTTTCCCCTACTCTGTAGTCCTCTCAGCTTTCCTACTGCATCAATAAAGAAATAATGCTAAGGTGAATGGACTGTCCACTCTTATTTAATAAGGTAAAAAATAGAAATATAAAAAAGGCTTGTGGGTATTGATTTGGAATGGTGGCAAATAGTTCGACAGCCTAGTCTCTGTTTGTGTGCTTGCGTGTGTGTGTGTGTCCTTGTGTGTGTGTGTGTGTGTGTGTGTGTGTGTGTGTGTGAGAGAGAGAGTGTGTGTGTGTGTGTGTGTTTGTGTGTGTTCTTCACACAGTGCAAGTATGAAATAGCCTATTTCTCAAAATGGATTGAAGCTTCTGAAATTGATCCAGCTGTTTTTTTCTAGGCGGTTCTCTCTCTCTGTTTTTTTTTTCTTTTATTCTTCTTATTTTCTTAGTGAAAAGTTAAAGTTAAGATGTCCTCACTATTGGTTTTGCTTTACAAGAAGCCCAATCAATTTTTTTGTCAACATTTTGCTTTTGTACTTTTTTATGCTTTGCAATCTTTGATGCTATGCTTATCAGTCCATAATGAATATTAACATAAAGTTTTGTTTTAATCCAATTTTCTGATGAGCTATTAAGTGCCTCAGCAACAACAGGTGCACCATCACACCATCACACCCTGTGTAGAAACTGTAGCACCATTTGCCCTGAAACCTCCTTGATTTAGTACAGTCTTCAACAGGGAAGACAGCCAAATAACTACTTAGTGTTATTTACCTAAATTAATTGGCTCCTATAGGCAGCATCTGAAGTTGATAATGTGTTCAGCTCTGGGTTGATGGCAGCTGTCGGATGTGTGGCTGTCGACTTGAAATGCCACCCTGAAACTGATCCAGGGGCTTCCATGTTGTTTCTGGGTATTTCCCTAACTTTTATTATGTTATAGCTGTAGTGTTCGTACACATTATTACACAAATTCCAAGGCACAACTGCGTTTTTATGAAAATGCAGACAGAGCCTTGTGTGGAAATGCAAGTGCAAACACGCTGATACAATAACTGCACTCAGATCAAATTTCATTAACTTGGAAGGAAAGGTTTGGCTACAATGTCTTCAAATTGAATTCCAAGTAATACAATAAATTTGTTTGGTATTGATTTTTATGATATCCTATGGCAGCATCTCAAAGCCAGACTGAGCCCAGTGGTTGAGAACTATTAGCTTATGTGAAGATTGGAGTGCTTAGTCAATTAGGCTATAGGAGTTTTTCAGTCAGTTGGTTTTAATCTTTGTTTGAGATATTGAATGAGTTATTAGAAACTGAAAAGCATTTGTTGTGCCCTTATAGTTGAGTGGTTTAGTGTGCTGCTTTGGGAGCCACATATTTACCCTTCAGGGCCTGTGATCAGATCCAGCCAGAGCTTTCCCTCCTGTGTAGGGAATTGGGATGCACCTATCAGTGTTTTTTTGGGCCGATTCCAATAACGGATTTTGTAACGGCGAGATCGCTGATCCAATTGCAGATTGAAATGATGCATTTTCCCCAGACTTTCTACTAACAACGGCACATCATGTAAAAGTGCACAATAAATAAACATTAAAATAAAATTCAATCTAGCACATTGTTGAACTGTGTTTATAGGACATTGCTGGTCTAACCAGGTGTAAATAAATCCTAGTTTTTATCTAAAGTTATTACATGTTAGTGTGTGCTTGAGGACTGATGTGCTTGTATGTGATGTGCATATAAAAAAAAAAAAGTTTTATATCAAGGCAGCAGCAAACATTTTCACATTGAATAGAGCTTAATACGTCAGTCTGCACCCATGTAAATAAATTGAAAGTTGAGACGACGTCCATAGTCAGGAGGACCTTAATGTCTGATATTGGCTCTAAACAGTTCCCAAAGCTGTTTTAATATCAATCTTTACCATGCCATAATATTATGAACATTTTGACGGTGAACTTAGCCACCTCCTGCATGTCACCATCCATGAAATACTTGCTGGGTTCTATCCAGCACAATAAACTGTTTGCAATCACATTCACATTCTGAAATTCATAACACAATATCAGAAATGAGCAAAATGAAATGACCAAGTCTGAATCTACACCCGCGCTCCCGGCACCTTCGAAATTAAAAAGCGCAAGGCCACTTGAGGAATGGATGGGTCCGTTCTCTATCAACCAAATTAAATACCGTATTTAATTACTGTCAAATGGCACGTGGGCATAAATAATGAAAGCAGGCCTGTTATGTGATGGGGCAGTTGAAGCGGTGATTGGCTGATCACCGATGACCTATTCAGGACATTGATCAGCCGATTGATGGTGGCTGAATGATTGGTCTGTCCCTACTCCTGTGCTTCCCCTAATAAGTCTTCCTCTCTACCCAACTGGCGGTAAGGATGTAGAAGGGATTATTTTGTACCTTCAAAATAAGAGCGGGTAGGCAAGGAATGGGTGAGGGGATTTGACTCACTGGGGACAGGTTGTGCCGACTTGAGCTACTCTCATATCTCCAATGTATCTGTTAGAGCACTGATAACATCTTCAAGGACTATTTGATAAGTCGGGGAAAGCCTAAGGCAGTCCTGAGAAAGTCGACTGAAGGTTTCTTTCGGGACGGCACCGGCGTTTCATTTCGGCAGTCCGGCTCAACAGGGGAACCGCAGCTACCTGCTGTGTCGGGGTCTGAGATCCACGGCGGCGATGCAGCAGGCTGCTTCATTAGCCATCGATTGCTGGGGCAAGACGGCTCACTGGATATGCCCCCCCGAGACACAGCATCGTGAATAATTTAGCGGGACACCTCGGAATAGAGGGATATTTAGAGTGAGCTAGAGCAGACGCAGGGAGTGGCCGGTTCATTATCCAGGTAGGATGCTGAGGGCTTTTACAGTTTTAGATACAGGAAAACACTCGAGCTCTGATTTGGTTGACAGCTTGAAAACATGAAATAAAATCATCAAGGCTGTCACAGTAAAGACAGAGGCTTATTTCCCCTGTGGTCCTCATGATGTAAGCAGCACTTTTTAGATGCAGGTCACTGCCAAAATGAAGAAAACGCTCAAGGTCTGATTTAGTTGACACTGAATAAAGTCATCATGGGTTGTCAGAATAAAGAGAGAGATGTATTTCCATGATGTAGAGATGGCAAGGCAGTTAGTAATGAGGATGAAAAAGCACAGTATATTGACCATACAGCAGAATAATTTTTATTGAGAGGAAATGGTTTGTGCTTTACTCCCTTTAAGTTTGTATATAGAGGGATAAGTGACTGAATATTATGTTCTTACATGCAGGTGAAGGACAAAGTCGATACAGTCTATTGAAGTAAAAACAGAAATAATAGCTGAAGACCGAGAACAAAATGGCTTTGTTGCCTCAAACCCAGCAATATAATTATAAGCTGCTAGAGAATTGTAGCCGGAGATAATGATGATTGCTGAAATGAAGGCAACAGCTGAGTGAATGAGGGCGACACAGTGCATTGAAGTCATTTCGCAGAAAGCCCTGGAACAGATTCATCTTTATTTCCACAGACAGGAGATGGAGGGAGCGGCGTGTGCGTGTGCTAACCATTCATACTAAATAATACAGAGAGAAGCTGCAGCAGCTTTTCACGTTTTCCAGTAGAGATAACTGAATAGATCAAGGAGACAGTTGAATAGTTGAATACACGGAATATTGAAATTCTTGAACAGGAGGTTTTTATAACAGAATGCTTTTCAGAGATTTTTATAATTATCAACGGCCAAAATTTCTTTTTAGATACAGGCTACTGCTGGAAAAAAAGACAAGAGTAAATAAGGGATGCAGAGTGTATTAAAATATGATAACAGGACTAAAATGATTACAGCCAGCAGATAACTGAGTGGCTGGGATAGACTTCTTCACTGTTTTGTGCACAGGTAACTGTCAAAATGAAGTAGACTTTGCTTATTTAAATAATTTAACAGGAGACTTAAGAGAGAAAACAAATTTTATAACTTCAGCTAGACAGAGGGAACGCTACAGCGACGGCCTAGAGGAGCTTTTTATCTTGATCCTGATAGGCATGAAATGAAAGAAGCACCTGAGTGACTAAAGGATGCGACAATAACTCAACCGGAGGCCTTGGAAAACAGATTTGTTTTATACCTGCAAGTCGGAGGAGGCGTAGAGAAAGTCTGAAGCTTTATTCCCTCTAAGTAAATAAAACAAAGAGAGGCTGCTGAAGCCTCTGAAATATACAAAACTTCAGTCACGCCAAAAGGCAGGGAGAACTAAAGGAAGGGGGGAAGAGGAAGGAATGTTCATCATCCTTGAAGAAGGACACTGCCTTATTTGATTTCTCACCTGAGTTCTGGGCCCCTTTTGTGATTGGACAAAAGCACATAAGGCTCATCGCTCATTGGCCAGTTGGAAGTGAATCTGGGCCTTGGTCTCAAATGACAGCCTGTCTCTCTTATAGTAGCCTGGGAGGTTTCAGGGGTTTAGAAGTAATAAACTACTAAAAGCTTTGGGAGATTTTCAGGTCACAGACAGATGGGGTTGATATGGATGTGTGGAGAAGGAAGGCACAATGCATGTTGGGTATTAACTTGTTAACTAACAGGCTATGCTGCCCCAAATGCCTACTGTCCTGTCAAATCAAAGGATGGCTGACAAACCACAACTCTTTGACTTCTGTGACTTCAGGCAAGGACAGCACATGATTGGTTCAAAGTTAATAGGTGGAATAGCACTTTTGTGCAGTGCACCCCCAAAACACACACACACACACACACTTTTCCACCGAAATTTCTTCTTCAAGGCTCCGCTCGGTTACAGCCATGCACTGATATTGTGGCAAAGGCAAAGTATTTCACAGAGAGTTCATGTAGAACAACTGTTACTAACCATTTGGTCAAAGGTTGTTCATGAATTTTCTTCTCACATTGTTCCAATACTTGTGATGTCTTGCCTGTTTGAGCATGCCAACTAATGCCAACTGACCCGGTCCTAGTAACAGCCATAACAGTACATCAGTAGACAGAGAACTAACATGACTAGTGAATGCCACTATTCCTACACCAGAAGGGAATTCAATTCAATAACGCAATTAATGGATTTTTAAAAGTAGTTATCCTTGATTGATTGATTAATTGATTGATTAATTTTACGTGTGAAATAAAATCACAAGCACATCTCAGGGGATAACAATGAAAAGAATAAGACTTATTCCCAGTATGGTCATCTTGATGATATTTTTTCCATTCATCCATTAACAATTAACAATCACTCATCCGAGCAACAAAACAGCTGATTCTGCTGTCTTGTGTCCATGACTTTTACCACATTAAGACAGTTGTCACCTTGTCTCAAATGTGGAGAATGAATGAAAGGACATAAGACTGTATGTTGTGCCATGCCAACACAGTCTTATGGATGGTGGACATAAGACTGTATGTTCGCATGGCACTCTGCATATGGTGGACATAAACATACTACTACCAGATTTGGGGTATCATTTATAAGTGGAAATAACATAATTTTGGCAGAAAAAAGAAAATGACACTAAATAGAAATTCAAAATGAGGTTTTCTGGTTGTAAATGGCTTGAATCCAATCCAGGCAGAAAATGCATTCAGTGTTAAAAACCCCAACTCTGCCTTGCATGCGCTTGGCACCATCCCAGGTGACCACTATTTCTGTGTGTGTGTGTGTGTGTGTGTGTGTGTGCATGCATACATGTGAACGCACCTGTCCTGAGCCCCCACAGCTTTGCACTTCAGCCTCAGCAGCTTGCTGCTCCGAGTCCCCCTCCGTCTCAAATACTGTCTTCTGTCCTCTCTCTCCCCCCCCCCCCCCTCTGCTTGCCTACGTTGGCTCCCCCAAGGTCGTAATATTTTTCAAGGTATGTATGGATATACTAACACAACGAGCCACCATCTTCTTCCCCATGTTGCAATATACGTATTTGACACTATGCGCTTCCCCACTACGGCGCGCAACCTTGCTAATAGCGACTGTCTGTGTCTGTGATTGGAGAGTTGGTTTTACACAGGCGTTAGATACTAACTGCTTTCAACCCCCCTGCAGCTGGTTGGCTAGCTGGCTAGCATCTCAGGAGATAGTCAGCATGTACACATCAACACTACAGTGTCTGGCATCATTGCAACCCAGTGACTGATTGCAGTGTCATGCCTGGTGTCATGCTGACTGAGCGGATACACTAACTCATTAGCATTCATTCATCAACCCCCCCCCCCCCCCCCCCCCTCACTTCACCCCACCAGTTCATGCTGCAACGAAAAAATGGCTCTCTTTCATTTGGAGTTTACCATTTTGATTCAAGATGCAGCATGTAGTGGAAATATACTGTAGATTTAACCTTTTAAACTCTACCTAGAGAGGTAGATTATTGGTATTATAGCACAATCAGCATGGCCAAGCTTTGCTAACATCTAATGTCCTAAATTTGAGATGAGAACAGAGATTCCAGATGCCATTTTAGCTAACAGGAAAGCTAATATTGAGGGTTTATTAAAGGACAATAAGGCATTTAAGACATCTCAGTTTTTGGCACTGCAATAACTAAATCCGTGCCTGTTTTTCCAGCTTGAAATGTTACTCAGCTAGATGCAGTAGCACAAATTAAATGTTAGTCAGCAGATATACAGTATGTTTATGGCAGTATGTTAAAGCTTGATATGTTCAAACAGATATGAAATTGCATTGCTGGTACACGGGTGAGGGAATAGAAAGTGCCATCATATCCCAACTTTGATCTCTTATTGGCAGAAAAAGATTTGAAAGTCTGGTTTCCAAAAGATATATTTCTGAACATACATAGGTAAAATCCAACTAGACACTGCTTAGATAAATCATGTCATGAAGCTTGACATTCCCAGTTTTCCAGGATACAGGCCTGCTTTCTAAGGTAGATGGAAACAAGTTTGCAGACAACCATGACCGGCTATTATTTGTAACCGTATTTCATCGTGCTTTTGTTCTTTACAGCCCTCTATATCATCCACATTGATTTTGTGCCACTTTCCTGTCCCTGCTGCGGGCAATATCCCCCATCTCCATTACCACAAAATATTTTTCACCGCGTATCACATTTGCAGCTACATTTGGCCTCTATTCAAGCAGGGAGAAATATTTTTCACCCCCCCTGTTTGTCTGTTAGCTGGCAGTGGGTAGGAACTGTTTGAGACCAGAGACACATTTTTAATTTATTTTGATGTGTTTATGCTTTAAGGGAGAGTACACAGAGATTTACAGGACAGATCGGAGAGAGAGAGTGAAGGAATGAGATGCAAAAGCTGATTAAGAGCTGGACTCAAACCCACAGTGTCTCAAGTACATTGTTCTGTAGAGGCTTACACCTTAACCCACGAATCCAGTGATTCTCAACCTTTTTCACATCAAGGACCCCTAATTTAGATCGTTTGATGAGATTTTGTCTCTTGAACCAAAATCAGAATATTTTTACTATTAGAAATGATTTTGTCCAGAATTCCATGACTATCTGTATTGTAGGTAGAGAGATAACAGTGAAGCTATGATCAAAACAGCCATTCTTCTACATTCTCTAATTGTGTTAACTTTTGTAAATGAAATAATGGTGAAGTTTAACAATTTCTTAATTTGCTTGGGACCCCCTGGAACCCCCTCGAGGACCCCTGGTGGTCCCCGGACCCCACGTTGAGAACCACTGCACTAAGCCATAGGGGCACAGGCAAAAAAGCAAAGCTGAAACATTATGCATATATAATCTGACAAATAACTGCTATCAGTTTTGAGAGATGAGTTTGAATGAATGACATTATGGAAATAAAAAACAAGCCTCAAGCCCCACTGGTTATGATTGGAAAAATATTTCTGAGCTTGTTTTGTATACTTTAAGTGCCGTGGATGGAACCTTTTAGGAATTAAATTCAAAGCATTAGAGCCAAATAATCTAATAATCTAATGACCATTATGAGATCCTCTCTTGGAGAATCAATGAGACTAAAGGGCAGGACAGAACAGAATTTTGATTTGTTCTGGGTGAAATGCCCCTTTAAGGCTCTCTGGACACATTTGGTCATGGTCTGTTTCACCTCTGTCAGGCCAGACTACGGGTGAGGATGTGAGTCGGGCGAGCTGCCAGCACTGCAGTGCTTTCCACCTGCCTCTCTCTCTCTCTCTCTCTCTCTCTCCATATATCCCTACTTCATCCTCTCTTTCTCACTCAAATGACACAGCCTAAGCATTTCTCTACACCCAAACAACATAAACCATCCAACATCTTCAACCTGACACTTGCTGCAGGTTATACTGAATCCTGAACAGCTTCATACATACATGCGAGACAACAGCTACAGCCAGGAGGGAAAATAAATCAATACATCTCTGTACAAAAGTGTACAAAATATTAACACCGTCTGACTGCCTTGACACAGTTCAGAAATGTGCAAAATGGGGATGGAACTCAATTTTCAGAAACTGCATTTTTAGGAAATATTTGGAAATTGAGTGCAGAATTTAGTGGAGAATGTGAGGAAGAGCATCACTTTACCTATCCACTGTAGCCATTTTAAATTTTATGAGAAAGTGCGACATGAATAGAGTACAAACTAGGGGTGCAATGGTTCAGAAAACTCACGGTTCGGTTCATATCACGGTTTTGGGGTCACGGTTTCAGTTCGGTACAGTATATAGGCCTATATCTGGTGCACTGGGCAGGGGAAGTACAATTGCAAATTCCAATTTACACAATGTATTTATCTTAAGTTTTCCTGAATGAAAACTTTTTCACTGGAAATTAAAGTCCAGTATAACTAAATCAACAGACTTTCTTTCAAAAGTAAAGTAAATACTACTGGCTCTTTGTTATTTTAACATAAAATATCCCTGCATTGCAAACTTCAGTGGCTTTACTCCAGGGCATCAACATAAAATGCAACTTAAATCATGTAGGCCTACCTACTGAAATCTAGCCCAAATAGTGATGCGCGGGTAAACCCGAAACCCGCGGCTCCTGCAGGTGGGGCGGGTTGGGTCGATTGAAGATAATATTAGGGCTGCAACTAACGATTATTTTCATTGTCGATTAATCTGTCGATTATTTTCTCGATTAATCGATTAGTTGTTTGGTCTATAAAATGTCAGAAAATGGTGAAAAATGCCGATCAGTGTTTCCCAAAGCCCAAGATGACGTCCTCAAATGTCTTGTTTTGTCCACAACCCAAAGATATTCAGTTTACTGTCATAGAGGAGTAAAGAAACCAGAAAATATTCACATTTAAGAAGCTGGAATCAGAGAATTTTGACTTATTTTTCTTAAAAAATTACTCAAACCGATTAATCGATTATCAAAATAGTATGGATGTTGGATGTTGACGCGTCGGATCAGGCGGTCGCGGATTAAAAAAAAAACCTGACCCTCGCATCACTATCCCCAATGTTTTAGTTATTGCTCTGTGCCTGTCTGAACTCGCACTGAGAGATCGCTGCTGCGGGAACAAAAAGTTGTTTTGGTCCTACCGGCTCTCCTCCTCTCCTCCTGCTGCGTGTGTGACATGAGTGACGTCGGGCACTTCTGCGGCGCACTGCCGCAATATCGACACGGAAGCCACAAAATAAAAAGTTGGTCAAATTGATCCAAATCTATCTCTAATGCGCCGATGTGCGCATCACGTCATGATTGTCATTTGCCGATTCACTGACCAGCAGAGCAGCAGCAGCAGAGTCTGAAAGTGAAACTTAAAATTCCACAATTTGCTCCATAGGCTACTCCTGTGTTAGTAGGCTAATACAGCTGTGATGTCATCGTAGATTGACATGTAATTCTGACAACTGATTGGACAGACACTCTCCAGGGAGATCAGACCCACGTGGGGAGTGGGGGGACACAGAACCGAGTGAACCGCGGCATGCATGCGCGACCCGAACCGTGGGTGGCGAACTGAACGGTTCGGATTTTTTTCGGTATCCATTGCACCCCTAGTACAAACTGAACATAACACCACAGGATGCAGTTATGTCTATCCGCTAGGGATGTAACGGTATGAAATTTCACAGTACAGTACGGTATCTACCAAAATACCACGGTATACGGTATTTCACGTTATTAATTTTTTCCCCCCTTTTAATTAAACGTACTATGGCCCATCGAAAAAACAAACAAGTATTTTGCTTTGAAGAAAAATATTGCTTTATTGAACTGAAACGTGTGTGCGTGCCTGTGCGTGTGTGTGTGTCTGTGTGTATTTAACTGAAACTCCCATGCATTAGCATTGTAACATTTACATAAAAATATTTAATGCAAGGGTCCTTCTTAGTAAGATAACGTTAATGTTCTAGCGCCCTGCAGTGCAACATCGGATAGTTCATTTTGCATTAAAGACGGAAAATACCAGTGTTTCCTTTAGGATTTTTTTTAGCAGCGGGGGAAAGGGTTTTGTTGTACCTGGGTGGTGCGCGCGCGTAGTACGCCGGCGGTCAGAGTGAATATCAATAGGTAATTAAAAAATATGAAATAAAGTGACACTTGACTGCAAAACAAACTTTAGAACATACTCCACTCTCCACTCTCCTCCTCACTTTCTGACCTCTCTCCTGCTCCACTCGCCTCCACTACTCCTGCCTGTCTACTTGTCTAATAAGGTTACATTTGAGAATCACAAATACTTGATCACGCAACCAGTAAGAACATTAAAATATTGTGGTAGCCACCACTAACGTTACATATTTTAGAACCAGAAGGCATTGCTTTCCCTTCAAAACTTCGGGGCACAGCTAAGAACCTTGAGCCCCTCCCTAGCTAAAGTAACGTTACCTGACTATCTTCCTCATCGACATCAGGCATCTTTCTCTTCTTGGAGAAATATTTTAACAAACTCATCTGAAAATGCAATCAGGAATATTTTAAAGTCGAGATGAAACGGCATTTCGAGAGTATCTAACTTCCGTATCGTGACGTATTTCCGAGTGAAACAGGAAAGACAGGCGGGACATAACGTTGGGAGGAATTTGATTTGAACGTTGAAAAGTGGGTGTGTCATAACACCCGAAGACACACCGAAGTACCATGCTGTTGCTAGCTAGCTAACTAATGAATCTTAGCCTCTTAGCTCTGTGCGCTAAAAGTTGAAGATTGATTGATGGGTGGATGTCATGATATTATTGGTTGAAATTAGTTACGGGCATGCTTACGTAAGCACACGGCATATTTTGTTTTACAGGAAGAAAACATGATTGAATTTTGATATAAGAATACAATGAAATTGATTTTTGGTATTTTTTTTGTTAAATAGGTGCACAGTATGACCGGGGATGTGATCTAAAAGGGTTAAAAAGGCATTTTTCATTTCATCTCGTCTTTAATACATAGCTTAAACATCGTTGGCAATTATTTTACCGACGTTTATTGAAGTAAGGCTGCGTTCACACAGCGTTTTTTCCCCAACTGCCAGCGCCCTTTTCTCATTAAAAGTAATGGGAAGCGGCCGCAAGGCGCACAAAAGGCGGCCGCTCCCGAAAAGTGCTGCAGCGGCGTTTTTTTCGTCAGAGCGGAGCTCTTTCAAAAGTTGAGAAATGTTCAACTTTTCAGAAAAGCGCCGGGTGACGTGAACCGCTTTTTCCCAGCCGACCAATCGCGATGACAGAGACGCCGGCCGTTTCCCATAGCAACAACAAATATGGAGAAAGTGAAGGTGCCGGTGGAGAAATGGGACGTTGTAATAAGTGAATTTCCATTACCGAAACAGCGATCTTAAAGGCAGTATGGATTATACTGGACATGTATTGGAAGTATCTGGTAAGCCTTTGCTTGTTGCACAACACTGTTCTGTCTGCTAGAAGAGCTAACCAGCTGGTTAGTGAGCTAGCAGCTGCTCAGCTAACGTCAGGTGACGTTGCCGTGATCCGCTTCTTATTTCTCCTCACAAAAACCGCTCCAGGCAGCGCTTTTTCCACATCAAAAAACGCTATGTGCGAACGCAGCCTTAATCTACCTTTCTCTCTCTTCTTTCTTTTTGTCTTCTTTCTCTCTCTCCCTCTCGCCCACTCTCGCCTCGGCCACTTCCTGTATCCGTCGTTTCAAATTAAAAGCCCTCTGCAGAGTCGTGTAATTGCGACTTCATGACATTTCATAAAATTATGAAGCAGCAGCGGCAATAATTTTGCAGCGTTAATTGTATATAATGGAAACTCTGAATACACACAACAGTCTTGTAATCTAGTGCAGTTTAATAATGTATATTAAATTACAAAGTCCACTGTTGCAATTCAATATTGCTAGCAACTTGAAGTGTGATGTTTCATGTTTTTTCCCCTAGCTGTCACGAGCGGAGCTGTAGATAGGTAACCCTCCATTGTAGTGGCATGCGGCGCTGTGCATATGCGCATTGCGCAACATAAATTTATACCGTGGGCACGGTATTACAGGGAAAGGCTTATGGTTCAGAACCGTGGTTGCTTGATACTGCGGTATACCTTAAAACGGTATACCGTTACATCCCTACTATCCGCTCTTCCACATCTTGATGACTGGTGAGAATTTCCCAGCAGCACCAGGTGGTTCACTTTATAGAGACAAGGGATGAGGGAGAAATGAAAGCTGCTCCAACCACCAACACAGATCTCACATCCACACTGTTCTTTTGTGTTTCCCAAAATGAGATACCCAGCACTTCTCTTAAAAAGGATTGTTGGCGCAGCATTAAAAGAAATTCTGGTGGCTTAAAAAAGATATGACAGTGTTTAATAGTGTTTGAAATGGAACTCTTCATGTAATTGAAGTTGGAAGGAGGTTGTGTTTTCACCCCTGTCTGTTCGCAGGATATCTCCAAAAATTACAAACAGATTTGGATGAAATTTGGTGGACAGTTGATTAGATTTTTGTTTAGACATTTTTTGCTATTTAGCTAAAGCTATTATGCTGCGTTCATGTGCTGGTGGGAAAGTCCGTCTTCCGGGACTTCCAAGTCGGCTACTCGACAGCAATGCCTTCGCTTGCTATTTTGGAGAAATTTTCAACGCTGGTGGAAGTTTGTGCTCTACTGAGGGACTTCTAGGGTTTTCCATGCAGGGTTCAAAAGCCTCTGAAACAGCTCTTAGACCACTGGACACTAAAACTCTGTTGAAACCCAGACTAATGAAAATCTTTGAGGTAGGCTAGCAGCTCCTTAAGGCGGGGTGAGGCAAGTTTCATTGCTGCCACCCCTGAAGCTGATGAGTAAAATACTCCAACACCACACTGGAATGAGTTAACAGCTGTGGTTAGGGGGGAACCTCCATCATATTGGCGATGGGCGACACCGAGTGGCCGATATCCGATTTTCAATAAAATGCCAATATCAGCCCAATATGTTGGCAAACCAATGTATTGATTTAACCCTAATTGAAACACTCTAATTGATCCAATACGCAGAACAAAGTGGAAACATGGAAGCACACAGCAAATAACAGCAGTGCTGACAGTATGTTGCTGGGAAACCACACTAAGAGAAAAGGGAAGATACAAGTCCATTGGGTTAGCTCTAAAGCCTTTGCTGGAACAAATAACCATTTAAAAATCATTTACTGGAGGGTGACCTTTGCCACCTATGAGAGACAGAGCAATTCAACCCCACTAAATGAGGCAGCAATGAAGCCTGGTTTTATCGCCGAGGCTCTCCCTGATTGATTAATGCAGTTACCATGGTTACCACTTCATGTGCTGCGGCTGCAGTAATGTGCATTGGAATTTCTCTATCTGCTGAACCTCGCTGTTGGTTCCACATTTTGTGCCTTTCCTCTCTGCCGCAAAGATGGTTATCCTCCGAAGCTTTTTGAATTTGTGTCAAAATGAGAATCTAAGCATGATTGAATTGAGGAATTCAATAGGATTTCATTCTGAAATATGACATACTGTAGGTAGAAATCAAATGAAAACTGAAAGATAATTAAACCAGTCAATTAAAGTTAGGGCTAGGAGGCTATTGAGATATAACCAAACCCTAACGCTGTGTTCCAGGGAAAATTTGTTGGAGAGCAAGAGCAATTACATATAATTATTTTCATGGCTACTGCTCTGCACTACAGACAAAACAATACACATTGAGTACAAGCTGAAATAGCATTGTTCTATGTTGGAAAGGAATATCAGAGTAAAAGCAAATCAGAGTGCACCGATGATCAAGAAGCATCGATGCATTAGTTAGTAAAGCACTAGCTTTACCTTGCAGTCCAGCCTAAGACAATTTGGCCTTTTTACATTGGAAATGTCGGCCACAGTCTTAAATATCAAATGATTAAAAAAAACATGATTTATTCTTCTGGTTTATGAGAGAGCAGTGCAGAGAGGCAAAGCCATATACATAGACAAGGACATGTACTGTATATTCCACCACTGATTTAGAGGGAAAGTTCAGTGATTTTAGAGACCTAACCTATCACTAACCATGTCAGCTATTATAACATTCAAAATATTTTTACATCAGAGATTTTGTCTCTGAGAAATCAGCACCAGCCTCCTGTTAGCATTTGCTAGTGCAAGTCAATATTGTATGAAACCATTGCTTTGAGTGCTTTGAGCAAGTTCTATTATATATTCTTACTATTACAGCTATGGAAGTATATGGAATGGCTTGCAAGTGATTTTAAGAGGTATGGTTTCATACCCCATTGACTTGTGCTGGCATTGCTAACAAATGATAATAGGAGGTGGTTGCTGATTTCACAGAAACACAGCCTCTAATGTAAAAAACCTTTGCCACATTCTAAGAGGGGGCTTGATTAGTAATTAATTGGGAAGACTTATAAAATCACTGAACCTTCCCTTTGGCTGCCAGCCATATCACATCTTCAGCGTATCACCCCCCTTAGGTAGGCCTAACGCTGAAAGGTTGCCAGCATCGATTCTTCGCTCACTTTTGCGATGAAGTGTGTGATACAGTGATATATTCTGTCTTCTGGCGTTGTCGGTTCTGTTTTTACTGAAGCTGCTAATTGCCTGATTGGAAGCTGCAGATGTTGAATCTTTGTTAACATGCGTCAGGGGCCTGTATATTGGTTTGATACCTCGTGATATTGTTTTATCTTTCAATACTGTCATCGAGGGGACATTTGGAGGGGAGTCGGAGCAGATGGCTCCCCTCCTGTTAACGGTTAATATGAAATTTCCACCTTGCTAACTGTAGATATTAGATGAAAACATCACTGAAATCCCCTTTGAATCACTTCCATAAATAATACAGTGACTGTCATACAATATACAACCTTTCTAATTGTAGATCCTACCGTAATTCTCTTTGATACATTCCCACAGCACTATACAATTAAAATATGATTCATCAATATGATTATAAATATGATTCATCCACCTTGTTAGCCATAGATAAATAGACTGTATGTCAGCGTTAGACGTCCCAACTGACAGCCTAAACAATAAGTATTATGAATGAAACAAATGTGTGAGAGAGCCATACAATTAAATACAAAAAAGTAAATGGCCATTTGTTCAGTTATGTATCATATTTTTATGAGCTTTGTCAGTGTATTTCAGTAATGTTAATATGGGTTACTGTATTGGGCATTTCAACTGTACATGTAAGACACTTGACAAATAGACATGAGTCTGATTCTGACTAGGCTGCAATGTTCAGCCTGAATCATCACATCTCGTATATAACACATAGGTCACACATTACCAGACGCCTCACTTTGTCTACACTTTGTTTCACTTGGTTGTGTGTGAGCACAGAGTGAAAAAAGTGTCACCTAAATCAGTTGTCAAGTAGGAATAAAGGTGAAAAAATCCAGAGTGGTTGTATTTCTTCAACCAATTGGCATCTTGTGCAGCCATCAAACTAAGCTTTACTTGTGCTACAGTTTAGGCCGACATGGCTTTTTGTTAGACAATGCAAATGGGTGGAAATGTGATTTAGTGTGTGGTTATTCATTTTGCCTTTGTTCAGATGAAATGCTTTAAAAGCACTTAGAATGAAAACTATGGGCCAGGTTTCTTTCTCCAGCTGGAGAGAGTGAATAAGACAAATTCTCCATTTCTTCAAAAGCTTTAGCAAAGCACTTAATACCCAACGGTCCCAGTGGAGCTACTCAGTGGCCAGAAGGAGAAGACTGTGGTTGCACTGGGCAGCTTCCAGGTGTGGATGTGTGGAACCTTGATGATGAACTGATTTCAAAGAAATAAAAAGCTGTGTATGTGTGTTGTCGCTTCTGGAACGTTCCTCTTGTATTTTTGTCCTTCTAGAGAATTCACTTCAAATGCCCTGCCTTGAAAATAAATTCTTAGTGACACACAGTATTTTTTAAACATATTTCTTTCTTCTTCTTTTTCACCACCACCCCTCTTCCTCCTCCTCCTCTCTCTTCATCCTTGGCAGACCATGCAAGCGGCGCGATGCCCGACAGATGAGCTGTCACTGACTAACTGCGGCGTGGTGAGCGAGAAGGATCTGCAGTCAGGACAGTGAGTTGTCATTATCACCTATTCATCCATTCCATTCGTCAATACAGGCAGACATTCATGCGTCTTTCCAGCCATTCTCTCATCTATCTGTCTAATCCAAACACCCATCACCTGTTCATCCATCATTCATCCAGAAGGTTAAAGTCAGGAGTTTGATGTGTGCAGCTGCATGGTTATGGTTATGGTAATCCATTTGATTTTGCTAGATACTAATGATGAGGATTAAAGCTGCACTAGGCAACATTTTTCTGTAAAAATACACTTTTCTTAGCAGTCAAAATCACAAAGTGGGGCTGCAACAGAGAAAAGCGTCCCATCCTCACAAATTGAAACACCTTAGATTCATTCAAATGAAATTCTGGCGTCGGGTATGGACACTTCTCCACCCACAAAATACAAATTGTCTCCTAAACAGAAGAAGAAGACATTTAGTTTACTGACGCTGCCTTACAGCATTTCTGGGTATAGGCCCTTTTCACAAACATGGTGTACTTCCGATTCGTCTTAGTAGGGTATAGATCAGTTCTCACCCTCAATCAAATCACTTTCTTGTAGTGGCGCAGTCATCTGACAACAGAAACAGAAAGATACGTCAGTGACAGCACCTGTATTGTGTTATACGCTAAATAACTGATCACAGACAGTGTTAGAGGAGACACATTACGATACATTTAATTTTCAGGGATTGATTGGCCTCATCTGGCAGGAAAGACAGATCTAGACCTAGTGCTGAAAGGTCTTGTCTTTCCCAGAATAAAATAAATGAAATCAAGCATGCATCCTGCTTTTAAGTGCAGATGATGCAACAAGTAAATCTAGCGTAATATCACAAAAGCAGCACAATTCCATCCTGTATATTATCCTCTTCAATCGGGATAGTGAGTTAATCCCTTAGACACAATGATCCCTTTCCAACAAAGCCGGAGGCAGATACAGTGGAGTTATAGAAGGGGTTAACCTTCAACACTTACGTCGTTTTTCTATAAAGTCACTTCAGGGCTAAGTGGATACAGTCCCATCATCCTGTTTGATTTCATTGTCGTAAATCTGTCTGTTATCCATAGTGGCAGACCAAGCCACAGTGACTTTAATCTCTGGCTAATTTGAGATTAGTTGGCGGTGGAATCCTCTTGAATTTACAATGGGTGTTTGTGAGTGTGCGTATGTGTGTGTGTGTGTGTGTTTTGTATGGAGTAAGATTTGTCTTAAAAAGAAATAAACGCACACAAGTTTCACAAATGTATATCATGACTTGTAAATTAATAAGGATGATCACAAATGTATTTTCCTGTCCACAAACAAATGCCACTCAATTTAAATAAATGAAAGATAAAAATGGACATTGCCATTGACAGGTGCCTTCTGTCTAAAAATATTGGTATCAGCCTTGAAAAATTTGTCAAACTCTATAAACCTAGTAGAGGGAAGCCAGTGTAATTACATATCTCATATCATACACATCTAGGTAGTGCTTTCATTTGGTTGTATCATACTGTTCACGAGCAAGGACCACACCATCAACAGAATGCGATTTGAATGTTTATTCAATGGTTATGTTAGGTTTTCAGTTAGCACAGTTTGTAGTGTTTGGCCATAGATAACTAGAGAATAGCGAGAGGGAGAAAGAAGAGAGGGAGGGCGGAAGGGGCATGGAAGAACGAGGACAAACATTGGTGCAGGGCAGGTACGCATATACAGTATAGGTTAAGGCTGGAAGAGGTGGAGTTGAGGCGTGGCCCTGTTCCTGAACCTCAGCTAGTTAGCTCCAATTCACGAGCAAGGACCACACCATCAACAGAATGTGATTTGAATGTTTATTCAATAATTATGTTAGGTTTTTGGTTAGCACAGTTTGTAGCGTTTGGCCATAGATGACTGCTTCTTCTCGGATATGGATGAGACATTGACTGCGATGTGGGGAAGGCTTCGGAGAAGAATCCGCTGTAGCTCCCGGGCTCAGCAGACCTTCCTGATGAAATAGAGGTGACTGTTCGGAACAAAGATATTTCAGCTATGATGGACTCGGGATGACCAACGACCTGTTTGACTCTGAGGAAGATGCAGGTGCATCGAAACGTCAGTCCTTGTACCTATATTAAATTTATAACCAGAGATCCGTGTGCTCCAGTGCCTTCTTTGGGTTGATTTCCAGAGACTTCCCCGACCCATGAGTTGGATCACGTGCTTCACTGCGGGAAGATGTAGTTAACGGCTCTGATGCAAAAGGAGTGGTCAGAGAAGTGGTTTGGTGAAGGAGAGTATGGAACCAGATGCATGGCTGGTTTCCGAGATGAAAAGTAGATCGGAAGGGGCAGCATTCTGAGATCTTCTAAGATGTAGGTAGTTTGCCAGGGTTTCGAAAGGCCTTAGGATTTAAATTTGAAGTTGAAAACAGGTTGGTTGGTCAGTTTGAGGTAGAAGACAAGAGTGGCATGGGAAAGAACGACAGGTCGGAGATGCAGGGGTGACAAGACTGATAGAATTCTATGGTTGGATCGACTTCGGCACGGGGCTAAGCTTGTGAACTTCTGAATCGAGTACCGGTAGAGAGAGTCGGCAATAGCCTTAACCTTTGGGCGGCACGGTGGATTGGTGGGTAGTACTGTCGCCTCACAGCAAGAAAGTTGCGGGTTCAAATCTCCCCCTCTTGTACGTTCTCCCTGTGTTTATGTGGGTTTCCTCCGGAACTCCGGTTTCCTCCCACAGTCTGAAGGAAGACTAGCCTAGCCTTAGAATGACCAGGAACATAAGCTGCATAAGGAATGAACTGATGTGTCACAACAACCGGGTAAGACGCCGCATGAAAGGCATGGCAGATGCTGAGTTGGAGCGGCCTTTGTTGACGATGTCCATAGATTTCATGAACGCAAAGTTGAGGTGACAGAGGACTGTGAGGAATTGATGTTTGGTGCAGCGCGGTGCGAGGAAGAAGTTGAAGAGCGGAAGGATGATTCGATTGAGTTTTTCGAGGCAAGGATTGCATCTAACAGCTAACTAGCTAACATTACCGTTATGTTACAAACTATTTCAAATAAAAATCCAGTCCGTTGGCTACTACTTGCCAGAAATGTTGTGAAGATAGAGGCTGTTTTATATACTAACTTAGTAGTTAGTATAGTTAGTATATAAAACAGCCTCTAGCTTAACTGACGTGTGGAAGTTGATTCCAGCCTCTCTGGTCTCTTTGGTCCTTTTAGTGCAGCAGTTAGGTATAAATCAGGACAAGTTACAAGTAAACTGGACCCAGGTAAGATGGCGGACGATTATCCCACGGTTAATGATGTAATGTCCCCTCTACTGTTTTATCTCTATGGTATCACCACACCCGTCTTCTCACCTTGGACAACTCCTGAATATTAGAAACCACCCCCTATATATTAGTTTGGTTCCACAGCTAAAACTGAGCCCAACCTCATGATAAGCCTCCTGTTCATGTTCACATCTGCAGCGTTCTGTAGAACAGACCAGCAGCCCAGACGCCCTGCCGTTATAGACCGTGATTGATGATTTCACAAGCCATTGACTGGAGAGTGATGTCATAATGGAGGTTTATTATGTCTGGAGGGAGTGAGTGAGTGACTCAGTGAGTGAGTGAGTGACTGACTGACTGACTGACTGACTGACTGACTGACTGACTGACTCAGTGAGTGAGTGACTGAGTGAGAGACTGACTCAGTGAGTGAGTGAGTGATTGACTGGCTCAGTGAGTGAGTGAGTGAGTGAGTGAGAGACTCTGCAAGTGACTCAGTGAATGAGTGAGTGAGTGAGTGAGAGACTGCGAGTGACTCAGTAAGTGAGTGAGTGACTGACTGACTGACTGACTCAGTGAGTGAGTGACTGACTCAGTGAGTGAGTGAGTGAGAGACTCTGCGAGCGACTCAGTGAGTGAGTGAGTGAGTGAGTGACTCAGTGAGTGAGTGAGTGAGTGACTCAGTGAGTGAGTGAGTGAGTGAGAGACTCTGCGAGTGACTCAGTGAGTGAGTGAGTGAGTGACTCGGTGAGTGAGTGACTCAGTGAGTGAGTGAGTGAGTGACTCAGTGAGTGAGTGACTGACTGACTGACTCAGTGAGTGAGTGACTGACTCAGTGAGTGAGTGAGTGAGAGACTCTGCGAGTGACTCAGTGAGTGAGTGAGTGACTGAGTGAGTGAGTGAGTGAGTGACTCAGTGAGTGACTGAGTGACTGAGTGACTGACTCAGTGAGTGAGTGAGTGACTGACTGACTCAGTGAGCGAGTGAGTGAGTGACTGACTCAGTGAGTGAGTGAGTGACTGACTGACTGACTCAGTGAGTGAGTGACTGACTGACTCAGTGAGTGAGTGAGTGACTGACTGACTCAGTGAGTGAGTGAGTGAGTGAGTGAGTGACTGACTGACTGACTCAGTGAGTGAGTGAGTGAGTGAGAGACTCTGCAAGTGACTCAGTGAGTGACTCAGTGAGTGAGTGACAGACTCTGCGAGTGACTCCTAAGCTCCTAGCTTGAATCGCTATTTGTCTGGCCCCCCATCTGACATCAGTTTGCCTTGGCTGGCTCTACCAGAAGCACAAGGCTCCCGACAACATTGCTGCCAGGGTCACTGAGGCTGACAAACCCCTCCAACAAGATAAGATTCTCAACAGGCGACTGGGAAGTGTCGGATGTCGGACCTGTTCACTAGCACGTGAACTCACCACACATTTGTGAAACTGCACCTCGGTCAGATTTGTCCAAAACGAACAAATAAATGCGACCAATCCGCATGTGTCTGGTGATTTGTGAATGCAGATTCGACAACCTGTAAATAGATGCCAAAAAAACCCTCACATGTGTTTTGGAAAAATAAACCTCCAACTTGGAAATATATACGTGATATGTGGTAAATATATATGTGGTATAAATGGTTAGTACTCAGCAGCATGCTAAGTATTCGGGCATTTCAGACCCAGTTATCCCATTCCCGCTGCATTTTCCTCTTCCTGCAAGAAATGTCACTAATGAAAAGTGGTGTTGTGATTGTGCTGCTGTTTGACAATGGAAAAAAACACTGTACCGTTTAATATGAAACTTGATCCCTGTGAGGAAATTAGGTCATTACAGCAGCAAAAGTAAAGCAGGGAAGAAAATACATAAAAATAGTTGTGGGGTTATATAAACATATGCTGCCAACAGTATGTAGACTATAAGAGTGGGAAGTATGGGAAAGAGTATGGATTACTTACATGTATGAGTTTACTTACAAATGTTATTTACAGTATTGATTGCTTGCTTAAAGGATGGTGTTTTTTAATGCATTGCTTACCGTCAACAAATCCTATGAAAATAACAAAATCAGCAATGCGTTTGTTTTGCCAACAAGTCTCGTCCATGTAGCTGGTGCCCAATGCAGCCATATCCCAGCAGCCATAGAACTCCATTGTATTAAAAAAAACGATTAAAAACATGTCAGAGAGCCATGCCGTTGCTCTGGGCAACATATTTCATCATCACGATGCACTGGGCCAGCCGACTTTTTCCTCAAACAACTTAATAGCCAGCTGTAAACACATTTGCGATCTCAGGAAAGCAGTTCCGTAGCACCGAAAATAGTCCCCGGCGTAATGAAGAATTTGTTCCCATTTGAATTTGATGTGGTAATAACTATAACAGCCTGACTTTTCATGGTAACAGTTAGCGATTTTTAAAATTGAAACTATGTCTTTGTGAGCTGTATTTCAAGGTTTTTAGCTTACAGTTGGAGCCAATGACTTCTGGGTTGAAGGCTAAAAACGGTACGTGGGAAGTCAGAAAGTAACGGGAGTAGAGCAAACGCATTGTTGATTGTGTTATTTTCATAGGATTTGTTGACGGTAAGCAATGCATTAAAAAACACCAGCCTTATCCTTTAATATGGATTACTAAATATGAAACGTGCTATATATGTGTACAAACATAACGTTTCAAAAATATAAGCATCTAAAAAAATAACATGTATACAGTCTGAAATAGTGGCACGATCAGTATATGCAATATGTGACAATGAGAGGGATATGGGAAGCTAAATGAAGCATATATGTGAATAGCAATATACATAATGTGTGTATTATGTATGCCTATTTGGATATGTACGTTAGTTGCTGTCCCCTGTTTTGCTTAATTAAGATCTACAGTTGAGGGTGCAGTCGTGTTAAGAACACTTCCCTTTAGAAACTAGAGCACAGCCAGCTGAAGGCTTCCTCTTGTGTACCTCATTAATGAAGGATCATAAATATGAGGTAGTGGAAGCCATCTAATTAGTCTTTAAGTTTTTCCTACATTTTTACTGCCATGGCAACTGCAGCCTATCCTTTCTCAGTCAGTGTATAACTCTTCTGTGTATGTTGCAAAAAGAACTTTCACGATGGCTATATCTTTATATATCTCTTTTAGTTTATTAGCTATATGTAGTGTAATATGTGCAGCTATACCATACGTCTTTACCTTTTTATTTGACCAATGATAAATTGAGACAGCATCGCATATTTTTAGTGCTCACAACACCAAAAACAAGAATGATAGTTCAGCTTTTAGCACAAGAGCAACACATTTCAAATGGGTTTTCCATAGGCAAGCCCAGTCCAGTCAGCTATATTTACAGTATATAACACTTTAAAAAGCAAAAGCAGTTTGTACTGAAGTGCTTCACAAAACAGGGAAAGGAAGGCCTGGAACACCAACAGCAAAAATTAAGATGTAAGGGAAATAATAGCAAGGTTAAAAGCATGAAATAAGAGCAATAGAGCATAGAAGAACATGTCATACTCAGTAAAAGGCCAGTGAATAAAAATGGGTTTTAAGACGAGTTTTAAAAATGTCAACAGATTCGGCTGATCTGATGCTGTGGAGAAATATAACAATGTATATAGTTAAAAAAAGGTCAAAAAACAAAACAAAAATGTACTCTCTTCTCTCTGCAGACACGTGACTGTGAAGACCTCGCCCAACCACAAGTTTGTGTTTACAGTCAAGGGCCACCACACTGTGGTACCTGGAACTATCGCTTTCAGCCTGCCTCAGGTACACACACACACACACACACATACACACACACGCCATTATTTACTACTTCTTGGCTCAATCTAAATGCTCAATCTCTCCTTATCTCTCTCTTGTAGAGGAAATGGGCCGGCCTCTCCATTGGCCAGGAGGTGGAAGGTAATATCCTCTGTTTGATTAATGCACTTGACGATTAACTGTAGAAACTGGGACATCTGTAGCTCTACTGCTCTATTTAATTACTGCTTTATAAGATTTAGAGAGGGAACGCGGCCTGTGCTCATCATGTGGCGACCTCGGCCTCCTCTTAAGACAATAATGCCTTTTCAGGTTACGAGCAATTTTGTCAACATTTATCACCGGCAGTGTTTTGTTCTGTGATGCACGAGGCCTTCATAGCTCGTTAAGGCAGCTGCATTAATTTTCTGGTAGTTCAATGCTAACCCCTGCTGGAGGAAATGTAGTCCTTCTCCACTGCCTCAGATTGCAGTCTATGTATTATCATTTTTTGCTTATTTAACCGGTAGAGCCTCGCTTCTGTTTTATCTATACATTTTGCTTCTCCTCTATTCTGTTCTATTCTTTATTCTAGTCTAGTCTACAGTAGTCTAGTCTAGGATGTTCTGTTCATGTTGCTTCTGCTTCTCTTGTGTTCTCTTCTAGTAAAATCATTTCTATGGTCATTCTAAATCTAGACAATAAACTTTGGACTTCACAATCATTCCTTTTTTAGTGTAATTTGTTTACTTTAATCGTGTCTGTCCCCGCAGTGTCCAACTACAACTTCGACAAGTCCAAGCAGTGCATCGGCGCCATGACAATCGAAATTGACTTCCTGCAGAAGAAGAGCACCGACTCCTCCCCCTACGACTCGGACAAGATGGCCGCCGAGTTCATCCAGCAGTTCAACAACCAGGCCTTCTCTGTCACCCAGCAGGTTAATATTCTCACACACACAAATACATAAACGCAAGACACACGTACATTTTGCTTTGCTGTTTGTTGTTGCTCAGGTTTTCATCATCCCCTTGCTTCTCTCTCTCTCTCTCTCTCCCTCTCTCAGATGGTGTTCAGTTTCTGCGACAAGCTGTTTGGCCTGGTGATCAAGGATATAGAGGCCATGGACGCCAGCATCCTTAAGGGAGAAGCACCCTCTGGAAAGAAACAGAAGGTACCTGACCGCACCCACAGCCCTCTATCTACATTTAGATTTGCCACTGTAATCAGCAAAGCCAGAAGTTCAAAATTGCACTTTTCACATTAGCCATTTGTTGACATAGGCCAGGGTTATTTGTAGGGCTGGGTATCAAGAACAGATTCCAATTTATTCATTTATTCCAAATTGCCTAATTCACCGGAATCGATATGCGACCGCATTAACGATACGTCTTATCAATCATTAAGCATTTTGAACAGCTGGATGCTTCTCCAGTAGCTGCACAACAACCTTTTTGACCCTTTCAGTGTGCTGTCAATCGCAAACAATGACAGAATTTGATGCTGGCGGGGCACGTACGTTCTCACCCTCATGTCAGTGGAAACCAGGCGCAGCTCTGTGGCAGTTTTCTGCAAAACAACAGGATGCTTAAATTCTGATGGGTTTCCCAGTTTGTCCCCCTGACACTGGTAGGAATTTATCGATTGATTGCTCATACATTTTCATTGCATCTCTGTTCCATTTCCATGAGTTTGTTATGTCTTGAATAACAGAAGAGAGAGGGGGAGCTGATGTTCAGTGTGGTGCTCTAACTTGTTAAACTGATTAACATATACTTAGTTGGTATTTTACCCATCTATAATTAAACTCCATTTAATACCTCATGCAGGGTGGTGTAATTAAATTCCTTTTTGAGAAATTTAATGATCAGCATTTAGGAAAATGATTCTAATGAATATCATCCCGGTTGCTGGCGCAGTCAGACGTTGCGCATAATGAGGCAGGGGACAGAAGCGTTTAATGGATTGTGGATACATACATTGTTAAAGAGTCCTTAGCGGCTGGCGGTGAATAATTAATTTCACATGTAAGAATCATTTTCGGCATCGCAAATAAGGGCAGTGCTTGGTTGGAGTGCGCAGTTTGTGACATTTCTTTCTACAATTAGTGAAATAATCTGCCTGGGCTCTTCTGTTGCGGTCATAACTTGTGGTCATAAAGCTGTGCTGGGCAAGATTTTTATTAAAAAATACACCGGTCTTATCAGCCTAAATCCCTAAGTGGGATGTAATATAGAAGAGCATCCCATCCCCCCTAATTGAGTGTCTTTATATGCACATTAACACTCTGAATATGAGCCTTATCCTGGCTAATGTCTTAGGATATGGTGTTTACATGGAATGATCAGTAACCAATTTTTTCATATACCTGTATACATGGAGATATTCTAACGTTTTATAGTTTTCCCGCTGTGTTCATTAGCTTGTGACTCCATGGAAACAGCACCTGCACTGTTCACTAAACCCAACAATAAACAGCATATGGTGTTTACATGCCAGAATGTACCGGTTAATATCGACATATCCCAGCTGGCATATTCAGGTTTTTCATATTCAGGATATGGGCTTATCCCTGTTATTGTAAATGGGATGTGGCGTTCACATGCACACCAACTCATAAACAGTATATCTGAATATAACCAGAATATTAATGTGAATGTAAACGTGCTCATTGAGACTCCGTGTTGGTTATGGACAGTGGCGGGAACTATGCTCAGTATGGAGTGTGTAAGTATGCTAGTTCTCTGAAGGGAAAACAGTGTGTTTACCTCTGTGTTGTCTCTGGCAGATCGACATCGGGCTGATGGTGGGCAACAGCCAGGTGATCTTCGAGAAGGCAGAGAGCTCCTCCCTCACACTAGTTGGTACGTTCCTTACTTCCACCCACACTAGTTGATGTTTTCCGAAATTTCATAACCTCATGTCACCTCACAGTTGGAATTTTCATGTTCCTCCCTCACATTAACGAATGTGAAAAATATAATCATAACTACTATTTTGTTGCGTGATTTTGAAAATCTAACATACAGAAAGTGGTGGTAGGAAAAGTCACGGAGAGACATTTTGAAAGCTGGGGTATTTCAATGCTAAAATTCAAAATAACAGTCAGTCGAAGGGTGACTTGGGCTTTCTAAGAACATTTTTAGGACATCTTGTACGCCTTTAATTCAACAATCTATACCCCTGCCTTTACATACTGTATATTCTCCCCTATTTGTTTTATTACTGGATTATTTGTTCAGTATATTAGTGGCTGTGCCTGTGGACTCTAGCATTCACCTCTGTCATGTTTTTTGCCAGTCTTTTTCTAAATCCAACATTGTTGCAGCATCTATTCTTTCCACAAGGTGGCAGTAAAATGTCACTTTGGTCCAGCTGAAATCCAAACACCCAAACTGATATACTGTAAAGCCTTTCAGCCCAATACAAAAACCTTTCCACACTCTCCTTTATTCTACATTACAATAATCTCTTTCACACACATTATGAATCGTCGTCTCTCTTACTCTCTGTCTGTTAAGGCAAAGACCAAGAAAGCAAACTAGGCTTATTTTTTGTATTTTTTTTTTTTTTTCATAATGTCCCTCAATAATCTACTCTGTTGCCTTTCTGTCCTGACTTACAACACATTAAATGTCCTCTTCCTACCTTGAAATATTATTGTATTATTATTTTAGTATTATTTGATGCAGTTTATGCATTTTATTACCATATCCTCATAAGTTTACATCAGTTTGATACTACTTACTATGATATATACCATGAATTTGGATCATAGAGGTTTACGGCAGGCTAAAAAGTTGGATAAACTATTTCTGCAAATGAAAAGGTGGTAAAGTGAGTTTTGGTAGGTTTACCCTCCGCTACATGCCTGGTTCTGACACTCAAAAAATCAGCTTTTTTATCAGAATTGCTGACTAACCAGTCCTCTATTCACTTTACAGGTAAGGCCAAGACCAAGGAGGCGCGACAGACAATCATCAACCCAGACTGGAACTTTGAGAAGATGGGAATTGGTGGTCTGGACAAGGAGTTCTCTGACATTTTCCGCCGAGCCTTCGCTTCCCGAGTCTTCCCTCCTGACATTGTGGAACAGATGGGTGAGAAACGACCTCTAGCTTCAATATTTCCTATCATGTCAAATAAATAAAATGTAATATTTTCACCATGATGGAGTGCCACGGATTTGTTTTGAGCAACGTACTGCTGTACTGAGAAGCTCTAACTTCCCATTATTTCTTTCTTTCGTTGTACTTCCGTTATTCTGTTATTGGAGAGAAATTTATTTCCAGCTATATTTTCTATGGAGGAAAGATGAAAAAATGATACATAAAAGATACACAAGAATTGACAGATAGAAAGTTGCAACTACTTTAATTAAAATTTTTGAAAGTCTCAGGTTATAAACGTCTCTTTCCCTGCAAACAGGAAATGTAACTATAAAAATATAGTTGATTGGATTACCTAACCTTACTTGAAATTGTATGTGCTGTATATTCCCTGTGGTACAAAAATGTAATATAGCAATAATACAATGGAGGAACCAGTTGCAGTTTGCTTTGCCAACTTAATGAACTCTTGAGTACTACAATCTCTCTCTCATTCTCTCTCTCTCTCTCTCTCTCTCTCTCTCTCTCTCTCTCTCTTACACACACGCATACAGCAATAATAATATACTTTTTTTTATTGCTTTTATCTCTAGAAATGATTTAGAAATACATTTTGATCTGGTCTCTTCTCCCCCAGGCATTGAACACATAACAATATCTTTAAAAAAATATTGCCCTCCTTAACGTACAATCTTCCTTTCTCTTTCATCTCTCTTGCCTTCCCTTTTTCTCTCCTCTGTCTTGACTTGTTCCTTCCTGCCTCTTGTCCTCTCTCCTAGGTTGTAAGCACGTGAAGGGCATCCTGCTGTTCGGACCTCCGGGCTGCGGTAAAACCCTGATGGCCCGGCAGATCGGTAAGATGCTCAACGCCCGGGAGCCAAAGATCGTCAACGGCCCCGAGATCCTCAACAAGTACGTGGGAGAGTCCGAGGCCAACATCAGGAAACTGTTTGCAGACGCTGAGGACGAGCAGAAGAGGGTGAGAGAGCAGCGCACATCCTTCATATCCTGGGTTTTATATCTTGGCTTTGTCTCCCACTACTTACTGTAAAGCTGTTTAGACTTCATGCCGGGCATTTTCATTGTTTATCTTATTGGATTTTATTTATTGTAGTTTTATTGTCTGTGAAGCATCTAGTAAGTCTGTTTTGAAAACTGCTATGGAAATAAAACTGCTGTTAGTACTATTACTACTACTGCTACTATTAATACTACTACTACTACTACTACTACTATTAATACTACTACTACTACTACTACTACTACTATTAATACTACTACTACTACTACTACTATTAATACTACTACTACTACTATTAATACTACTACTACTACTACTACTATTAATACTACTACTACTACTACTACTATTAATACTACTACTACTACTACTACTATTAATACTACTACTACTACTACTACTACTACTACTACTACTACTACTACTATTAATACTACTACTACTACTACTACTACTACTACTATTAATACTACTACTACTACTACTACTACTACTACTACTACTACTATTAATACTACTACTACTACTACTACTACTACTACTACCATTAATACTACTACTACTACTACTACTACTACTACTACTACTATTAATACTACTACTACTACTATTAATACTACTACTACTACTACTACTATCAATACTACTACTACTACTACTACTATTAATACTACTACTACTACTACTACTACTACTACTACTACTACTACTATTAATACTACTACTACTACTACTACTACTACTACTACTACTATTAATACTACTACTACTACTACTACTACTACTACTACCATTAATACTACTACTACTACTACTACTACTACTATTAATACTACTACTACTACTACTATTAATACTACTACTACTACTACTATTAATACTACTGCTACTACTATTATTAATACTACTGCTACTGCTACTACTACTACCACTACTACTACTGCTTGTACCACTACTACTACTGCTGCTGCTACCACTAGTACTAATAATAATAACAAAGTTAATTTGTATAGAACTTTTGCTGATTGACAATATCAAACATGCTCATGTTTCATTAACAACATAACAGAAACTGTAATAGAATAAGTGATTAAATATAATGAAAGGCATGAATACAGCTCCGAGGTTGAGTGTCCCTGTGTTAGTGTCGACCTTGGATAGTTGAATTCAGCTTTTCAATACAAGCACCTGTCAGATCAATTTTTGGTGTGAAAGGCATTCCTGAAAATTACAAATGGACCATGAAATGAGTCTTTACCTCGCCATTCCTCTCTGTCTCCCTCCCCCCTTTTCCTTTCTTTACTCTCTCCTTCTCTCCTATTAAGTCTCTCCCTCCTCTTCCTCTCTCTCAACTCCCTGTCCCTCTCTTCCTTCCTCTCTCTTCTCTCCTTTTTCATTCCTTCTATCTTTCTCTTCACCCCCCCTCACTCACTGCCTCTCTCTTTTCATCCTCACCTCATTTTTTCTTCTGTAAAATCTCCATCTTATTTCTCTACTTCTCTCCTGTCTTGTCTTTCCTTTCTTTGCCAACTACCCGAGCTCCCTCCTCTCCTTCTTTTAATACCCCTGTAACTCCCTCTCTCCCTCTCTTTTATCCTCTTTTATAATACAATAACATACAATACAGTACAATAAAACTTGATTTGAAGGCTTTAATGATGCACATAACACACACACACAGCAGGCATACTAACCCCCTCTGTCCTGTCCTTCACCTCCCTCCAGCTGGGAGCCAACAGCGGCCTCCACATCATCATCTTTGATGAGTTGGACGCCATCTGCAAGCAGAGAGGCACGGGCGCCAGCAGCACGGGCGTGCACGACACGGTGGTCAACCAGCTCCTGTCCAAGATTGACGGAGTGGAACAGCTCAACAACATCCTGGTCATTGGTGAGTCGCATTAGAGGAAGGTGTTTCATCACAGTTATCCCTCTAAGTGCCCCTTTTAGACTGATATATTGGGCTGATATTGGCCTTTTATTAAATAGTAGATATTGGACAGTCATGTGGTCCACTGCTGATATGATGGAGGATCCTCCTTGACCACAGCTACAGAAAAACACTGTTTTTTTGTACATTTTATTCAGTAATTACATTTTTCAAGTTTCCCTACTATTGAATAGGTTTGGTGGGTCACACTGCCTTAAAGAATACTAAAAGAATTTCATCAGTCTGGGTTTCAGTGGAGAGTTTTAGTATCCCATGGTGGCCTAAATGTTGATTCATAGGCTTTGGCACATACACTATTTGCATATTTGGAATTTTTTGGCATGAAAATGGTCAAATTTGGTAATCGCCACAAAATATCAGCTGTTGGCATCTTCATTATTCATATCTGTATTGGGATCAGCTTTCAAAAACCCATATTGGTCGAGCCCTAGTTATTACCAAATAAATGAAGTGTAATGAAATGAAATGTAAACAAAGAATTTAGACAGCTTGAGACATCCTCACTGATTTATTGGCAACACTGCCAAACCATCAATTGTTGAGAATTAATCTGTTAATTTGCTCGCTGTTGTGATAAACAAAAAATAATGATGTTCTCTCTGTCACCTCTGCCTCTGATAAACATGAAACCATGGCAAATGAGATCTGAATTGTTGAATTAACGGTTAACATGCCACTATGCCACGTGCCTCCAAAATGTGTTTAGAAATAAGCAGGTGGCATATCAATACTGCTCCATACTATGTTCTTCTTGCCTCCAGGCATGATCCATATATTGAGTATACATATGGTATAATATGATAAAATAATAACTTTATTTTGTCTATTCGTTATCCTGTTCTCAATATGCCTCTGCGCCAATGTCACCGTGACAAATTCCTGTAAATCTGTTCTATTTGATGATGAACGTGAGTCGGCAGCAATCAAACAGCTCTATCTTACACCTCCCCTCTCTCCCCCTCTCTTTCTCTGTCTCTCTCCCCCCTTCTTTCTCTCTCTCTCCTCTCCAGGTATGACCAACAGGCCTGACCTGATAGACGACGCCCTGATGAGGCCCGGCAGGTTTGAGGTCAAGATGGAAATTGGTAAGAGCCCTTTATCTCTCTCTCCAGCACAGTATCTTTCCTTATTAACAGCTCAACTTGACTTTCATATTAAAGTTAGAATCCCACATCCATAGTGGGATTCTAACTTTTTATCTATCTAATATTTTGAATATTTCTTTCGTCATCATTCCCACCTTGTTTTTCCCCCTCTCCTTTCCCCTATTCCCTTCCTTCCCCCTTTCCTCCTTCCTCTCTTCCTCCTTCCTTCCCCCTCTCCCCTACCTCCACTCCATCACTCTCTCCTGCAATCTCTCTTCCCTCGACCTCTCCTCGTTCTCACCGTCTCCACTCCTCCTCCGCTTATGTTTCTTCATCCCCGACCTCACCTCCAGGTCTCCCTGATGAAAAGGGGCGTGTCCAGATCCTGACCATCCACACCAACAAGATGCGAGGCTTCGGCCTGCTCGCCGGCGACGTCAACATCAAGGAGCTGGCGGCCGAGACCAAGAACTACAGCGGTGCCGAGCTGGAGGGGCTGGTCAGGGCCGCCCAGTCCACCGCCATGAACCGACACATCAAGGTCAGTCGCTGACCAATCATGCGAGGCTAGCATTGGTCAGACTGCGGTCAGACTTGCCAATCAGATGCCTTAAATTGACATAGTAGTCGGAATAGTAGGTCGGTGGTCTTGAATATTGATGCTGGACTTCTCAGATCAAACTATTTTGAGGTTAGAATTAGGGATGTTCCTAACGACTAATTTCCCTGTCGATTAAACGAAAATTTACATTTAGAATGGTCGACTAGTCTAAAAGTAAGAAAACACTCAGAAAACAGTCAAAATTGAGCACAATTTAATCTATAAGGTTAAAATTGTTTACGAAAAAATATTGCGTGTATTTAAGAGCCATTTGAAACCGTTAATCACATTCTTCAATAACTGTGGCACTTTGCGCCGTTTATTATGAACATTGCACATTACAAAACATGACAACTCACTAAATAAAAGTTAACAAACAGCATTTAAAATAAATAAATTGCCGCTGAAATGTGTGGCACCTTGCGCCGTGCATTATGAACATTGCACATTACAAAACATGACAACTCACTCAATAAAAGTGAACAAATAACATTTAAAATAATACACACACACACACACACACACAACATGGTAGGCCTACTTACTCGACTGACGAAACATTTTTGTTCAGCGAAATCAACATGTCAACATGTTCGGGTGAAAGACGAGACCTCAGTCTATTAACAATAAGTCCAGCAGCTGAAAAAACTCTGTCAGCTGGCACAGATCTTGCAGGCACACAGAGATAGCGACTTGCAAGCCGGCATAGTTTTGGAAAGCGTCGCGTCTTCCCGCACCACCACACAAGTGGATCTTCATTAGGTGGGATACAGGTTTCCATCCAGTAGCGCTCCAGCTCGTGTCATATTGGTTTGCCGAGTGTGGCTAACGTTAGCAGTGCTAGCACCAGCAGCCTGCTCTCTTTGCAGGTTAACGTCCACATGCCTGTGCTGAATGTGGTTACGCATTGCTCCGGTCGAGTGGTTATATGCCAGTTTATTCTGACACAGCCTACATACAACCTTATTTTCCTTTTCTAGATCAAAATACTGCCAAACCGCGCTGGTTTTACGAGGTGTCATCTCTGTCCGGTCCCACTTTCCACCTCGCTGGTTTACATCCGGGCATAACCGCCGGCATAGCGAGGGTAGAAACGTTTAATCGACTAGTCGACTAATCGCGCACATCCCTAGTTAGAATAGCCATTCCCATACCAATACTTATAATAAATTTTATTTGTAACACACTTATGTCATCTCAGCTAGACATGGACAGAGGGCAGAGATTTGTTGTTCCTATAGCTTCATATTGGCGGGATAAAACTTTGTATCTTCAGCATGTCAACTTTTCAGGAACTAAGAAAGACAGCTGTATTTTAAGCTTGAAGACCAAGCATTTCTACTTGGTTTTGAAAAGATTTCATAAATTCAAGTATTATAGAATTTTCTCAACACATAGAGGAGCCTGTAATCTTTCAGCTGAAGTTAAAACATTAAAATCACCAAAATTGGAGTTGCAAGGTTTTCACCACCCGACAGTGACAATATGTTAATTGTAGCATAATAATTCTGATGCAATGTGTGTACAGTAGATGGAGAGACCAGAGAGAGTTATTTTAGCTATAGCTGTACTTCGTTCTGATACTGCTGTACAGTATGTGTGTATATATGTTTTCCTTCCAGGCCTACAGTTTAGGTAGGCATGGGCAGGACAAAGACAGTCATTGTAGGGATGGGACATATCGGGATATTTTGAAATTCAATATATCGCAATGCAACAATGTGACAATACGTATCGTGGGGCAGAAAAATGAATCGTGATATTAGCTTCATTTTATTCTGCTGTAGTAATCACAAATGAGACGCTTGACCATCACAGTTTCACAAGCTCTCCATTGAAATTATATTGTTTGAACTTTGTAATGACATTTTTAAATTGTTGTTTACATTCTAGCGAGCCAATGCCATCACTAGAAAGATTTGTGGCTCAGAAATAAACAGAATTCAGACTCTGCTGTCATTGAACTTTTATTTATGACATCGTATCGTGGTTGTATTCAATCATGAACCCCATATCACATATCGAATCATATCGTGAGATAAGCATATCGTCCCATCCCTAATAGCTTTACATTGACCTGATGCTAGTGCATGTGTGTGTATTCCTCTCCAGGCTACATCTACAGTAGAAGTGGACATGGAGAGGGCAGAGAAGCTGCAGGTCAGCCGGGCTGACTTCATGGGATCCCTCGACAACGACATTAAACCAGTACGTACACGTTCTTTATGGAGTCTGTCTTTTAAACATGGGTCCTCCCTCTCCTTCACATAAAGAAAATAAAAGAACGTTAGATGAGGACCGTTTATATTTTCATCAGAAAGGTTCAAATCCCTCTAAGCACACTTTCATACAAAGAAAAAATCAGACCCAGTCCTTAACCCTCGTCCCCCTGTCCCTTTCTCCAGGCGTTCGGTACGAACCAGGAAGACTATGCCAGCTACATCATGAACGGCATCATCAAGTGGGGCGACCCCGTCACCCACGTCCTGGATGACGGGGAGCTGCTGGTGCAGCAGACCAAGAACAGCGACCGCACACCACTGGTGGCCGTGTTACTGGAAGGTAAGATGAGAAACCAACACACTGTACGCACCCACATTGTCGTAGCTGTTGTTGTAGTTGTTTCTGTGGAGAGAAACAGATGAAAACCACCATCTACTGCAATGCATCTGTCAAACAAGTTGTAAAATACATTCTGGCATATTCCTGTGAAGCGATCTTCTTCTAACATCCACTGATATTCCCTGTAAATTCTCATTTTCAGAGCGCTGAAATAGAAATAAATAGCATTGCATAAATAGCGTTCAAATGCCAGAGGCTCATCAAGGTTAAGGGCACTTCAGGACATAAAAAGTATCAGTTTCACCGCGCGGCTTGGCTGCCTGTTACACAGACACACACACATATAAGTGCCAGCCATTGAAGAGAGAAATCCCCTTTCAGGCATTTATCCTGCATCACTCCGGTGTTACTACTGCAGAAACGTCTTTGTTGACAGTTTTTACAGTAGTTTTATTGTCTCTACCCACCCTCCCACTCCCCCACCTCCCACACACACACACACACACACACACACACACACACCCCTTCCAAGGTCCACCCCACAGCGGGAAGACAGCCTTGGCAGCTAAGATTTCAGAGGACTCCCAGTTCCCCTTCATTAAGATCTGCTCCCCGGACAAGATGATTGGACACTCGGAGATCTCCAAGTGCCAGGCGATCAAAAAGGTGGGCAGCTTGTGTTTGTATCCCTCATTTAACCACAGCAAGTCGACAGAGAGCACACTTTCATTTAGAGCAATGGCTCATGAGAATGTTTATTCTTTTTATCTACTTTTATATTTCACCTTCCTGCATATGCATGAGGTTTAACTGTTGTTTTATTCAATTGAAAGCAATTGCATTTCTAAAAAGTAGCAAAGAAATACATTTGATTCATTAGTTGTTATTATAACACTGTAATTGATTTATATGGACTATGATATATGTTTTGCTTCCATTGCATGTATATATCTGTGGACTATAAATATCAATATCTCCCCCCATCCCTTCCTTTCTTCCTTCCCTCCTTCCTTCCTTCCTCATCCGCCCACACATCCCTGCTTCCTTCCGTCCTCCATCCTTCCTCTCTTCTTTCTCACTTCCTTCCCCTCTCCCTCCCCTTTGCCATTGCCTCCTACTTTCCCTCTATTATTTCCTTCCTCCATCCTGTCTCCCATTCCTTCCTTCCTTCCTTCCTTCCTCATCCACCCACACTTCCCTACTTCCTTCCGTCCTCCATCCTACCTCTCTTCCTTCCTTCCCCTCTCCCTCCGTTTACCATTGCCTCCTAATTTCCTTACATTATTTCCTTCCTCCATCCTGTCTCCCCTTCCTTCCTTCCTTCCTTCCTTCCTTCATCTCTCCTTCCCTCCCTCCTCCCTCCCTCTGCCTCAGGTTTTCGACGACGCCTACAAGTCCCAGCTCAGCTGTGTGGTGGTGGACGACATCGAGCGTCTGCTGGACTATGTCCCCATCGGCCCCCGCTTCTCCAACCTGGTTCTCCAGGCTCTGCTGGTGCTGCTGAAGAAACCTCCGCCCAAGGTCAGAGTTCACCTGCAAGCTGGAGTTATCCTATTTACATAAACCGCACATTTACATGCATGACACTCTTATCCAAAGCCATTTGTAAGTGTGAACAGTAGAATAGGCGAGCCAACATGACAATTAATAATCAGCACCATACGTTATATTACCCCTACTTTATTTTATTGCGTTATAATTTCATTGTTTTTATTATTTCTACTGTTTTATTGCGTATTTCGTATTCTGTTTTTGTGGTTATATTCTATTTATCTTTTTTTTCACCGATGAATCCTATTACTTTTGCTGCTGCAACGATCTAATTTCCCTGCAGGGATCAATAAGGTTTCATCTCATCTTAAAGTGTAGATAATTGAATTTTGATTGAGATCTAGACATGAGGGTTTCGTTTTTTCATTGAGTCTTTCGTTGTACCATCGCTGTCTGTGTCCTCACTACATTTGCTATTTACAATTTCAGCATTTGGCTTCTCAAGTAGAGCCACAGCAACTGGAACAGTAGATTGGTGAATCCTACAACCAGCTAACATAACTGCCAGTGTTAAACTCTGAGAGTGTAAAAACCAACACTAAGCCAGTGTTTATATCAGTCCACACCCATCAGAGTTCATTTAACACTTTAGATCGTTTTGAAGAGCTGCCCCGGAGGCTACAGTCGGCACTTTTCAACTCCAAATAGTGTCGCTGAAAAATCAATACTTGAAAATTAACACTTGAAAATTTGAGCAGTAGGAGGATGTCTGAACTCTCTGTCTCTCTCTCTCCCTCTATAATAACTAATAATAACAGAAACAGAAAAATAATTTTTGTCTGTAAAAGTGAGTTTTAAGACGTGACTTAAAAGAAGATACAGTTTAAGTTTTCTGTTTTTTTTATGATTTTCTTAAGTTGGAAAAAGTATGACTGCACAACTGTTGGAACATGCTTATCCAAGCTAAGATGGCTGTCAAAGACAACACCGAGATTTTTTGCAATGGGAGGCAAGATTATGGTACAATGGGCCAAGCTGGCTGGCAAATTGTGGCAGCTGATTTGCATCTCTCTCTCTCTCTCTCTCCCTCCCTCTCTCCGCAGGGCCGGAAGCTGCTGATCATCGGCACCACCAGCAGGAAGGACGTCCTGCAGGAGATGGAGATGTTAGATGCCTTCAGCACCACCATCCACATCCCCAACATCTCTACTGGGGAGCAGCTAGTCGACGCCCTGGAGGTACACACACACACACACACACACACACACACACACACACACACAGATGCTCACATTCATGTAGTCAAACACACAAGTCAGAAAAAGTCTTTAAAAATTCACTAAATTGAAAATGTCTTAAATATAGTTACAAGACATCTTATTTGTTTACCAGAAAAAATACAGAACAGGGTTTTCAGAACTTTCATTACCTGTGTTCAATTGGAAATCGTCTGTTTTTACCAGCTGCGTTTCTTTATTTTGCTTTTTAAATTGTTCGTAACTTCCAGCCAGCATTAAAAAGGTATTAAAACCTCTTGAATCTGATTTGTGAACGCTGCAGACACCTCGGTAACGTCTTTGTTGTGTGTCTAGCTGCTGGGGAGCTTCACAGAGAAAGAGCGGGCCAGCATCGCGCACCAGATGAAAGGGAAGCGAGTCTGGATCGGCATCAAGAAACTCCTCATGCTCATCGAGATGTCACTGCAGGTAGCTACAGCGGCGGTGACAGCACAGTGACAGGAGTAGCAGCTATTAAAAGCTCCCGATGTGAGCTGTGACAAACCTGACAGCCACGTATGACAATAGACAAGGAGAAGTGATAGTATCGGATCTACACCAGTGGACCCCCGTGATGGTGCCAGACACGGTTGCTAGGAGACTTCAAGGCCTCTCTGTATTGACTTTTACATATTTGACTGTTTCCTCTGTCAACAGACTGTTCAATCTCTCTCTCTCTCCCTCTCTCTCCCTCTCTCTCTCTCTCTCTCTCTGTCTCCAGATGGACCAAGAATACAGAGTGACCAAGTTCCTATCTCTGCTCAGAGACGAGGGGGCGTGAGTACAACCGCTCTGCACCAATCACCTCTACTGTCATGGCTGCCACTCAACCTCCACCACCCAATAGCCTCCCTCTTTTTTTCTCATCCTCATCCCTGTTTATTTACCTCCTCCATGATCACCCAATCAGCTTGTTTCTTTGACCATAGACCCTCTTACATCTCTACTCACAATCTACCATCATTTCCATAAACATCCTTGACAGAATACACTTAGAATGTGGCTCAGTAATGTCACACAAGAATACATACTAATGGCTGCCAATTAGTGACCTCTTCTCACCTTACTGACTCTTGACCTTAACGGCTTTATTTTGCAATCACCAGGTTGAATGAAGGCGATCAAATCCGCATTTAAGCTGTTGGTCACTGACTGTTCACTGGTAAGGTCAACAACACAGCGATAAGACTAGTGACTGTAGGTTAGGAGTAGTAGTAACACACCTGTAGCTAGCTAGTTAGCTATTAGGTTAGAATCCACACATTTATTTTCCATGCTATTGTGGTTGTAGTAGCAGTGGTAAATCTCTCAAATCAGTGATTTCATCATGTTTTAGTATCTAGTACCTTTTCACACTGAAAAGCACAGCATTTACACTGAGGGTACAAAATATTAGGACTGCTTTCCTAATATTGAGTTTCACATTATTTTGCACAATCCATGTTTTACTCGTCTCAAGGCATGAAAAAAGTCTTCATCCTGCCTCCTCCCTTCCATCTACATTTCCCTTTCATGCCTGAAAAGGAGGTGAATTTGTGATATTTTGTACACTCAGTGTATCTTATATGGTATAAACCTGACTACCACCCTAACCCTTAACATTATCATTCATAATTTATAGCAACTGCTGATTTAATATGCCTTTCATGATGATGCTTTGCCTAACATGACGTTGCAAATGTCATTTCATTTTTATTATTCCTGAATTTTATTTTGCTGTTCCGAGTATTTTTATGGCTCACAGCATTATAGTCGATATGTAGTTGATTCTGTATGCCTCTACATGGTTTTAAGATTTAGTATATTTTAACTTTTATAGTTTGAATATCATGAGACTCTAATGAAAACTCTTGTGTGAGGATTGAGGCTTGATCATGATCATCAAAAAATCTATTCAACACTCCATAGACAGGATCAAGAGTGCAATAGTACCAGAGGACAATGAGTGATGGTCCCACATGGTGGTTCTCTTCTTGTTTTATAGCCGGTTAAATCCTGCTGGTGGTTTTTTGTTTCGCTCCAGACACCGCCCAGCGTTGTGCTGGTGTTGTGTGAGTACTCTGGGGTTAACTGAGCGTCAGAAAGACTGTAAGTCTTTCAGGGGGGGAGAGTAATGCAACGTAATCCGCAGAAAACTGAAAAACTCTCCTCTTTCTTCCTCTCTTTCCTTTATCTAGTGACCGCAGCTTCTATGAGTAGAGGGAGCGGAGGAAGCTGTCGTCACGCCACCAACAGGCCCGCCGTGGGACAACAGGAGGAAGAGGAGGAGAAAGGAAATCTTCCTCCTTTCATCCATCCATCCAGCTGTCTCTCTATCTATACATCTTATCTATACACCCGGTCTCAGAGAGGGACACACGGTTCCTCTTTATCACAGCATGTTTCAGTAGCCGATATGCCCATCATCCGTTATCACCTTCCTCCTCCTCATCTTCATCCCGATCAGTGACACTTAACTGACATATCGCAGAAAATCGTACTGGAAATCGTACTGTTATAAAATCTGTCGTCTGTAAAGAAATTGCAATACGGGGATTGCAAACAGTGCTGTCTTGTGCATCGTGCGTAAAAAAAAAATTATATTTGCCATGTATGTTTTTAGCTTCACGTATTTGTTGTGTTCGTTGCATATCTTGCGTCCCGCTAGCTAGTTATTGTTAGTACAATATGTATACTCACAAACACAAACAGTATATACAGTATACATGCAAAAATGACACCAATCCCCGAGCTGTTTGAATATTAAGATGTGAATCTATGAGAGGCTTTTAGTGAGTGCGTAGTGGATGTAAAAAAAAGCTGTTCAGTGTGTAAATGTAAACCCTTTAAATGTATGTTACTTATTTATTTTTTGTAAATAGTATATATAGAAAAAATACAGTATATCATGAGAATAATTGAAATATCAGTACTCTATCAGTATGATTGTTCCCTCCCATCGCTCCGGAGATGTTGACTTTACCAGGTGACTGTAATAGTGAAAGTAAATGTTGGGTTGTTGGCCTGTCTGTCTGTGTTGCGTACAGTACAGTTCAGTCTAGCTGTGTGTAGGTATGGCATCGTCAGTGTTAAAAAAAAAAAATTCAGCACTTTTGACATGGAAACCATTCAAAAAACCTTTAGTACTTATCACATCTCGAGCTTGTGTTTTGCTTGTGTGGGGAACTAAATGCTGCATGTGTGTGTGCGTGTGTGTGAGCGTGTGTGTGAGCGTGTGAGCATGCGACTGCATGCGTGAGCGAGTGTGCGTGCATCTGAAGGTTTAGTCAGTGGGTGTGATTAATTTGTGGGGTTTTTCTCATGTCAACGTGTTCAGTACTTGTCCAAAAGCTCTTTTTATGTTCTGACCATTGACAATATGTGTGTGTGGGGGGGTATATATCAACATGCAGATGTATTATTGCAATAAAAAGCACTGATGCACAGGTCAAAGAAACATGCGGCTCTATCTGGTCTCATTCATGTAGATAGATAATACTTAACATTAAGTGTTCATTAACTAATGTTAACTAATGCATTTACTAACATGAACATGAATAACAACATTAACAGATTAATTCATGTTAAATGCACATGAACAACTGCATCAATTAATGTTATACATCATTGTTAATAATGTTATCTAATGTGTTTAATAACATGAATTAAACATGAATAACAACATTAACAATGTGAAATACACATGAACAACTGCATTAATTAATGTTGTTATACACATTTGTTAATAATCTTAACTGTGTTTACTAACATTAATTAAGCATGAACAGTGACATTAACAAAGATGAGTTCATATTGCACAATAAACAACTGCATTAAGTAACGCTGTTATTCATGTTTGTTAATGCCAATGTATTGTCTAAGTTGAAACCCTAACTCTTCATGCATTAAACATATCCTGGCATTAACTAAAGTGAATAAGCCACAACAAGCATTACCTAACGTGAATAGTGTGTTATTCATGTAATTTGGTATACCTGTTGTAAAGTGTAAACTCTTCATGTATTACTTAAACATATCCTGGCAATTTAGATGGGCTGCAATTGCAAAACAAGCAGTTGTGGCCCTTAAAGTCACAGATTATTCTAGTCAATCGTATAGGCCAAGGCTACTATTCAGCTGTTACAGCGAAGGATGCCAGAATACAGTAGGAACCTGCAGACCAGATTCCCACCCTAGGGTCCGTAACACCCTCAAGGGTCTTCAAAGATGCCAAAGAAGGATGTACACCTGCAGATTTGACGTTTTCTCTCGTAAAGCAAATGTCATTAAATCCCACTGCTGGTTTCACTGACCTTTTTCTGAGCTAAATGGTGAGGATGATGGGAGAAGGTGGTGATGATGATGATGAGGAGTGAGTTAATAAGGTCCTGTGGGGGGGAAATCACTGCTGGAGACAACTGGGCATAATGTCAGGGGTTCCCAAACTTGGTCATGTCAAGGAACCCCAAATAAATATGCACTGTATCAGCACAGACCCCCATTTGATGAGATTTTGTTCCAAGGAACCCCATCGGAGAAGATATTAGTTTTTCAATATGGCTGTAGGTAAGGAGGTAACAGTGGGGACAGTGACACTTCATTCCTCATCATTCCTCTACATTACACACAATACTACTACAAATCAAGTCCTATTCCAGATCAAGACCAAAATAGGCAATAAACAGTGTGCATGTCTTTCCAAATATAAAAATAATGCCTAGATCTATCTGCAGGAGCTCCATACTAAACCCTTCAACATCCAACTAATTCAAACATGGGATTTTGACTAATCAGTGCACAAAAGTTTGAGGACCACTGCATACCGGTCTAATCCCTTAAATTGTTTGTAGTACTGAAAATGAACGAAGGAGGACCAGGTGGAGAAAAACTTATCTTTGAACATTTCTAGATAGGTGGGGAAAGTGGAGTCAGCATCCAGTAGGAGCTGAGACAGAATCAGAGTCAGAATAGGCACCAGACTGAGGAGGAGCCTGTCTCACGATGCAAGTTCAGCATAGTCAGTGTGTCTTGTCCTCAACTACAATCCAGACAAATTAAAATGCTAATGTATTCCCTGATGTGAAATCAACCCTTTTTAATTACAAAATACTACACCAAAATTGATTTAATTTGATGCAATCTAGTCTTAATGTGCGTCAAAACTGCCTTGATAATTAAACTCATTAACTCATATGCATCCAGATTCCCATTGAAACTGGGTTACTAATTGTAAACAGTCTCATAAAACCTTACAGAACCAAAACCTAGGTTATTTGGGCCCCCTTAAGAAACAATAAATATGTAATTATCTTAAGATATTTTTTAAAGATTTAAACCTCATTTGGGTGCAAGAACTCACACAAAAATCTTATGTGTCGACAAAGTCATTGTCTATGAAGCAGGGCCACAGTTTACATTCCAGTGACATCACACATTCAAGTGTCAGTTCTCCAGTATGTAGCTTTAGGAAAGAGTGGTGCATGTCCTTAATTTCTCCATTACATAAGCATTAATTATCAATTAAAAATAACATAGCTTTAAAAATATAAAAGTTAGTATCATGGGGTTTTATGGGATGTATTCATCATGGAGACACTAGTAAGTAAGGGATTTTTCATGCCTTTTGTGCATGGTTTACAGGTTTATGAATGAGTTATTAATGGAAAGTTCCTGTCTCCCTGAATTTAAGTCAGTAGTCAAAAATTAAGGGGGTGTTTAAGAGGGTCTCGCCCATTAATAACCCCCTTAACTCATTTTAAGGGGATTTTGCATGAATTAGGGGGCGAATTCAAGTAAAACAGTGTAAATGTAAGGTAATTTTAAGGGATTAGTAGTTGAGGCAGCGGAAGAACACAATGTGAATGTTTGGAAAAATAGGTGACGTTCCCCTTTAATTCCGAGCCTCACGACTGTACATTACGCAACCTCGGCGGGAGCGCGCTTCCCCCGGTAGAGGGCGCTGCGGAGCCTGATGATGATTCATCCCAGCCCTCCACTCCTCCTGACCCGCATTCACCCGTACTGTACAAGCAGGGGGTGGAGCGACTAGAGAAACCTACTAAATGCTGTAGAGTTCCCCTGCCGACCGTGGCCATGGCTTTGGCAGTCCCGGCCGTACACGGTGCTCCTGTCTCCACATACCGAGAGCGTATGGAAAGAGGCTACCGGGAAGGGAATTAACACCGTTTTTAACGCCGAGACGATCGGTAAGCTTTCATTTTTACACGGTTTTCCCCCCCTGTCTCACGTGTTATAACCCCGCTCTGTTCCTTGTTTATCGGCTATACGTTGACGGTTCCAGGAGGCGGTTTCATATCCCCTTTAAGCTAGGCTTGGGTTTTTGAGTGTGAAATGTATTGCAATTACCGCGAGATACAGTGAAGAGTCAGTTGGGCGCTGTGGAGACGGCGGTGCAAGGTGAGTGCTGTCCTCACGTCAACCCTGGCGTTGCGCCGGCCTGCCTACTGTACAGCACAGGTTAATGCTATGAAGGCTGGCCAATGCCGCTCCGGCTAAAACTGTGCATTTCAGCAAGTGTGTCATTTCAGTTTGGCCTACATTAGTGCCATGTGCTCCCTATAGGGCCTTTTTTTTTAACTTTCGTTACCGTCGGCCTGAATCATTAACGGATACGGCGCGTGCTTATAATGCAAGGTTGAAGGTGTGGGGTGAACAGTCACAACAACAACAAACCTTTGTAGTTAACTTGGTGTTGCCGTTGCCCTCAAAAGGCTATACAGTATGTGTTGTTGCTGTGTGTGCGCGCGCGTGTGTGTGAGAGAGAGAGAGGGAGATGACACTGACAGTAGCTACCAAAAAGAAACGTGAAGAAGACATAGTAAGCCTAATATAGCCTACTTTTTGGCACGGGCCCTATCTTCCCCCTGTGTGTCGGCGGTTTGCGCGGTCACTGTTAACATTCCATTGCTGTGACATATCCATATTTCCATGCCATGAGACTGCGCGTCTGCAGAAGAGTGCCAAATTATGCTTTAAATGCTGCGGGAGCCGGTAGACTTGTTATGAATCATGCATGTACAGAACTGCATGAAATATGAAATGTGGTTCTCAGCCACTGATGTAAGTATTTTCCAGACTGGTGCGGGTTGATTGCTGCTTGGCAGATGTATGATTTATGATATTGCATGTAAAATAGGCAGGCAACAGCCTTAAATTAGGCTGTTGTAGCCCATAGTGTTGCAGGGCTGGGGTGTGCGTGTGTGTGTGTGTGTGTGTGTGTGTGTGAGTTCTTAAAGTTTTCAGTCAGGGTGAAGGTAGTGACCCACTAGCAGTAACCCTATGACTCATTTTGGGTGCAGAGGTTAGAGGTGGTGGGAAAAGGAAGGACTGACACCTGAGCAGGGGTCAAAGGTCAGGCAATAGACATAGGTCTGCAGAGGTATGCAAAATAATAGTTTCTAGGACTTGCAAGGTTCAGTAATCGTACAAAATGTCTTGAAAACATGATAAATATCACTCTTCAGCCTTGATCCATGCATTACTACACATTTAATATAGCTGCAGACCCACTGTCACTTTGTTGTAAGTGAATACTGATCTTGTCATGACATATTTGACATATGGCAAGAAATTCAAGGCTGAAACGTGTGATATTTTAAAAATAGAACATTGGATTGGATTTGTGAGAGGCGGACAACGAGGAAAACTACAATGTACTGTAACTGGCTGCAAAACGGGGACGAACGTGGAACTAAAACTAACATTAGCCTGGAGCACAGCAGCTACATAAAGTACAGAGGAAACACTGTTATAAGTCATAATGTTTACAGGAGCTTTGCCATGCAGTAACCCAGTTATGAGCTGGGTAGGCAGCGGTTTTATTAGTTTCGAGCAACCTTTCAAAGATTTATTTGTCTGTATCAGTCTTTTCCCCTCTGAATTGCTTTCTCGGAAGAGTGGAAAGAAAGAAAGAGGGCATTAATAGTCATAATAAGATAACGGTTTTGGAGCAAATTTCAAAGCGGAGTCAGAAAATGCTTTACATAAGATGTTGCAGGTATACGGGATGAACTGAACTGCCATGATTCCCCAAACATCATGGTTAAACTTAATTTTTAAGCATTATTAGTAGTAGTAGTAGCAGTAGCAGTAGCAGTACTATCATTTAATCATCTGTAATGCAAAAAGAAGTCACAAAGTGCCATTGAAATAAAAACCAAACCAAAGAAAGTACATTGTACACACATATATACATACATACATATACAAAACCAGACTATAACCGCTGCTTATGCCAGCGGCCAGACGTGACCTCTTTTGACGTCCCACCCCACCCCTCCAGCCCCCCACCCCACCCCTCTCTTCCCAGCGCTGCAAGGCGGCGTCCTGGTTTCCGAGGTTGAGGCTTAGTGTATAGCGGGTGGAGGGGGAGAGGGAGGGGGAGGGGGAGGGGAAAGGAAAGAAAAAAAAAGAAAAGCGGTCTCTCCCCGCCTGCCTGCCTCGGTCTGAGAGAGATCAGTTACATAACCGGGCTGCGGAGGCAGCTGATGTCCCAATCCCCGAGGTCCCACAGCAGTGTTACGTCAGAGAGAGAGAGAGAGAGAGAGAGAGAGAGAGAGAGAGAGAGAGAGAGAGAGAGAGAGAGAGAGAGAGAGAGAGAGAGAGAGAGAGAGAGAGAGAGAGAGAGAGAGAGAGAGAGAGAGAGAGAGAGAGAGAGAGAGAGAGAGAGAGAGAGAGAGAGAGAGAGAGAGAGAGAGAGAGAGAGAGAGAGAGAGAGAGAGAGAGAGAGAGAGAGAGAGAGAGATCGATCTATCCATCTAAGTAGCCAATCGTGAAAAATACATAGATGTTACAGTAGAGTTTGTTCCCAAAATTGAAGTAAAAAACATGAATAAATTTGACCCCACTGGCTACGTTCACATGTAAACCCAGCTGTTGGCCATACTCCGGTCTGTATTCAGGTTAAGCTGTTTACTTGAACCTCTGATACGGTGCGATTGAGTATCCATGTTGCCACGAATAAGCCAATATACACAATGTTCCTGTGCACAGATAGAGCAATCCTCCAGCAAGAAGGTATGGAAGGTGCGGCCACTCTCCCTCTTTGACTGAGCAGTGATAGGTTTCCTCTAATCCAGAGGGAAGAAATGATGATCGCAATGGCAATAAGTAATAGTGAGTGAGTGAGTTTGTACTTCTACTTCAGTTAGTGATTTCCTACGTTTCCCAGAATGCCTTTCAACAACCCCCAGAGTCTCCATGTGATGTCATGTCGTCTATTTGGCCAGTTATGTGCGGGAATAATAAAAATACATCACCAAACAACAATGTAGACCCAGAAATGCAATATGCATCACCATTAGCTGTTTTTTACCTCCGCCAAGGAGGTTATGTTTTCGGTGCCGTTTGTTTGTTTGTCAGGAAAAACTACTGGGCCGATTTTCATGAAACTTCGTGGAAGGGTGTAGCATGGGCCAAGGAAGAACCCATTAAATTTTGGAGCGGATCCGTATATTGGTTGTGCTTGCACATTTGCATATCATATGTTATAGGAGCAGCGTAGCCCCTTTATGAGAATAGGGCGGGGCGGAGTGTTTTGTAATTAGTGAGTGTGTGGTGGAGCGAGAGAGAGCGAGCGGCGGTGTGTGATGGTGAATGGATCCAAGCGGAAGGAAAAAGTGTAGCAGAGAAGTTAGCAAGTTGTAGCAAATAAATGTACGGCGAAAGTTACGGTTGTCATAAATAAAGACTGCAACGTCTCAAGGCCGAGGTGGTGTTCCTGTGTGCTGTTTTTTCAAACTGCTGTGAGAGTGAAGGGGGGTTGGTCCCGAAGTAAGTTAGACTTCGGCCCTGGAAGACAACGGCGATTCCCCTGTGCTTCCCGACTATGGTCTGGAGGCTGAGCAGGAAAGACCAACACATAGAAGACTGGACTATTGGCCTTGGCGGAGGTCTGCGCTCTCCGAGTGCCCTTCTAGTTTTAACAGTGTTAAAGTGTTTGAAGGAGGATTTTTTTCCTTTAACCGTGTTATTCTGAGTTATGACATAATGCATCAACCCAAAAGCAGGTTAGTTGAGTAACCAGGTTAAGAATGTGCGTGTAAACGTAGCCACTGATGGAAAAACCAAGCTGTTTGTTATAACCTAGGAGACAAGCTGGAAGAGCAACCCAAACACATCAAATTCTTATCATACCCCAGCATTATACAACATTAATTTCATGTTGCGCCCTTGTTCTTCTCTTGATTGATTATTCAATTTCTTTACCTTTCCCAACGGAATAATCAAATTGAAATATCGCTGCGTGTAAAATGTTTAAAGTTCAATCGATAAGTTATATTAGAGTGTTCTCTTTATCCATGTTTTGCTGTTTTGCTGACAGGAGGAGAGATGGAGAGAGAGAAAGGGATGAGAAAGAGGAGATAAAAGAGAGGATAGCCTAAAGTAGTAGCCTTGTATTTTGAGAGGATTTTCAGAAAGAGAGAGAGAGAGAGAGAGAGAGAGGAAGTTACCTCCTGTAGATAAGAGGATATACAGGTCATACATTATGCCTGACACACTACATGTGAAACAGGCTATACAGCTCTTAAGCATGCACACACAAGCGCACACAGAGGGCATTATAGAAGAGTCTCAGGGCGCTTCCTTGGTACAAGTTTCTTGGAATGTTCTGTTCCCTTCTGTTAAAGCCAGAACATCTTTATTTAATGCCGCCTCTATTAAATTAGTGCTACACACCAGATCAGGACGTGCATCTCCCACGCAGAAAATCAAACATCCATCAGTCAGCCAAAGGACAGCTCTCCCTCCCTCTGACAGGGAACAACCCAGACACGTAAGGGCGAGGATCACCACAAAGCTCCTAATATCATTTAATCATGATACTTGATGCGATGTGATGCACTAACTGATAGATAGTGCAATAGTATCGTGATTTAATACTGAACTCTAGTTGTGTGTAGTGGTTTTCGGTTCTATTTTTCTTTCATTGTCTGTCTTAAAGCTGTGTTTCCTCCTGCAATATAACAAAAACTTCTCGCTTATGGTTAAATAATTTAATTTTTATATTGGCTCGTGATGGTAAAGATATATGACACACTGTAGTTCCCTGTCATAAAGGATTACATGGTTTGATTGCTGCTGTATTTCAATGTACTCTACAATGTCCCAGACATCCTTGAAAAGCCAATTTCAGACAAATAGAGGGATTTACACATGAACACACAGGGTCACACAGACATAGACTGATCATGTATAACATTTGCTGTTTATTACCACCGCCAATGGAGTTGGACGGGGGTTATGTTTTCGCCGCCCTTCCGTCTGTTTGTTTGTCTGCTAGCAGGATATCTCAAAAAAATATCAATGGATTTGCACAAAAGATTCCTTTGTGGAAAGATTGGTCATAGGGCAAGGAAGAACTGATTAAACTTGTCAAACCTATTGGCCAAAGGGGGACGTGGCCATGGCTTAACTTATGAACGGCTTCACGAAAAACCTTCAAACTTTGTGGCCTATCAACAGACAGAAGAAGAGGCAAACCCTCCATTTTCAGGTCCAGTCATGAAAATGTGTGCATCTCCTGATGTGAAACAACTTGGTAATGGGGCATGGAATATTAACTTTTGGTGAAAATCCCACATGTGGAACTGGCATATCTTGATAATTGCATAGTGTAGGCGGAGGTACACACTCTACTGAGTTCCATCTAGTTGTCCATCTAGTGTTGTTGTTTACTGTTACTGGTGCATATCGTAGCTTTAAATGCTCGACTGTACATTTTATTTACTTGTAGACCCAATGATATTTCCCATGTTGTGGTATTAAATAGCTGATAGTAGTAGGCTATGTTGTTGCACTGCTGCACTTGGGCTCCACCCCCAAGAGACATTATTTGGCTAAATCAAGTTTTGCTCTCTTGTTAGTTGTCAGATGTTACAAGGAATTGTCTGGTAAGCAGTTACAACTTTGCTCTACTGTATACACATTCAACATTAATTGCCTTCAGTATTATTGCAGGATAAATCCCGAATAAATGGCTTCTACAATGGCTACCACTGTATACATTACTCATACAGGATAAATGCGGGATAAAAACACGAGGGGGGATTTAAACGGTGGCTCTTGAAAACCGGCCAAGGTCTTCAAGAAATTAAGGTCTGGAAAAAAAAAGTTGCGCAATTTTGTCATGGAAAACACGAACCCTGGTATTAGCATCAGGCCTGGCTGTCAGCGGTGAGATAGTTTGTGTCTGTTTTACAGGGGAACACCCCCTGTTGTTGAATGTGGTTCTTTCTGAGTACACAACAAGACGTAACCCTAGCCCCTGTCAAAGGGACTGTGATATAACTCAGTATCCTCGGGGTGAAAAATCCAAGAAACAACTGGCAGCTCCCCGCTATCATGTGTTCTCTGTCTGTCTCTCTCTCATGCACTCTCTTCTCTTTCTCTCCTCTCTTTTCTCTTTCACTTTTCCATTTTCTGCTTTGCTTTCTCACCACCCCTTTTCGTCCCCCGGGTCGCCATCCATTTGTTCGCTTGTTTGTTCTTCCGTCTGTTCGTGACGCGTGAAATCTCAGACATCGCTGATCAGACTTTAATGAAATTTCGGGGACACGATGCATCCCGCCACTGCACTCCACCACTTTCAACATTACACTGACTGGCCCAAGGGGGGGCGCTACATTTTTCACTTGGGGGACTGATTCATCTCATCAATATATTTTGACATTTTTAAATTATACTGATTGACCCAAGCGCGGGCGCTACATCGTTCGTTTGTTTGTTTGTTTGTCCATTTGTCGCACGCGATATCCCAGACACCGCTGATCGGATCTTGATGAAACCTGGGAGAGTGATGCATCTTACCGCTGCACTCCGCCGTCTTCGAAATTACGCTGATTGGCCCAGAGGGGGACTGCATCATTTCGTGAGGGACGACGTGTCTACTGTTGCCATGTTCACTGTGGCAGTCTCTTTCTCTTGCTCTGTCTCTCTTCTCTCTCACACACTCTCATTTTCTCTCTCTCTCTCTCGCGCTCTCTCTCTCTCTCTCTCTCGCGCTCTCTCACTCTCGCTCTCTTTCTCTGTCTCTCTGTAGCATCCCTCTAGGGGCTTGTATTGTTTTGAGGGGATAAGAGGAAAGACAGGAAAACCTGCTTTAGTGTGATGAGGAGGACGACTTCATAACAAGCTCTCGCTCCTCCAGGGAGGACTCACACAAACACAGACACACACATACATATACACACAGACACATGCATATATGCAACACACACACACACACACACACACACACACACACACACACACATACACACACACGCTGATCCAGCTCTCTCTGTCCTAGGGAGAAAGGAACCAAGGCCGGCGTCAGGCGTGGCCGCAGCAGGAAGTGGTCCAGGGATCACATTAAAAGGACGGACTCCCCGCTCGGAGTGAACCTCTGTCGGGGAGGTCAATGCCTTCACTCCTCCCCTCGGGGGTTTTAGTAATCCTTTACAGCGAAGCTCATGCGGTGACTTTTAAAAGAACATCCTGGCATCTTGCTTTTCTCGACATCTGAGAGCGAAGGGAAGATGAGAGAGACAGAGAGATGGGAAAGAGAGAGATCAAGAGAGAATGAGATGGAAATAAGAGAGGCGACATACACTAAAGGTCATATTCCAGACGTGAACCCGCAGTGCTTCAAGCATTTGGCATGTTCCCCAGTCCACTAAGCCACCACGGCACCCCCATGCAGCAGCTCTTAACGGGAGAGAGAAGAGCCTTTAAGTATTATGGTGATCTGGATGGGGTCTAATGGCTTCCCAGTGGCATTACTCACCACTGTTTTGCCCTTTTTTAACTTTATAATCTCTAGGTTAAATGTTTTATTGTGGTCAAACTGTTCTTCATTGATTTGAAAGCTAAAAAACGGATGCTTTTAATACATACTCTGCGGCCTGGTTATGGCTTTTGATGTAGACCTGAATTGATCGTGGAGATTTAATGAAAATCAACATATTAAATCCTCCCCTACCCACATGAGAGCCTGTAAAGGGCTCTTAATGTTTATCATGCATCTAGCATAGCCAGGCTTTGCTCACAATGCAATGACACATTTTTCCATTTCTGGTTCAATTACAATATCCTCTAATTACATATCCATCCATCCATCCAATATAATTTTATCCTGGTTGTCTGAGATTATTTATTTTAGGGTAAAAGGTAGGGATGTAACTCAATATATCGCAATACAAAAATGTGACAACACGTATCGTGGGACAGAAAAATGAATGGTGATATTAGCTCCATTTTATTCTGCTGTCGTAATCACAAATGAGACGCTTGACCATCACAGTTTCACAACTCTCCATCCAAATTATATTATTGTCACTTTGTAATGACATTTTTAAATTGTTGTTTATATTCTAGCAGCCAATGGCATCGCTAGAAAGATTTGTGGCTCAGAAATAAACATAATTCTGCACAGTCATTGTGGTTGTATTGAATCGCGAACCCCATATCGTGCATCAAATCGTATTGTGAGATAAGCATATCGTCTCATCCCTAGTAAAAGGTCTTTTACAGTATTTTGGATCGCTTTGGTAACCGTCTCTGAGCCAAGAGTGTCTTCTGCGTGACGATAAGTGAGTGTGAGTGGGGGGGGAAAGGGCAGCGTAAGGCAGTGATGTGCACTGTATGTGTCGGTGGCAACGGTGGGGTTGGGTTCGCCATAGGAGGTAAATGGAGTGGAAGCAACACGTAGCCGTGGTTCAGCCGCGGGTCAGCGTGTTGCTTGTTTTCCCGTTAACGTTGCGGGATCCGCTGCGGGCCCGATGGCTGTCAGCTCCGGCAAGGCGTCCAGAAGCCCTCTGCGCCTCCTGTCACATATAGGCTGCGTCATTAACACCCGCCGTTTCACTGCTTACAAGATTAACTGTGTTCTCAGTTTTCATTAAGCTTGCCGGGTCAAACAGGGCAACGGAGATTCAAGCGGAGGACACCGGGAATGGGTTTTGAGACGGATTAGAACATTTCTCTGATATCGGAGCCATGGGATTTGATTTAAGGCAGGAGTTGACCCCCTCATTAAGGAGCTGTTAATACGTCTGAACACACACATTGTAGGTAGACTTTTTTTTTTTTCTTTTCATTTAAACCAAATTTGCTTAATGTTACACACATCTCACGCACCCACACACACAAAGTGCTGTCCTGTGTACTCTTCTCCCTCTTTGTGTCGTTCAACTCGGTGCAAAATGATTTAAGGCTGAAGGAGCTGGTCTCTCTTGGCGAGTTTAAAGTGATAATGAAGGATCTTACGGCAGAGTCAATAAGGAACTGTCTAGGCTTTGTGTGCTCAAGATTTAAATAGGTTTGCCCTCTGAGCTTGCTGGTCTGCTGTTGGGCTGCTGCCTTTTTGAGTGCTTATATAGCAAATTTTGACTTTGCCTTTATCTTTGATGTGATGTTGATTGTATTTTTGCTTATGTAACCTATTGTTGTATATTTAATTCTTTGCAACTTCTATATTTGTCTTTATGCTGCTTTCTGGGCCAGTTGTTTTAAAAAATACATTCTTAAGGTGCTCTCTCACCTAAAGGTCTGTATCCTCGATCTAATAAGAGGTTGATCCATTGGTCCAGTTTTGGATTCCAGATTCCAGATTTGAAGACTTTGGTTGTTGTTCAGTGTAGTTTATACTGATAATGGCTGGGAAATCTAGGCAATGGTTCTCAATCCTGGTCCTCAGGACTCAGAGCCCTGCTGGTTTTCATTCCAGCCATCTAATCAGGGACTGATTTTACACCTGGGATCCCAGGTGAATGCAGTGAACTGCAATTGACTAGCTGGTATTAGGGCTGGGCGATAAATCGATTTTATCAATTAATTTGAATTTATGGTTTAGGACGATATGTAAAAATGAAAATCGAGATTCACTTTAACCTGGGTAAATACGGCATGGATCGCTCTCTGTCAATCAAGCCTCACCGCTTCCCTGAGCTTCTGCAGTCGACAACAACGCCCACCGAGATTTCCCCTCAGACACAAACACAGTATCAAGACGGCAGCACACGCTTCTACAAGTGAGGAGCTCGTTTGGAAGTGGTTCGGTTTTGTAACGTCCGACGTCGAGCGAAGCACTGTCCGTTGTAAAGTTTGTCTAAAGTCTGTGGCAACTAAAGGTAGCAGCGCGACAAATTTATTCCAGCATCTCCAACAGAGGCAGCAGCCGACTGGGAGAAGTGTGTGGCACTGCGACATGCACAAGCTAGCGGCAGCCCCCAAACGGCTGCTAAAAAGCAGGTCACATTAGCGGCATCCCATATGACAACAAGGAGCCCCGGTGGAAAGACATTACAGATGCGCTGGCGTTTCATATATTTTTCATACACTTCATTTGTTTTTAAGAAAAAAAAATCGATTAAAATCGTAAATCGGGTGTAGGTGTAAAAAAATTTGAGATTTTATTTTTAGGCCATATCGCCCAGCCCTAGGTGGTATGATAGAAAGCCAGCAGCACTCTGGGTCCCGAAGACCAGGCTTGAGAACCACTGATCTAGGCCACAGAACTGAAGACTGCTAGTCACAACAAATATAACAAGATGTGAATTTTAAAGTGGGTCAAAAACTACATCAATTGTGTAGTCACATGTGTATGTCATGACTGACTAACATTTCAAGACCTAGAAATGCAAAAAATTTATTTTCCATACTTTTTCAGACGTACCAGACCTGCGAGGGAACCCTGTACTACATACATTTGAGAGAAGACGCTCTGCCATCAGATGTTTGTGTCAAAGAAGAAGACTGGCTCACTTCTTCGTAGCTCCAGGTTGGTTTCCTGCCTCTCATTTTGATCACCAGAACCTATTGTCTCAAATCCCCGATGAATTTACCCAAAGTGCCAAATGCTCCACAGTTTCAGATTCAAGTGCACGAGGGTTCGTCCAATATGGCCCAATACCAAGAACGCTATTTTTGTATTGAAGCTGCCAATAGCCAATATTTTGTGCTGATATTCAATATCTTTAAAATTTGATCATTTTCATGCCAAAAATTACAAGGATTCAGTGTTTCCCTCGAGTATTTTATTCTTGGCAGGGTGGAAAAACCTCTGAAGTGGCATTTAGATGTGACACTAAAACTCCATTGTGCCTATTCAATGAAGAGGGATACATTGGGCCTTTAAATTAAGAATTAACTTACAAAAATACATAATTGAACAATTAAACGAATACATAATATGTGCAATAATTGCAGGTTTTATGGACTGATTTTCTGTAGCTGTGGTCAGGGACGAACCTCCATCATGTCGGCGGTGGATGACACTGTCTGGCAGATATTTAATAAAAGGCCAATATCTGCTCGATATATTGGTAAACCGCTATATTGGTCTAACCCTAGGCTGACTTGGAGTGTTTCCCATCACACACACCTTTCTTCTCCACTCCAACAGAGCCTCCTGCTGTGAGAACGAAAGTGAAGCTTAAAATTCCACAATCCGCTCCAAACTCGCATGTGTTTGTAACGGTGTGTGTAAAAAGTAGTCGACACTTTTTTGTTGTCGGAGATGTGTGAAACTGCTCAGCACTCGGATAGAGAATTAACAGTGAGTGCAGTGCAAAGACTGGTATATTACCTGTGTTTACTATTGGATTCTATTGGATTCTATTGGACACACTGCTGTCACTGCAGGTAAGGACAAGTAAGGCTGTGCCTACTGAAAATAAGTCGTCTTTGGCGGTAATATATGTTGTGTGAAAGCACCTTTAATCACAATAGGACTACCTGGTTAAACAAAAAATAAAATAAAAACACATCCATGCATACTCACTCTCTCTCTCACACACACACACACACACACGCACACACAAGCCCGCAGGCCAGCACGCATGCAAATCCAAATTCCTCGCTTATGTCATATGATGCAGAGTTTTTTTTCTGGCCTCTCCTATAAGTTAGATCAATACCTAGCGTTTTATTAGTCGGAAAGGTAATTGTGTTACGCCTGCAGGGTAGAACAAGCAGCAACAGGGCAGGAACAGAGCAAGAGGCCTGCGCTCCCGATCCAGCAGACAGGGAAAGCCTTCAGGCTTTTTGCTAAAAATGGTCTCCGATAGATCCTTTTAGATTAGATCGGGAGACATGCTTTGACATGAAGCCCTTATGAAGCTCGGCTTCATTAGCCTTTTGTTTGTATCAAGACATGAAGGCTTTTATTCTGAAACACTATAAATCTATTTTAGCATATTTTTAACTGATGTTCAGTGCTTAGCCTAATATGTAAAAAAATATATATATATGACAGGGATTTCTTGAATACTCAGTTCTGATTGGCCAATGAATGCATTTTGACATCTAATCATATCACTCCACAGTCAAGAAGTTCGGTCGATTTTGTTGATTTCTCATCCTGATTTCTGCTGGACTATTTTTGGCAGATGCTGGTAAATTGCTTTAGCTTGTAATAAAATAATTTACAATCAGTATTATGTGTCAAATGATTAACTTCTTTGATAAGTAGCTGTATGAAAAGCGTGATAATATTTCAAATTGTGCAATAATGACCAGCTTGCTGTACATTATACCTTGCATAACTGATTATATTATCTAAATTGTTACACAACTCTTAAATTAAAAACTTTAAAATTTTGGTGAGTGCAGTGCAAAATGAAAGAGCAGTTGCATAACATACAACATAAAGGCAAATAAACTCAATCACATTGGCCAGGTAATTCAGCTGGATAATTGTTCTTAAATTAAAACCCTTTGTTGACCCTTAGATAATAGTTTTGTTTTGTTTTGGGGTTTTTTTAGTCGCCAATCGTCCAGGTTGCCCCTCTCCTTTACATTCTTCCTGCTTTGTCCTCACACAGTCAGTGTAGTTGGAGGTATCAGGGCTCGTCTTCTACCTTCAGAAGAAGCCATTTACTGCCATTCATTCTTACACAGTATGAAAAACAACTTCCACAGAGCGAGAGAATCCATCACAGTAAACATGAAGCCTTCATTTGGTTTCGTCAAAGCCTCTGCCAGGACATAATCCCTCAAAAACATGTCACCTTGCAAACTTTATTGTGACATCCATGTCTTCCTTATCTGGGCTGACTTTGTTAGCAGGGAGAGCAGTTTCATTTCACTTTCTCAACCTCCAAACGACACTGGTGTTCTCCTTCCCTGTACGGAAATAAAATGTTGATGGGTTCACTTGAGTAATTGAAATGTGAAATGTGACCCTCAGACTTGGGAAAGTGGGTACAGCAGTGTTTCCCATGTAATTCTTTATTATTTATTTACGTAGTTAGTAGGAGTGGGTAATTTAGGATGCAGGACCCTGATTCACTCTTAGTTCTAATCCCTGCTCCCCCCTGCTCTTCTGCGGTACTTATATCATTACACAAGGCTTAATCATCCTTGGATTGCCCTATATTTGTTTGTTTTGGTGAGCAATAAAGGAATATGACCATTATCCAATGTCTTTCAATTTCTCTAGCAGCTGAGTAGGGGGTGTGTGTGAGTGAGGGTTTGTAACCGTTCACATTCAATCCGCTCGATTCTAGATGAAGCGTGTGTGTGTATGAGTTTGTGCGTGTGTGTCCGCCTCTGCTGACTGAAAGTGCTAGCTCCCCCGCTGTTGGAGAAATGTACAGACAATGGATAACAGTCGTACGCCCTTATTCTCCCCGCTGTGCCAAACTAGGGTAAACGGAACAGGGAGATTAGTGCGGCGGCGGGTGTCGCGAGATAGACGGCCCCGACTGGATCCTCATGGAGCCGCTCCCGTGAAACCTCCTGACGTGATCTGATGCGACGTGACGTGACGTACCGCGTCCGTGACATGATGGCTGATTTAATGTGACTTGATGTAATTTCATGTTTCACACACGCCATGTTATTTTTGCACTCTCGAGTCTCTTTGATGCAATTTCACAACACACACACATGCCTACTCCAGGGTAATGTTCACACTGCAGCTGAAAGTGTCCCAATTCAGATTTTTTTCCCCCTCTCATGACACACATATGTTTTCTAAACGGTGTAAACGACAAAAAGCTGCATGGAGTCGCATATTTTCATATCTGATTTGCACCATAAAATTGGATCCCGAGGCATGTGACCTACATGCGACTTGTATTTGAACGCTCAAATCACAATTTGTCAGCATTGCCATGACAAGTAAATATTAGGTCATTCACCTGAAACCGTTGTCATTACTTTGGGGCCCACAGCAGCTGAGCCAGCATTAAAGGTCCCATATCATGTAAAACTGGATTCCCCTTGCCTCTTTGATTATAAAGGAGTTGGATGGTCTATCTAAACATGGTGAAAGTATCAAAACGCACGGTCGGCAACTAAATCCACACAATCCATATTAGAAAAGCGAGCCTCTAAACGAGCTGTTTGGACTTCCGTAACTTTGTGGCGTCACAAAGGTCCGCTCATTATCATTTTTGTAAGAAATAATAGACTAACAAAGTGTTTTTTGATGAGCGGTTGTCATTGTTAATTACTGGGGGAGTTTTCCCTACCTGTAGCTGCCGGGCTGCGGTGTCTCACGTTTCACTCTTGAAACGGTTAGCCAATCAGAACAGAGGGGTCGTTAATATAACAGAAACAGCCTGTTCTTGGTAAGGATCAGAGAGATGCTGGAAAATGAACGTGTAAAAATTAGAGTGTTTTTGGTACATGACACCACACACACAGCTTTGAATGGACCTCAAGACAGAAAATAAAACACTGGAAAGTGGAGAATATGGGACCTTTAAAGCTGGTTCATGCTTCATGCAGACATGGACGCGACTGAGTGCGCGTGGCTAAAATGACGTAGTTGTGGGAGTCGTGCACTGAAATTTGAAACAAAATTTGAAGCTGCCGCACCTCTGTCCAGGATTGTCTGAACAAGGAAAAAACTGAGCTTTTTGCCGATGCTGGTGGGGTTATTTTTTCTGATTGGGGGATTTGGAGAGCTGATTTTTCCTACAAGAGTACTGGAGCTTTCAGTGAGAAGCATGAATACTGAGGTACATGGACTACGGTGGGTCCGCGGCTCCTGCACGTCCAGCCACACAGAAAGCATGAACCGAGCCTTTGCGTGGAGGACAGCGAGACACAAGAATGGAAAGAAACAGTTCAGTCAGAACTGGAAGGGACACACCGTAACGGAAACGCGTTCGAAACAAGCGGGAGAAGCGTAGGTTCATAAATGAGTGTGACATCTTTTGTTGTCGTTATTCTGCGCACGCGTCCTTTCAACATCGCTGTCAGTTCGTATCGGTATGGGATATGGGTTGCATCGTAGAATAGATATGAACAGTCATCCATAAAATCAGATATAGCAGCAATTCAGAATTGAGCATGAAGGCCTGCGGTGTGAACGAAGCCCATGATACACCGTGAAATTACACACTCGGCTTTATAAAGCTAGTCGTCGTTTTCAAAACTTATGGTTGAATCTGGAATATTCTTGTGCAACCTGGTTTTACCTCTTGTTTGGCTACAGCAAAGCATTTAAGAGTTAATTTCAGCAATCATTTCAATTGTAATTCTTCGGTTAATACACCAAGTGTTGCTCTGAAAGTGTCACTTTGCTGTTACAGTTCCAGGGTTTTTCTGTGAGAAGAAAAGGAATTGTATCCATGCTTTCAGTTCACTTGTTAGGCTCGATGCTTTTATAGGACAGCGGGTCCTATAAACCTTTTCAGAGCCACTGAACAACATTCACTGCATGCTAGATTATTAAGTCATTTTAAATGTTGCATAAATCATTTTGTGATGCGAGTACCGGGAGCATGTGCAAGTACACGCTAGACTCGAAGGCACAAAACGCATTAACCTACATAAACCCAGAGAAAATGTGTCATCAGAAGTTTGTTTGAATTTGAACAGAACTTTTATTTAACCTACCTTTTTCATTTTTTAACTAAATTCAAGGCCAGCTTTACCTCACTCTGAGGCAATATAATCTATAGCTGTGAAATTATCATTAGAAATAAGCACTTTCTCTTATTTCACCTCCCTGATTACATTACAATCAAACAAAATAAATCAATTTTCTTCTTCTTTTTCAAGGCTTCTGCTAATGGTGCGAGTGCCTTTTGCTTCATCAATTTGTCTGTCACCAGCTGCCTTGTTCATAGTCAGTCTAGTTAGTCATCCAGCACGCCAGCCAGCCAATCAGTAACTCTGCCAATCAGCCAGCCAGCCAGCCAGCCAATCAGTAACTCTGCCAATCAACCAGCCAGCCAGCCAATCAGTCAGTCAAAGTGTGCGGTGGGATGAGTGTGTTGATGGGCCTAACGGTTAAAGGAACATTTCTCGTCATCATCCATGCTGCCCCGGACCCACACATAATTACCAGCAACCGCCTCTAATGGCCCGCTAATGGAGATGCTTCCTGTTCAGCGCAGGGCCTCCTCTGATTGGTTTGTCTCCCCCGGCTGTGCATTTCTATAATGTTCTTTAATGCGTATAGGGGCAGCGTCGTGAGGCAATGACCACTTTCAGAGTGTTTTCAGCTTATGTGTGGTTCTAATGCAGGGGCGTATCCGTATTTTGCACACTTTGTCTCCGGATGCAAGACTAGAGTTGAGCGGCCTAACACATGCCATTTAGTGGGCTTTCTTATCCAAAGTGCCTCACAGTAACAAAATAGTACATTTTTAGTTTGGGCATCAAACCGCTGACTTCAATGCTCCACCCATTGGACTACAGAATCATTGTTCTTCTCTTACTGAGACTGCTGTTGGGTCCCAATCAATAGAAAACAATTTATTCTCTGATAAAACATTTTCTGTAGGCCATTCGCTTTTACTCATTTAGATCAGCAGACATGCTGATGGGGGGGACATGGGGGAGTTCATCCTCCTTGACGGTATTCGCCACTTCTGAAGGGAACCGCTTCAAACCCCAAAGAGTGCGTTGACATTCTTCATGTAATCTCTGAATAACACAGTATTCTTTTTTTTTTTTTTTTTTTTTTTTTCCCCCCAGGGGGATTTTAGTTGTGGCAATCACAAAACCCCATCTCAGATTGCAACATAATGCAGCCATAGAATTGCACATCAGCCTACGTACTCTGCAAAATTATCCCTGCTATTTCCATAGCGGTCGTAAACTACAGATCCAAGGGGAGAATGAGGAATACAAAGCGTTCTATTATTTTCAGTTCTTGCTTCATGCCACAGATGAGAGCTTCCGGGCCCCGGGGTAACATCATAACTCATAACGCGCTCCTTCAGACAAGAGATATGATTAATGTTTAGTCCCACAGATGCATGCTGTGCATCAGAATATCCAGTGTTAACACAGGCGGCCCTAGCTGTTAACCCCAGCATGCTTTATGAGCAGGGTGACCGTCAGCCAAATACCGATTTTGGCTGTGGAGTTTTGCTACTCCAACTGACTCATAATCTACTGTATAAGACTCTATTCTATTCTTAAAATCATGTTTGGCTGGTGAAAATAGCTGGAGAATTGTGTTGAGGATGGCACACTTCTCTCATATTTATTGGACTATATGAACATCAGCCATTGCCTTTATCACTTTTACACTTTTATTCAATTTCATGGATTGATGACCCGCACCTTAGTAGGGTGTGCGTTCTCAACCTTCTGAATTTCTGGAGATTTTTGTTCAGATCAGCTAGTGGATAAAGTTTATTTACAGTCGTGTAGGTAAACTGTTTGGGAACATTTACCAAGAAGCTACTCAAAAAACTGGCAGCTACTGTCAGAAAAGCATTCCGGTCAGAGTTTATACAGACTGACAAAGGCCAAGTGTTGAACACATCTATTTCTTGCTGCCGCTCTAGATTCTAAATCCTCGACTTTGATTCTCACGGTTGTAGTCGTTTCTCTGATTCCCGTGATCCAGATCCAGCCTCTCTGTAGCTTGTGAAACGGGCAACAGCCACTAAACACCATGACAGAGCAATACATATGGCTTCACTATGAATGATTTACAGTCAGCAGAGACTCCAGATGAGTGAAAAGGAAAGGTTGATCGCTGCTGCTGTTGGAGGATATCAGAAAGCTTGCTATTTCTGCAATTGACAGAACTCCCATTTGATATGTCCCTCTCAGTGGCGGGGCTCATTTAAATGATGGGAGCTGAATTCCAAAATGGATTCCAAAAGATTGGGTTCACAGTTAATATAAAACCTCCTTGATCTATCTAAATCAGTCACTCTCCCAGGGCTCCATCCAGCCATGAAGTTTTTCTTATATGCTGATCTGAGACCAGCTTATTAACATATGAATATTGGCCATCAGATGGGTGCTTTTGTCCAAAGCATCTTATAGTAACATGAGTGTATGTTTTCATTTGGAACTGAACCCCATGCTCTACCTAGAAGTCATAGTTAGAGTTTCTGATCATGTGACCTGACCCTCAAGAACTTGTAGAACCTTTTAAAAAAAATTACATCATCACCTACATACCCTTAAAATAGAATAGGACACGTTTTAAACATGCTTAAACTAGTCTAGTGTTAAATAAAATGGATGCTTACTGTTAATGCAATGTTTACTGGCATGAAAGTAAAGAACGTTATAGGTTATAAAAAAAACATATGAGTCATCTTAAGACCGTTGCTTATATAATAGCGCTGTTTTTTGAGGATATCATTGGAGGAATCATCTGTGTTTTACTCTGAAGACAAAATTTCAGGAAGCAACATTTTTCCAAAACAGATGGTGGAATGAAGCCTTTCACTTACTCTAAATAATCATTCTAAACACACTTAGTTTTAAATGGATTAGAAAAACCAGATCGAGATGTTTTCCCCTCCGTTTCGGTCTAATAAGAGGTATGAATGTAAGGGTTGTTTGTGTCAGGTCCAGCGGATCTTGTTTTTGAACATAAGTATTCTCCAGAGTGTACTGTCACGCTAGTCTTGCTATGTCTGTCTATTCTGTGAGTGTGTGAGTGTGTGTGTGTGTGTGTGTGTGTGTGTGTGGCCTTCAAGTACAGAGCCATCCATCATGCTGAAGGCTCTCTGCCACTTAGCTCCCTGACCAAGTCGCAGCACAATCAGATATCAAACGTATTAGCTGCTTCCCCTCACTCCCCTGCAAACACACATATGTGCATGTGTGTGGTTGCACATGTGTGTGTGTGTGTGTGTGTGTGTGTGTGTGTGTGTGAGAGGGATGGAGATTTTTAATGGATACGGGGTGAGTACTGTGTGTACTGCATACGTCTCTGCTTATGTGTGCCTGTGTCTTTCTGTGCATGCATGTTTGTTTGCGTGTGAGTTTCCGTGTTTGTTTGCGCTCATCAAACGCATCACGTCAAAGATTGCTCTACTCTGACCAGGCATGACGGAGACACTAAAGGCTCCCACAGCGTCACTAACACTCGAAATCCCCTCCAAAACAACATTCAATAGATGACAAAGCTATTAGCGGAGTCACTAACAGCACCCCACATCTTTCAGAAATGTTTGGTTATCTGTTGTTGTGTTACAGGCCTCAATTAGAGAACCATATGGCGTTGCTGAGTAGGCTTGGATAATCTGGCATGAGGCCCAGATAATATGCGGTGACCCCAAGACAAGTGAACCCCTGTTTTCATCCGAGCATCCCCCAACCCCACCACCACCACCACCACCACCCCCCTTATTATTCTCATCCTTTCATGTATCTTTAATCCCCCTCATCGCCCTTCTTTTGTCGATGCTGTGTGATTGATATGAAGGTCAAGCCGCTTGCTGACCACGGGATGAACTCATCACCGGGGCAGGGTTGGCGTTGCCATGGCGCCGTGACCTCTGTGTGATGACCCAATTTGATGTCCTCTGTTGTTTTTTTCCCATTGGGCAAAGCGGCAATGACAGCCACGGCTAAAGGCGACGATGCAGGGGTGATGTTTTGTGGCAACGTACAGTGCGAGGGCAATTTTGCCAGCAGTTAATAGGGAGGAGCTGAAGAATTCTTTGAGCTGGGTATCGTTAGGATTTTACCGATTCCGGTGCTATTTTATTTTCGTCTCAGAATTACTTTTCAAAACAGCTAAGGCATATTTGGCATAATGCCTTACTTGAGAGAACAAAATGCAAGAACAAGTGAAAAAATAATTGGAGGTCAACATCACAAAAATTGGCCACTGACTGTATTTACCACTTTATTGGGTTGTTCAAGTGCGCTCTACTCGTTGCAGCATCCGCTTGCTACTGTAGCGACGGTAAAGTACAGCAAAGTGCGGCAAATCAAGGACATAATGAGGTAAATATTGGACTTTTGGACCCACAGTGCAATCGTTTGGCTTCAGAACGCTTGGATCATGCTGCATGAGCTGTATGGAGAAACTTTATGGCCTTTTTATTTGCTGTTTTTGGAACTCTAGAGAAACGGTATCCAGCAACTTCTGTTGTTTTGAAGAGCTCCATGTGTGTGTTAAATGGACTTACAAACTTGACAAAGTATGTGACCCGCCAGCATCAAATTCTGTCATTGTTTGCGATTGACAGCACACTGAAATGGTCAAAAAGGTTGTTGTGCAGCTACTGGAGAAGCATCCAGCTGTTCAAAATGCTTAATGATCGATAAGAGGTATCGTTAATACGGTCGCTTATCAATTCCGGTTGGAACCTTGACTAAATTGGAACCGGTTCTCGATACGCAGCCCTACTCGCTGCGGAGTAGCAGGACTTTTTAATTAGAAGAAAATCTGCATGGAAGGCATGGAAGTCCAGATGGATCGTGGGTTGGTCCCTGTGTGATGAGTGTGTTTTTAGAAGCCTGGGTCGCAGGGTTGACGCTGGATTTACTCAATGTGGGTACCATGGTGAAAAAGTTTGAAGAAATCTAGTAGTGACTTTCCTGTTTTATTTTCATCTCGCCACACAGTTTCATTTGGCACTACTTGTTTTTAAAAATGCACAGTCTCTGAGTAGAAGAGTCTGATTAAGATATTCTGTCTTTGAGGAGACACCAGTTTCGCTCCATATGATATTTTATCTGGATTAGTGACTGTTTAACTATGAGGTGGGACCCCAAATTGGGTGCGGGCCTAATTCTGGTTGGTCACCAAATGAAGACTACATTTTAATAAGCCTAGGTACGAGGATGACACTTCATCTGGATGCTGAAAAAGTTGACTGACTTAAGAATATAGTGTACCAACAGTGAGAAATTCTTTTTCCGATACCATTAGAGTCTATACTTTTGTTGTCAACACTCCAACATGGTGGTGTGACCCTCTTTTGTGTGTGTGTGTGTGTGTGTGTGTGTGTGTGAGCGCGCAATGCATGTGACATGTTTGACAACTCTGTATCTGTAATACACTTTCTTCATGCGCCTCAGGGCATGGCAACGTAAATTTAATCCATATGCCTCCCCTATATAGGGAAGGGACACATTCAAATAATATCCTGACTTTCAAGTTTTAATACACTCATACAACCCCACATGTACACACGCACAAGTGCACACACAATTACAGAGGCGTGTGTGTGACTATTTTTGCTTGTGAATGCAGATACTAAAGAAGACTCATTTTGATGTGGTTTGTCATGTTTGTGGCTGATATGAAGTAAAGCTTGACTATGAGTTATGAAATTCTTTTCCCTCTGATGCAGTTCTCATGTTTTGTGAGTTTCTGTCTTTGTTGCCTTGCCTTGTGGGATGGCGACTGTTATTAAGTTCAGAACTGTGTCATCTATCAAAAAGGGTAATGCCATTGAAATCAGCAGGGCCCCATGACAGTATTTCCCGATAGTTTCTTACAGAACGTTCAGTAAACTAATCGCTGTTATCAGGTTGAAACCTCATAACTCAGATTTGAGTAATTTTCATGTTTTTACCTAGTTTTTATGTATTACATAGTCCTCCGCGGGTTGAGCAAGCTTTACAACCCTTGGGTTTATGAAACCCTTTCACGCCCCATTGTATAATTTACAAAATGAACATCATGCATCTAAGCTAAGCCTTTGATCCTTTTTTTTTCTCCCGTAAAGGAGTACACAGAGTTTTTATCTAGCTTTCTCTCTCAATGCAATGCAATTCAATTTAATGAGCTTTATTGGAATGCCATCTCTCTCTCTCTCTCTCTCTGTCTCTCTGTCTCTCTCTCTCTCTCTCTCTCCCCCTCTCCCTCTCCCTCTCCCTCTCAAAGTCAAAATTCGGTGTCAGACAACATTACAGTGCACTAAATACTGGACACACACACATGAAATTGCTACCAGTCATCTTATCGAACAATGGCAAGTTGACTAGAGAGCCTATTTGCCTAAAACAAGACTTGACTTGACCAATCTAGATACCGGGCTTAGACTGACCCGTCACATGTTGCAGTGCCACTGTGCATAGCACTAGGATAGCCTTAACCCTAGCCAGAATGTAGGGCAACATATATAGCTTGCAGAATAGCATGGCTAATAAGTAACTGGCTGTCTGCCCAGAACACTGGGTATAGACTTGCTAACTGGGTCATTGGCCCCTTGAAAAGACAGACAAACACTACACTGTGATCTATTGCTGAATTGTGTGTGTGTGTGTGGGACCCATGTGACCAGAAAGTTGCCGGTTTGACTCCCAGTACTGACTGGAAAATCTGGGTGGGGAAAGCGACTTGTCCCACAGCTGTATGAATGCGAGGCAGGATGAAGCTGAAAAAGCACATGGAGCTTAGTCAACTTTCCCCGGATAGATAAATATTAAAAAGAAAAAAAAACCTGATAATGTTTCAAAGATGAATGATGACATTTTTATGACATTATCTCAAATTGCATTCAGCACCTTGGAAACTCTGCCTTTTTAAACTCTTTGAAACCCGTCTTTGATCGTCAGCATTTTCCGCCGTCCATATTATCTCTGTTAAGCTGCACACAGGTCACCAACTCGCCTCCCACACTCAAAATTGTGATTTTTAAATTTTTTTATTTTTTTTAAATTCAACTGACTCCCTAAGCGACCAAAGGCGCGTAACAGTGAGAGAATTTAAATAGCACACATAAGAATATAATCACATATATTCTTGAAGAGGTTGACTTTGCATTGGGGAAAAAAATAAGGTTTTTGCAACCACAAAATACATGTGAAACTTGGGTTTAGCTCTCTTCAACACCTTCCCTCCTTCTCTTAGTCCTTTCCCCCAAAAGCTTCGACGATGAATTTCAGTGTAAATGTCGTCCCCGAACCAGAACAAAGCCATTGGTGGAGTGATAGCCTTGCAACAGGGGGCTCCACATTGCAGCGACACATTGGGCTCCGGCTGAAGATTTGCTGGAGAGGGATTAGCCCGAGACAGCCAGCTGATCAGTGTATTGTAATTAGTGACAGCAGCGCTATCAGGTGACTGGAGTGTCACAGAGAAAGAACATTTCAATGAATAGGTAATGAGACTAATGGCCGTGACTGTGTGTGTGTGACTGTGTGTGTGTGTGTGTGTGGTAGGGTTTGTAATAGCTCACATTCCACTCACTTAATTCAAAATGAAAATTGAAATTGCAGTTGATATGAGTAAGTAATACTGTGTAACCTTAGTTTTCACTATTTTATAATATTAATACAAGAGCCTTTTACGGCAAAAGATTGCCAGTTTTTGAATTGTGAAATCCAAGAAATCCACTGTCTGAATTGATATGAAAGTGGTGAGTGTGTGTGTGTTTGTTTATTTGTGCACACTAAACATGTTTGGGGATGCCTGTTTGATTGGGTGTTTTTAACACCATCACGGTCTCTCCTCTTGTCCACTTGCCATCTCTCAGCCAATTTAATCGGTATAATGGCCCTTTGATAGTGCTGTGTGTGTGTGTGTGTGTGTGTGTGCATATATAGGAGAGCGATAAGAGAAAGAAAGACTGAGAGAATAAAGACAGAGTGATTGCAGATACTGCCCTTGTCTGTCTGTCTGTATCTTGCAGATAAGTCACCTCAAGGGAAAATGAACCTGATCAGTGCAATTGTGTTTACTTTACTCACTCCTTTGTTATGCTGTGTGAAAGGAATAATGTGCAGTGAGCCAGTTATTATCGTCAAATAAGCTGATTTTGCAATATGTAGAATACTGGCTCCCCGTACATTATCTCGCTTATTAGCCTACATGGCTACACAGCAGACAATCATTTGACATGAAATATTTATTTAAAATTGATTTTATTACAAGCTAATGTCATTTAAAGACTTCTGATAGAAAGTAGTCCAGCAGCGTCTTTTTGGCACAAGGTGTCAAGAGTTAATTTGATTAGAAATCAACAAAATCCACTGGACTTCTTGACTGCGGACTGATATGATTTGATGTAAATATGTTTGAGTATTTTTCACAGTATTCACTTATTTTACTTTTACTTAACGTATGTTTTGATTGAAGTGTTGTACTTTGCTACTTACAGTATATCTGTTAAGGCTCCGTTTGCATGGTTGTTGTCCAGCTAGTTCGCTGGCCTTGCTAGCTAGTTGGTAGCTAATAGCAAAAGAAAGCGGTAGTTTAACATTATTGTATAATGGCAATGGACTTTTTTTTCATCACAGATCAAATCATGACATGAATTTCAAAAATCTTATTTTACACCACTCAACATAGTCTATGAAACGTGCAATATCACATATTAAACTCTGTCCGCTAACCCTTTTTGCTTTGAATGGGAAATATCATATGTATGTGTGTTTTTTTTAAATAAATGCATTTTAAATGAGCTACTTTTGACTTTTACATACTGTAAGTAGATTGTTACAGCAGTAATTTTACCTCTACTTAAGTCAAATTTCAGCAAAGTAACAGTGCTTCTATTTGATTAGGATATTTTGGTACTCTTTGCACCTCTGGCTATACGTGCTTTCAGCGATATTCAACTCGATACGGAGTGAAAGAGAGAGAGAAATGGAGAAAGAGTTAAAATGGCATCTCTCTGCAAAATCTAATATCATATCCTTGTGTAATTAAGGAAAAACACCTTTTAGTTTTCTAATTGCTTTCTCACTTCGTTTAGCCTGTATTTTTCACACAAGAGTTTGGCTCAACTCAACTCAATGCATCCATTCTCAGCTATTCCACCTGCGATTTCCTAATAAACTCCTAGAAAGGAGTTGATTGGAATTGAAAGTGCATTGTCATGCGATGTGAACCTTCACTGGGCTGACAACACTGGCAGAGGCGCACATATGGACGCCTGAGGGAGAGAAACACACACAGTAAATGGCATTATTAGGCGCTAAAATAAAAACTCGACGGGCTTTTCCGATACAGAGAAGCCTGCATCTCTTCAGCTGCGGTTCCCTCCCAGCTTTTGCCTCGATTCAAGCTGCTTGAATCGATGCCGCCGCATCATAGACATTAAGCTCGGCGCATCGATTCCAATGGATGAATTGTTGCACCCTACTCACTACAGGAGGGTTCGCCTACATACTGCACAAACTAACCGCTGCACATGAAATTTTGCATTGATTTGACAAAGCTTCAGATGCATTTCTCAAGGACATCAACCCGATTTGAGCTCAGCTGTCCCGGTCTAAAGAAGTTTACTCCTATTGTGCGAAATAGTCGAAGCACATTCAGCGCCTCATTGATTCGAGAGGTTTTTTTTCAAGGGCACTTATTGCCATTCTGTCTGTCGCAGTCAGCCGGCCAGAGGATCCATTCAAAATATCGATTTGAGTAAAAACTCCTCTCGAGTTCGAGTGGCCCGGAAGCACGTGAAAAGACATTCTCAAGGTGTCATGGAAGAAAAGGGAAATAAAGTTTGTCAGCGGATAGGTGAGGGAGTTAGTGCATAGGTGGGAGAGAGAGAGAGAGAGAGAGAGAGAGAGAGCGAGAGAGAGAGAGAGAGAGAGAGAGAGAAAGAGAGAGAGAATTCCAATAAAGCTCATTAAATTGAATTGCATTGCATTGAATTGAGAGAGAGACTGCATATAGCTGTTGTACCTACTGACCAAACAGGTTTTCTCAGAACAGTATAGACACACAAAGGCGGTGTCATGACATGAATACAGGCATTATCCTGTGTCACACACATGCACTCACTTGATCTACACACACACACACGACACAAGTCAGGCACACGGATAAGCATTCTAAAAATACGCATAAATACGTACAAACTAAATATCATTGATTTTAAAATGACACAGCGACTTACAATAGCTTTGATTCCTAATTCACCAGTGTAAGGAATCCTGACAACAGTTGACAATAGATGATAAATATTCCTGTGTCCGTGGAACAATCAAGCTCATTCAGTAATAATCGATATTCGACCTTGTTTATCCTCTCTCCCTCTTTCTGTTTTTTACCTCTCTCTTTCTCTCCTCTGCCATGCTCGCTTCCATCCCTCCGTCATCGTTTCATCTCCCCGGCCCTAATCGCTCCTCTGTTCCTCCATTGCCACTCGGTACCCACGCAGTCTCCGCATCCAAAAGATGTATGGATTTTCTGTACTTTTGTGTGTGTGTGTGTGTGTGTGCATAGATAGATCGGCGGAAGTGTGTGTGTGTGTATGTTGCACAAATGGGGGAGTTGTTGAGCTTTTGAAAGCCGTCTGAAATGCACAGAGTGGTACATTTTGTATTTTTTTTTAATTTTTTGGCACGCTGCACAGGGGTCAGCTTTCATGACTTCCCTATGGTTGCATAGCAACATGGCACGGCCGAGGCATGTTTGCCAGCAAAAGAGGCCTTCAGCTATTCCTCTCCCTCTCTGCCTCCTCTTCCTCCTCCTACCTCTTCTCCCTCCTTCCCTTCCAGTTCCTCCTCCACTCCCTCGCTCGCTCTTCCTCGTCTTCCTCTCCCTCCTTCCTCTTCCTTCTTCCTCCTCTCCCTCTTGCTCGCCCCCCTCTACCCCCCGCCCACCTTTTCTATCCTGGTCTCAGCTGTGCTGCTGGCAAAGCTTATCGGGATTGCACAACGGAGCAAGGATACACACACGCACACACACACACACACATATACACACTTACCCTCTGTTACCTATTTGAATGGTTAGAACAGCATCCAAGGTTACCCATGCTGTGCTCTCAGTCTGCCAAGTGTGTGTGTGTGTGTGTGTGTGTGTGGGGGGGGGGGGCAGCATATGTACGTATGAGGTATGAGCATGTCCCCACCCATATGTATTTGTGTTTGTGTCTGTGCATGAATGCATGTAATGCCTTTTGCGCGCTGATATTTGTACTTGTCTTTTATCTGTGAATGTGGGATATATAAGTGTATGTGTGTGTGCGCTTGTGCAATGTATGTGTGTGTGTGTGTGTGTGTCTGTCCTCGTATGTCTCCGTGTGTGTCCTTGCGTGGCCCGGTTGCATAACCATCCCCTGAGGTCATATAGGCGGAGATATACAGGAGGCTGTATCCTGTGTGAAACATTCATGTGGAAGACTGCGCTGCCTCCGCTGTCTGCCTGCAACCATTTTTTTGGTCACCTGGCAAATTATTGACAGACTTCTGTCACGCCGCAAAGGGAAGCACAAGAGGAGAAGAAGAAGAGGAAAATCACTGGGTTTATGATAGAGAAGCTGCAGTTAGGCTAGATTTTTATGTGAAAACACACCGGTCTCATCAGAAATCACTAATTGGGGCTGCAATAGGGAAGAGCGTCCAATCCCTTCCCCTAATTGAGACGTGTGTGTGTGTGTGTATGCGAAAGAGAGAGGGAGAGATGTGTGAGTTGTGCTTTTGTACTAACTCCCTGGAGAATACATAATGTGCTGCACTTATATTCCTTCCCCCCCCTCTCTCTCTCTCTCTCTCTCTCTCTCTCTCTCTCTCTCTCTCTCTCTCTCTCTCTCTCTCTCTCTCTCTCTCTCTCTCTGTTTTTCCTCTCTTCCCCCTCCAGGTTTCCCCCCTCTCTCTTTTCCTGTCATACAGTAAACGGTGTCAAACCTGTCCTTAATAATTTGTATGCTGAAGCTATAAATCTGTCTTTTTCCCTATTTTTCTCTCTCTCTCTCTCACTCTCTCTCTCTCTCTCACTCATTCTCACTCCCCTCCTTCTCTTTTTTGCCCTCCACTTCTTCTCGTTCATTAAATGGTGTCAAACTTGTCCTAAAAATTTACATACTGTAGCTATACATCTCTCGTTTTTTCTTTACCCCTCCAGACTTTCATCCTCCTGTCTTAATAATTCAACTGTACGTATAGATCTCTCTCTCTCTCTCTCTTTCTTCCCCCTCCAGACTTTGTCCCTCTCTTTGTTCATGTCGTACAATAAATGTCGTCAAACCTGTCCTAATAATTTGCATAACTGTATTTTCTCTTTTCTCTCTGCTTGCTTTGCTATCTGAGAAGGTGTTGACGTGTTGCCCTACAATAAAACTTTGATCTGTACATTGCTCAGTGTTCACACACAGCCGCCCTCCTCTAACTCCCAGACCGTGCCAAGCATTGTTAATATTGTGTTCAGGCAGTGGTTCTCAAGCTGGGGTCCAGGGATGCCCTGGGGGACTTTGAAGGGGTTTCAGAGGGCCCCCAGCAAAATGAGGATGAGTTCAATTTAACGGTTCTTTCATTTACTACAAGTTAGCATCATGAGGATGGATGGACTCTAAGAAGAATGACAGGTTTTTCCACAAAGTTTCATGCAAATTCATAACTATCCTGTGTCTTAGTTGTAGGTGGAGGATCAGTAGATGTGGAGTCTGGCGTCATTACAGCTAACGTTATCTTTTAACACGGTCAGCCGACCTCAACTTAACCTCAACTTCGCACCACCACCCGCTCCACCACCATATTTACAAAACAAGCACAGAAGCGGAGAGATGCAGCGTCGATAAGGGAGCAATTTTTTTTTCATCAATCACAGATTGATTGTAGCAAGAAATAAGCTGTTGGTAAACGCTGTAATCCTTTCTTAACCCTTATCGATGATGATGCTATGTGCTAAGCTGCTTTCTGGAATCATAGTGACATCCTTACAGTAAATCCTTCAGGTGTAAAAGGGCAGTTCCAAATAGGTGGATGTTATTTGACTGTGTAGATGAGGTGGAGGTACCTGGCTAGAAAAACTATTTTACTGTTGTAGAACCAGTGGAGGATGATAAACAGAGGGGAAAAAACTGCATTTTTCATTCTGACCCATACATTTTTTTTATAAAACACTTTTTTTTACAACTTGTTTCACCCGTTCATCGCATTAGATGGTGGTTTTCAGCCCAGCCGCAGCGGAAACCAGACTTTTTACCCAGTTAGATAAAACAACATTCACTAACCAGGAAGGAATAACACTTAAGGTCATAAAGTCATGGAATTTTACATCGGGTCCACCGCGGAACGGCGTCTGCGTTACGCTGTGTTTATAAATGGCCATTGCACTTGCCCATTCCTGCAGCTCACCTCCATGCTCCTATATCCTGAGTTAACCCATAAACAGATGTCCCGGCCCGGCCGCACTACATACTGTACCGCGGATCGGCTTTCCCCTCGTACCGTTTAGCCTTACTCGGCTTGTTCACATCATTTCGTCCGTCCCCCCTCGCTCTCCTCATATGTCACACCCCGCATACTGATTTCCCCACATCTTATTTACACAAGCTGCTCATGTGTCATATTGCACATACATGCTTGCACATATTTGGGAGGTCCCGCACGGCTTCTGAATTACGCTGAGTGGGTCTTAACGAGCCCGGGGGCCCCGGCAGCGCACGTCCTGCCTGTATTACAGCTGATTGATTTTTTTTTTTTTAACGTGTTATTTTTTGCTCCTTGCATTTTATAGCACCTAGTAACCCACACACACCATGCCATGAATGTTAAAATATCTGCACCTTCTTGTACTTTTTGCTATTTTGCACTGCAATATGTTGTCTATTCAGTTTTGTATCCCTTACATATTGGTGTTCACCTTTTTAATGAAAAAAAGGGAAATCAATAAGGGATAATGGCTTTTACCTGGATTTACTTCATCAGTGTAGGTCATATTTAATGTCCCCAAACTTCAGTGTATGTACCAGATCTCTTCTATTCATTCCATCATCTCATCCCGAAAGCAATTTCTATCGCCCCTTCTACAGGTTTGGACACGTTTTCCATCACCCCATCTTCCCGTTTCCATTACTGTTAGGTTGACAGGTGGGATTCTATTCTATTCAGTTCTACTCCCAGTGCCAAACCCATCCTGAACCCTCTCTAAAAGCTTAGGACTCTCCTGGATCATACGCTCGAAAACAGGCTTTGCCGGTTTCTGTTGCTCAACCTGCTGCCATATGCTGCTATAGTCCTATATATATATCTATATATATGTATATGTATGTAGTTAATTACAGCCAGTCCGTACACTGTGGCCCTGCCCTGCCCTGTCATCACAGCGTTCTGCACTGCCACCATTTTACTGCTCCCACAATTATAGCCGCGCTACTTACAAAACAGAAAAATATGCGCGCAAGTTGAGCTTCAAAGTAGGGAGAGGCATTTCAGTTATTTTCAGATTGTGCTCTTAAATTTTTATATCTTTGCTTCTGTCTTTGGAGCAAATGTGCTCCTTGGAGGGGGAAAAAAGGCATATTCCACAGTGAGCACTGTTCACACACATACTCTTTAACCTTGTGTGTGTGTGTGTGTGTGCGCGCGTGTTTGAGCTCCTGCCTGGTCTAGTTGGCACACAGTTGCGCACTCTTAGTCTTCCCTCACTCTGCCAAGGAGGAGAAAGGATAGATGGTGAAAGGGTCACAAAGACACACACACACCTACACACACACACACACTCACACACACTTTGGCTGAGTACCCACATTTGTTTCTGCGGAGAGTGCGTAGGTGTTGTGGTGGGCGGCGTGTTGGATCCAAATTCATAGGTGAACACATTGATGAAGAAAAAAAAAAAAGCAGAGGATACAAGTACGCTCTGACCTCATCGCTACCTGCTGCCAAATAGTGACACCGAGTCACAGCCAAGGAATTGCTCGCACGCGCACGCACACGCGCACACACACACGTGCACACACCCAGTGGTGAGGCTGTGGCCTGTTCTAGGTCAGTGTGCCAGTCTATTCGTAGTACTATCAGTTAAACAAACCACAGCCGGTTCACGGACGATAAAAAATAATAATGTGATTTTTTTTATTTTTTATTGATGCCTGTAGGGAAATTCTCTTTTGGCTTACCTGCTATATATATATATATATATATATATATATATATATATATATATATATATATATATATATATATATATATATATATATATATATAGATATATATAGATATATATATATATATATAGATATATATAGATATATATCTATATATACATATGTGTGTGTATAGATATATATATATATAGAGGTCAGCTACAGAGCATAAAAAGTATTACAGTACAGTAAATGAAAGTTGATTCTATTTTCATCTAAGCATAAAAACAGAATCACATTTTATTCTGGCTGTGGTTAGAATAGCATTATCACACTTATGCGAGTGTCAGACTGTAATGCGTTTCCAGTGTATTGCAAAAAAAAGACACTGCTGGAAGAAATGTGATATGAAGAAAATAAACTGCTCTCTCCTTCTCATTTTATCTCTCTCTCCGTCAGCCTACCTGAGTCTAATCTTCATGCGCGTCTCACCTCTGCTTTACTGACAGCACCGCATCAGACTAGACTTATAATACGCTCTACGTCAAATAACTCTTTCTCCCTCATCTTCCATCTCTCTCTCTCTTCCCATTCTCTAATTTTCTCTTGCCAGCAGCCAAACGGTGGTAAATTTTGGCTGCGGCCGCACGGTCCATTTTTCGACTTCAGCAGCCAATTTGGCAGGCGACCAGCCATCGTCTAGAGGTTATTTCCCATTCTGACACTCGTATTTTGCCTGGTAAAATACTGATAGCAGCCGGCTTCATCAGCCGCTGTAGCCGGTGGGGGAGTGCATTTCTTTCCCCCGCGTATGATACATATTGTTCAAAATGTTTTGCTCTTCTCTTGCTCACTCTCATCCCCGCTCTCTTCTCCCTTCTGTGTTTCTTCGTAAGATTAATCTTGATGTCTCTTTCATCTGTCGTTTCCTGCTGCCGTTTAATTAGCCTCTCTACAGAGGTCTCATTTGTTTGCCTGGGAGGCGTCTGTTTGTTAGTCGGCGAAAAAAGAGAATAATGGTGTGATTTTTTTTTGTGATTTCTTTTTTATTTATTTATTTTCGGTCATCGTGTGTGTCAAAAAAATAGGTGGAGGGAGGGAAAGGAGAGGAGAGGTGTGTGTGTGTGTGTGTGTGTGTGTGTGAGAACCTGGACTTATCACAACACAGTTACCACGGTAACATACAGGAAAAAATACAGTCTTTGCTTCCACACCCGAGTGGAGTTTTTTAACAGCCCCTCGTTAGCGTGTGTGTGTGTGTGTGTGCGTTTTTTTGCTTGTGTGTGGGTGGATGTATAGGTTTGGGCGCATCTCTGTTTGATTGCCTGTGTGTGTGTGTGTGGGTTGAGTGGGTTCGCGCTGGAGCACTTGTGTACTTTAGTGTGTGTGTTAGAAGAGTTTGCGAGTCTGTGTGCGCCTGTCCGTGTTCCTATTAGTGTGCAGGTTGGCAAGTGGTGCTCGCACTGTTAAGAGTGCTTGAGGCTGGTGTCAGGCGGAACGAGAGCGCCGGTATTCAGCCGCGAAGATAGAGAACGGCTTTGAATTTGTATAAAATATTCGCACAAAGGCCAATTTTTTACCTCTAGGACACGTTTTGACTCTTATGATTGCAGTGCCCCTGTGTTTAGAGGGTGAACGAGGTGTGTCCGCCGGTTACGACCACTTACAAGCCAGCAGAGCCTCCGTCTGTCTGTGTGTGTGTGTGTGTGTGTGTGTGTGTGTGTGTGTGTGTGTGTGTATTTTGTGTGTGCATAAGACAACGTCAGATAAAGAGATGTGCGTATGACAGAGAGCGAGAGAAACCAAGATAGACTTAAACAGATGGAGAGATTAAGAGGGAATGTGTGTGTGGTGTGTGTGTGTGCATTTATTTTAGTTTTTTGTGTGTATCAAAGAAAGAAAGTCTGATAAAGAGATGTGCCTGTGTGTGACAGAGAGAGGGAGAGAGACCAAAAGAGACTTACACAGATGGAGAAAGATTAAGAGGGTGTGTGTGTGTGTGTGTCTGTACATTATGTTCACTCCTTTGTTTGCGTTCAAATGCTGGTTGCCAACAATTGATTTTCCATCCAGTAGCTGCTATGCATTTTGGGCAAGTAGCTGTTTTGGACAGAGCGAGTGTGTTCACCCTATGCTTTTGATCGCTTGCTCTTTGTCACTATTACTAATGGAGCAGTCACACACACACACACACACACAAATCCTACCCAATACACACTGTTGCTTTCTTTCTGCTCTTAGGCATGAATCAGTGTACTTTGATAAAACTTCAGTCAGCAGCACACATGCATTGGTAACCGTTGTATAAAAGCCAGTATACGCTTAACGATGTTCTTTACTGTGATTATAGGCACTACTCCAGACAGTACTTGGCTAAACCTCTATATACCTATTGCATCACTGTTGTACCCATAGTTCCAGTAAAAAGCAGCCTTCCTAGTGGTGCTGTTATGCAAATGTGTTCAACTAAACTACAAAAGTTAATGAAGATAAAAACAGCTCCCTCATGAGGCCAAATATGAGAAATTGAAGGATTTAGTTACTCCTTTCTTTCTTTCTTTGTGTTTTTCATACTGGCTTATTTTATGAGTGCATGATGCAATGAGTGTATGATGTGTCATCTAATGGACTGAAGGATCATGACGTTGCTAATGGACTGATGAAGGACATGATGTTTCTGCGCTATTTTTTTGGTCTGATCTTACTTAAAATCATGTCGTAATATTGCAATGCTGGGATAATATTCTTACCGGTCTTTGTGCCTTGTCTTTCCATAGGTGGACCCACTGAAGAGCCCCACCTGTGCATGTGAAGAGGCAGCGGCAAGGAAAGAGTCTTTTTCAGACGGACACATTGTACCTGAACACTGGGAGAGTTCCAACAACATTTTTCACATAGAAGTAGAAGATAGAAGAATATAGAGGAGAAGAAGATAGGTCCACCGTCCTCGTTTTCTTTGTCCTTTTTTTTTTTTTTTTTTTTCGTTACATTTGGTCTCCAATCACCATTCTTGGTAGAGTTTATTCTGTTCTCTACCTCCAGGAGAAACAGACAGAAAAGGAAAAGCAGCAATTTATCTCGTTACCTGCCTCTTACCTCCCTCTTTTTCATTTCTTGGCTCGACATTTCTCCGTTTACCTCAGGGATTGTTCTCCCACTGCCTACCTCCTCCACCATGCAGCCAACCCAGTGACTGGAACGCAGCAAAAGCAACACACCTGTAACCTCTCACCGCCATGACAACCTGTATTGCCTCTCGACCTCTCCTCACTGCAGCCGTGACGACCAGCAATGACCTTTGACCTCATACCTACTGCCAGCTCAGACCTGTTCACTGCCTATGTTGTATAGATCCAATAAACCACGCCTGTAGCCCGGTCGACAGGTTAGCCATTACTGGGCAGGCGGCTACATACACTAGCCCCGCCTTTCCATAATATACCTGGCAGGCAACAATATACCTCAGCACACAAAGCTCTGAGACTCAGTTAGCGACAGAAGAGAACATCATTCACTAGCCTGGTGCTTCAACCTGCCTGGCAGGCAACACTGTTCACTAGCCTGGTGCTTCAAGCTGCCTGGCAAGCAACACTGTTCACTAAGCCTGGTTCTTCAATCTACCTGGCAGGCAACACCATACACTAGCCTGGTGCTTCAATCTACCTGGCAGGCGACACTAGTCACTAACCTGGTGCTTCAATCTGCCTGGCAAGCAACACTGTTCACTAGCCTGGTGCTTCAATCTACCTGGCAGGCAACACTATTCACTAACCTGGTGCTTCAATCTGCCTGGCAAGCAACACTGTTCACTAGCCTGGTGCTTCAGTCTGCCTGGCAGGCAACTCAGTTCAGCATCTTCCATTTGCCTTAGCGGCAGCAATACAGCAGCAGGTTCCAGGGAAGCATCCAGAGAACCAAGAAGAGACTCAGGAGTACCACCTGGCAGGCAAGATCATACGATAGCCTGGCTCTTTAATCTGCTCAGCAAGTAACATCATACACTAGCACTTCCATCTGCCTCAGAGGCAGTAGCATAAATCAGCAATTGCCCAAGAGGCATTCAGCGATCGCAGAAGAGACTCAAGAGAAGTGCTGCCTAGCAGGCAACACCGTTCCATTCACCCCAAGAAGCCTCCAGAGAAGTAAAGCTAACCACGGGGCAGGGGAGGTTCCTGGGAGCCTCATAAGTTTCCCTTTCCCGGAGGCAGCCAGAAGTACAAAGAGCAGCTTCCTGTCAGATATAACATAAAGAATGGTTGTCGTACACCTTGTCAAATAAGAACAGATAACGCTGGGAAGAAACAGACTGTGTGACTACGAAAGGAAAAGGAGGGAAGAGAAGCGGAAAGAACAGTCAACAGAAGAATACAGTGGTGAGTTCCTTTTTTCAGTTTTTTCCTCCTTGTATGTTTTTTCCCCTCTCTTCTTGTTTTCCTTTCTCTTTATGAAGGGTAACAGACTGTGGTGTCTTGGTTGCTTCACAAGCTAAGGCATACTTGCAGTGTAGTGGGGTTAAATCTGATGCACAAGTTTGTTGCTTGTCATCAGATTTCTCCCATCTTCTATGTCTCTGCCACTGTATACTAATGAGTAAAAGCTAGAGATGGGACGATATATATGGAGACTCAATATATGGCAATACAAAAATGTGACAATACGTATCATGGGCCCATCACAATCTCACAAACTCTCCATCCAAATTATATTATTTGCATTACATTACCTTCTAGCAAGCCAGTGCCATTGCTAGAAAGATCTGTGGCTCAGAAATAAACATAATTCTCATACAGTACGTTTTATTTATTACATCGTATCGTGGTTGTACCAAATCGTGAACCCCATATCGCATATCGAATTGTATCGTGAGATAAGCATATCGTCCCATCCCTAATAAAAGCTGAATTACAAGCCTTGGGTTTGTAGTTTGGAGGTGCGTAACTAAGCGTGCTAGGGTCCACGATATGTGAACTTATCGGTGAGTATTTATGATTTTCACCATTCAGTTGGTGCATGTTCATGATCATCGTGGTCTGGTATGACTACTGACTCGAAAGACAAACCTACCAGAGCATATGAGAATATCAGTAGACTGCGGAGACCCATCTTCATATACCTGTATAAAGTTCAGACCTAGTTTGTGTCCCTAACTAGCTTTCCTCAAGGTGGAAACCGCCGTTGTCATATGAAAACCTTGTAACTTGAATTTGGTGATTTTCATGTTACAACTTCAGTGAAAGGATTGCAAGGTCCTCTATAGATTTTGAAAATTCTACGACCCTTCAGCTTACGAAACCCTTTCAAAATCCATTGGATAAATAAAAAAATGCATGGTGATCTAGTAAAGTTTTTCTCGGATACTGAAAAGGTTACATTTTGGAGATACAAGGTTTTTTAACCGACAGGGACGAAATCTTGTCCCTTGCACTCTTCGACCTCGGGGCACCACTGAAAAAATACTCTGTAACAAGGAGGAGAAATATTAGAACTGAACATGGCCTAGTTTTTCAAAATTATTTTTAGCATTACAATCTTTGTTCATTGACTTTAAATTGGGGAATAGATCTACTTAGTCCTAAGAAGATTTTTGAGAAACCCGTCCTGGAGATACCGCACAGCAGCGCCGTTCCACATTAGCTCTGTTCCTCATTCAAATGCACTGATATAATACATGTCTCTATTAATATGCATCGAGCGCATGGCCACACGCTGTTCCCTTTTTGACAAAGTGAGGAGACAAGGAAGAAGAGAAACTGGGGGGGAAAGGAAAAGTAGATGAAGGAATGGAAAGATGAGAGAGAGAGAGAGAGAAGGAGGGAGGGTGGGAGGTAGAGAAGGGAAAGAGAATGATTGGAGAGAGAGATAGAGAAAGAGAAAGTTGAACACGTCCAAGCCTCACCTCAGAAACCCCCGTCTGTCCCCTCCCTCATTCCCTCCCTCCATCCCTCCTTTCTAATCTTTTCTCTCCACATATTATTCTCCCGAGTGAGTCACACATGTATCTTCCACAATTGATAGTCTGCTCACATCATAGCGCTATGGCTCTTCCCCGCCTTCTGCTTCGTGTTGCTACGGCAACGTACAGCCTTCCCCCACCACCTGTGGCTCGGATACCGGGTGATGTATAGAACGCAGAGCCTGGATCCACCAATCAGATCATCGCCTCGCACATGTGTGTGTGTGTGTGTGTGTGTGTGTGTGTGTCTGTAGCTAAGCGGCCCAGTCGCCCAGCCATGTTTAGAAACAGCACAAACTATTTTGACCAATCAAAGGGCTTGGAATAGTTTGTGTATGTGTGTGTGGTCAGGTATATGGCTAAGTCGCCCAATTGCTCTGCTGCCGCATTAAAGGGCATGCCAGGTCGAATGCTAGCCCTATGTGATCTCATTATCTGGTACTGTGCGTGTGTGTATGTGTGTGTGTGTGTGTGCGCACGAGCGTGTATATACAGGTACTGTACATGAAATTGGAACATTGGATGAGTCATCTGTGGGCTCTGGGACTATTGCCGCAATCATGGTGTGTGTGTGTGTGTGTGTGCGCATACGTGTAGGTGTGTGTTCATGTCACTGAGTGCATGCCGAGTTCAGTGAGGATAGCTCCACCAGACAAATCACTGTGATGTAAGCCAGAGATGTGTGACTCTCTCTTTATATTATATTATTGTATACAGGAGAATGTTGTTTACCCAAACCCTTCAGGAATGGAGGATGTGGAGGATGAAAAACATTCAAATTTACAATGTTTTTTTTTTTTTAGATCTATGAAACATGCAAGCCCACAACTTTCTGTTTAGATTCAGTTGAAGTCTTATGTTTCATCTTAGGTTTAGGTTAGTTTAGTCTGGTTTAGTTTGCTGTCTTCAAGTTTAGTTAAAGTGTGTGTGTGTGGGTGTGTGTGTGCAGGTATGTCAAAAATTTAAACATGGAACGGTTCGTCTTTGTCCTATTCCACATCTTCGTGGCAGTTTAATTGACATGGAATGCATGCATCTTAAAATTTAAAGGCGCCTTTGAATTTCTTGACAGTGGAAGCAGATGCTGGCAGCAATCTTAACTGACCTAGAGACATTCACTGACCTACAGTGAACATTTTTTGGATTATGGACAGTTCAGTCTAAAACCTTTTAAAACTAGTAGTAAAAGAGCTGTGCAGTGAGACCATCGAGAAACACTTTCTTGTTTCAGTGAATGAGAAAACAACTTTGTGACCAGTATGGAGATTATAGTACCGTAAATCCTCTAATAGTGGCCTGTAGTCCGATAATGGCCGGGGGCGTGGTCGACACGAACAAATAAAGGCCGGCCTCAAATACAGGCCGGGGGAAAAAACAAAGGAAACAAAACTAGGTCAAAACCTAGTATATAGCTGCACCGTGTCCGTCTCCTCTCTCCGCCGCTGTCCTCTCCACCGCGCCCACGGCCCGCATTGATCCTCCCGATCCAAGCCCCGGACGCCCGGTGACGCATCGGCATCGGGACCCCTGCCGAAATCTCGGTCGGATCACCGGGAACACATCGGCGCCCAGGTTCAGTTAACTTCAGTTAGCTTCAGCTTACATGCAAACAACGGTGGATACCGGTAAACTCCTGCTGCCTGTTTGTAACTGTAGTTTGTAGTAACGTAGTTAGTGCCACAAGATGGCTCGGCTGGCGGAAGTCTCTGGAGCATGCCGTCGTCGATTACCGTAATTATCGTAATGCATTACTTATCAAACAGAGGGAATTAGAAATAAAGGCCTGTCTCTAATATAAGCCTGCTTCCAATAAAGGCCTGGTACCCTCTGCAGTTGAGGTAAATAAAGGCCTGTTTCAGTGTAATTAAGAAAATCAAGGTCTGGGAAGTGTGGAATTCTAAAATACTGAGCATACTTGTCAACGCTCAAGGGCAACTTCACCACAAAGCGTAATGATCTTTATTTCCACAACAACATAATTAGTGTTCTCCCCCCAGACGATCCATCAAAAACATTCCGGATCGATAAATGCAGCTGTGAAAATGACTGGCAAGGAAAGAAATTAATGTTAACAATGCATTCCATCGCATGGATTTAGTAAATGTTGCAGTCAACTACAACTTGATCAATGAGGCTTAGTCGTGCCGGAGTCCCAGCAGACTCCAGCTAGCCTCTGATGGAAATCAATATGCCCACGAAGATCATGATATGAACTTGACACCTGAGAATGTTGCTGCGCTACAATGCAGAGATATTCTAATGCAGCAGGTGGTTCTGGACATGCAATCACATTATTATTTTAGGATATTAATGGACCAATGCCCGAATTGACGGGATGTAGTAATTGATGAGTGTCACTTGATGCTTGTATGGCGCACTGCAGGAGGCAGATTTGAAGCATCAGCAGCACTGAAACCTGATTTACTGCACCATAATGGATAATTTTACTGTATCATTTTCTTTTCCATGGCTTGTTCTCTTGTCTGATTTATTTAGAGATCAGCTAGAATCGTTTACATGTTTTCCCCATACATCTGTGGGCTGCGAGTTAAATGACCTGCTGAATTTGCAGTCCTATTACAGGGCAGTTTTGTATTTTGTTATTTTGTTGGCACTCCCGTGTTCATGTCTAGGCTTCCTGTAGCCTACTTCTCGACAACAACACCCTTGTTAAAAACATGAATGATATTTTGTCTCAAAATAGGTCAGTTTTCACAGTGGGTCCAGAATCCTCATGAAAAAGACTTTTTGCCCTGTTGTTGCTGCGAAATTAAAGCAGGGTGGTTTAATCAATGCTTCTAGTGCGGGTTAGATCATTGAAAACAGTTGGTGTGTTTGATGCTCCCAGTGTGTCTCTGCCTTAAACACGTAGCTGTGGTTAATTAAAAAAAATTATCTGACCACAGTACTTGTGTCTGCCATCATATTAGCCCACACGTCCTGTCTGGCTCAGTAGTGAGGCCATGACACCAGCTCTGCCAGGGTTAAAAGTGTATGCACTCGTATGCCATTGTATGCACTCACTGTAAGCTGCTTTGGATAAAAGCATCCACCAAATGTATGCAGGATAATCCCCACCAAAACAAACAAACAAACATATAAACACAATGACTATTTCAACAGATTGTTGCAATACAGTACAGCTGGTTTTAATGTGTTGGTGAAACATCAGTGATGGAAAGAGAGCATCCTAGCAAGTATCCTACTCAAGTAGATGTTACTTTGCTGAAATGTTACTTAAAGGGGCAATAAGTAAGATTTTTACTGTTATAACTGTTTCTTTTGCTTTTAGCTATCCAGCTAGAAGGCTAGCAAACTAGCGAGACAACAACCAAGCAAACTCAACGTTACAGCTAGTTCATGTTACCTCCACATGCTCACGCAAGTTTGATGCAGATGCATGGGATGATTGAATACTTATAGAGACAAACTTTCTACTCTGTAATGGATGCAATTTAAAATGTGGTACAAAACTCAGGTCAATACTTAAGTAAAAGTAAAATTAATGACTTTCAAAAATACTCCACAAAACTACTACTACTAAAACTGTGTCATTTTAGTTTACTTGCACAATAATAAAACCTAGAAGAAAAAAAAAAAAAAAGTGATAAAATACAATGAACACAGAAAGAAGAGATTCCAATTACGAATTTGTGGAGCTGAGATTAAAAACATATCACTTCAAAACAAACAAAAGCAACAAATAAAATCAAACTGGCAAGCAGATACACAGCTGGATTGGATAACAGAATGACAATGGAAACATGTCGGGAGTAGAAACAACATGGTATACATAACAAAACACTTGACAAAAGACCATCCTAATTTTGTGCATTATCAAATGACTACTCCCTCACAGTACTACAACAACTAGACAAACAGCAACCATTTACATAAGCCAAGAGCTCAATGTGCACATGTTGCTCCAGAGCAGTGCAGTTCACAGTGAGAGTATTCCTGTCCCTCTGGACACAATACCGATCAATAAGTCCATAAAGAGCTCCACATTAATTGACAAGAGCTGAACTGATGAGGGCTTGTCAATATTGATGATATACTGTAGGTCAAATATGTGACTGGCAGCTGGAAATTGTACAGATGATCAAACTGCAAAGATGGATAGATAGAGACTTTATTAATCCCACATGATTTTCACTTTACTGTGTCGTTGGACTGTGTGTTTAGAAGGTGTAACATCACTTTTTTTCTGTACAGTTTTAACACATGGAAGAATACTTTTCTGGAAATTAGATAAGTTACAGCATAGTAAAGATAAAGAGATACTGTGTCAGTGCAAAAAGCAATAAAACTATATAACTCAAAAAGTAATAAAAATATATAACTGATAAAGTACTAACGAGATATTTGGAGATTCCCTGATTTATTGGTTTTATACAGACACTGCTCAGCCCCTACTGACTGGCTAAGGCTATAAAGGGTACATGGAGAGAGAGTTGGGTCATGTGTACATTGCTAAGCAGTTCTCAACAGCCTCCCAGTCGACAAACTAATGGCTGAAGTGCTGCTTAGCACACCTCGACGGAATGAGCCGCTGATTGAAGGTGGCCCTGATGGCACGCCATGAAGAGAGTGGAGGCCCTCGTCCATAATCGCATATGATTTCGTGGACATCCTTATGTCGAACACCACCAGAGTTCCCACCGGTCATGGAATTTCCGGAATATCTTGCCGTTTTGAGAGGCGTATTCCAGACAAGGAAAGGCAGGGAATTTGATAAAGTCTTTGGGGACATCAGAGAATATCAGGGAATTTTACAAACGAGTCACTTTTACAGGAATGTATCAGAATGTATTTTCCAACAGTTGGCGGTTTTCAGCAGTTTATCTCCACAGCAAACCGAACTGTAGTGGAAACCAGATTGTCCACCCCTTTTAGAACTTTTTCTGAGCTGTAAAACAACATTAACAAACCGGGAAGGTACAAAATGTCTAGGTCATGGAAGCGCTCTGCCTTAGCTATGGGAAGTTCTGGAAAAGTCATGGAATATTACCCAAGGGCACGGTGAGAACCTTGCAGAGGGTAAAGGCTCAGCCCAGTAACGGAGCATGACTGTCTCACTAACTTGTTTAACCCCCTCTGTTGATGTTTTCCCCCCAGCACACAACAGTCTGAGGCATAGTCTCATACACATGCAGAGACGTTCGGTGCAAACGTCCAAAGGAATTGATCCAAAACGAGCCCGAGGGATTTCTTTTTTTAACTTTGTCAGTAAGAGACCCATAAGAGGATTTTAGATTTACCATGGGACCCGTAGCCCGTGAAACCATATTGCGGCTTTCATTCGGTGACCTATTTTGGGTCCCAATCCATAGTTTATGAACCAGGAACTAGCCTGGTTACTGTCTGTCCTCATTTTATAGCATCGGCGGCAGAAAAAGTGATGTTGATTTAAAGAGAGCGGTGTGTTTGTAAAATTGGCCAGGTTCAGGGGGGATTCGCGTTGAAGCAACTCTCAACGAGTCGTAATTTTTGGGAACTTCTTGGCCTCTCTCATCTCCTTGGACTAACAGATGGTTAGGTATATCACTCAGGAACTCAAAACAAGCCATTTTTGACTTCATGGAGTCTTGAGAGATGGCAGCGTTTTGTGCACACAGGAAAATTGGCAGCCAAGTTCAGGGCGAGTGAAGAAAAAAAAAATCCCTCCTTCCTCTCTCCCTGGCTCTTATTTCTTCGCTTTGCATAGCATTTCTCATCTGACATGATCATTCTACGGTCACCTCAACACATTAATCAACACATAGATGGACACATTAATCCATCTCAAGGTTGAGGTGACGTCCATAGCTGCTACCTGCAACATTTTGAGGATCTGGGGCCTAAATATCTTTCTGATATCAGATCATATGGTTTCCAAAGCTCTTTTATTGTGAATTTTTTACCGTGCCATGGGTATTCCACCCTTGCACTCCTATTGGTTGCATGTAAGATTGCCGAACCTAGAATTGAAGCTTATTCTACTTTTGGACTCACTCAAGTTTCTCTGGATAAGCCTAAAATGTATAGTAGTTCTAGTAGTTTTTTTCCCCAAACTGAATATGGCAGCAAAGTTCAGTGAGGGCAATGGTGACCATTTGTGGCATCAGACTCCACCCTCAGTGTCGCTGGAAGGCCAAGCAGTGTTATTTTCCATACATTCAGCCATTTATATAATTCATATGAGAGGACTTTGGAAGTGAGCCTGAACTGGGTCCTGCTGTACACAAGGAGGGCATTCGAGGCCAAGGAATGTGTTGTTGACCTTTTCCTGCCCTGCTTTCTGTCTCCCATCTGTCACCGGTGATGCCCAGTAGAAAGAACCAACACAGCGCAAACTAAACGGGCACATCTGCACACACACACAAACACGCTTCTCCAGGTTAAACACTCAAAACACATGCACATAGACAGATACACGGCCATGTGCGCACACACCTGGATCCACTTGTCAGCGCACACTCAGTCACACAAGTTAAACACAACAGTAACATCCTTGCGCCGACCTTCAGAAATCAATGTGGCAACACATTTTCTCCTGCCTTTTCTTGCCATCTCTCTCCCTCCCCTCCCTGTCTTTGCCACCCTCCTCTCTCTCTCTCCCATTCCTTTCTCTTTCCTCTTGTTTCCTCCCTCCACTCTCTCTATTTCTGTCTCTCTCATTCTCACCTTTCTCGTTTCCTCCTTCTACACTGTCTCCTTTTCTTGCCCTCTGTCTTCATTGCCTGTCTTCCTTCTCTTTCCCATACTCTCGTCTTTCTCTTTCTCTCCCATACTCTTTTTCTCATCCCTCAGCGTCTGCTTCATCCTCACTTTTCCTCTCTTGTCTGTCTCCTTTAGCCATTCTTTCTCTCTTTCTGTCTGTCTACCATCCTCTCCTATCCTCCCTGCCTTTGGCCTGCCTGCCGGCGCGTTGAGAGAAACTTGGATGGACACCCAGTCCTTGGCAGGCTTCTTTCCAGTGTGTCAGCATGATATGAGGCCATACTGTCCAGCTCTTCTCCTATAGAGACACTGATATAAATACATCAAGCCTATCAGACAGCTGCAGTACACAGCCAGGACAGCCTTTTCCCTCCTGGCTTCAGATTGTGTTTACTGTGGCCAAACTCCATAATGAGCGCAGGAGAATGTGAGATGGTTCAGGGAGTTTCTTCACTGTCAACCTCAGGCTTTTTGTTACCTGAACCTCAATTTTTTTTATCTAAACAGGCATTAACCTTGTTTTCCTTAAAGCTTTTTGGCCATAAGCTCTTTGATAAACGACTGCGGTGTGACGATAAGATTGGGAGCAGTTTTGCTTCTGTTTGTTGAGTATTTGGTGCACTACGGTGCTTTTCAGGTGATGCAAAGCTCCAGTGTGCCTAAGCATTAGCCTACACCGTATAGTGAACTAACTAAATAGTGGGCATAGAGAGATTAAATTGAACGAGAGCCACAGGTCATTTTATTCCTATAAATTAAAGATGTTTTGGAGATTTACAGCAAGGATATGCATAGACGTGATGGGGATATGCAAACGAGAAGCGATCTTTCCTCCCTCAACAGCTAGCTAGCTGTCTATATGTTTATCATAGCTGGCAAGCTAGCTTATTTATTAGTTTAATAGTTTAGTTAATAGTTTAATAGTTTATCTAGCTAGCTAAAACAATAACACAGCAAATTAACAGCTAGTAAGCTAGCTAGCTGTTAATTTGCTGTGTTATTGTTTTAGCTAGCTAGATGATACCTGGGCTAGGTAGGCTATATTTTTGGTATATTTGCTATGTATCTATCTGCCTCCCTGTCTATCTGTCTATCTCTCGGTCTATCAGTCCATCTATGTGTTGATTAACGTCTCTGTCCGTCACTCCTTTTGAGACGCCCCTATGTCCCCATCCAGCTATTTAGGGTTGAATATCGGATCTGTCTGGAACGTTCTCCGGTCTGCTGATTCCTGCAGCATCACGTGTCCCTCCGTCGCTCATCTGGTGTCCTGATGTATGTCACATATGTCTCCCAAAGCCTCCAGCCTGCTGCTCTCAATCAAAGCAATTTATAGGCATATAAAGCCATACGTGTGCCAACACTCGCACACATGCACAGCACGCGCACCAGTGGACGTTCGCACATACCGTACCACACACAGCAATGGACACTCATGCACACACATATACTGATACACACATAAAGACACAAACACATACACACAAATTTACACACCTATACACACCCTCAAAAACCACTTTACATGAGCTCTTGTCCCATATATTAATTTCCATCGGCAAAGGGCAAGGAAAGGGCAGTTTACCTCCAGTGCAGTTTACCTCTAGTACATATTTCACACATAACGCACTGTGTAGTCGTACATCTCAATATCCAAAGGGCAACTTTATGGTAAAATATAGCCTCTGTGGCTCATCTATCAAATAACACACTGTCAATTGTGAATAATTCTTAGCTGTTGTTTTAACCTTCTTGGAGTACAGATGGACGGTTTGCCTCATCAGAGTCACAGCAGTGCTATTGAATGTCAGTTCAGCATGTTTCTGAATGACAAACTTAACCTGACAATATCTGAGTAATCCTAACGCAGGAACCCCACCCATCTGGTACGCCTAGCACTGTAAACCAAATGCTTAGAATTACTGCAAATCCCCTGCCAGATCTAATCTGCATGCCATTAAGTTAGAAGTTGAGTTTAACCTGCATGGTATGATGAAGCTATTTAGATATGTTCTTGTTTGTCACCATGCTACATGGTATGTGGGACATTATGTCCTCATGGTGGCATCTGTCTGTATGTAGACACATTCCTGTGAACACAGTAACTCAAGAACAACATGTGATAGATACTTCATACTCGCACCGCAGGTTCCCCGTGTACATTAGATGATCTGATTAGATTTTGGCGCACCTTGCTGCATAACTTTGCATATTAATGAGGAAACACTGATTTTCTTTAAACTACTATAACTCCTTAATGCTTACAGATAAAGAGTTCATATTAATACCTCTACACCCTGAAGAAGGCTGTTTGTGCCGCTACATGTGGGTTGTAACCCAGTTCTATTTTAACATGCGCAAGCTTTGTCTATGTTTTTAACAATTTCACCATGAAATAGCCATCTGAATAAAGGCTTTTAAACTTTTTGCCAGAAGAGTGCCTTGGACCTTTCTTCTTTTTTCATATTAATACCGCCCATGTCTTGTGAAGACAAGTCTGTTGACATAGAAATATTTGCTAATTCATGTATTAATTGGCTTAATTAATGACCTCATGGTCATCATCATGGTGGTTATGGCAGGGTTAACATTTGGCCCTCCACAAATTCTTTTTGGTCTTCAAAAAGAATCCACTGTGATTTAAAAATAAATAAATAAATAAAAAAATAGGCCATTTGATCTATTTTGATGCAATTTAATAGTCATTTTGAGGTACTTTGGCTTACAAGGCACATTTACAAACACTATAATGACATAAGAAAAGCTAAGATATTCTTACCTTTTCAGGGGTTTCCTTGAAACGGCGCTTTTTTCTGTTGTTTTTTCCAGCAAAACTTTTTTTTACATGCACCCATTGACACAAATTGACACAAAAAATAGAGCTACGCAGTACGACCACAGTCTTCTACTGTTTTACACAGAGCAGCTCTACTGGAGCGGTTTGGAGTTAACCCATTCACTTTACCCACCCAGATTTTCACACTGAATCACCCATACTTCAACTATTGTTTCTCCATATCAGAAAGTTTTGCCACTCCTGGTTTAACTGTGAAAAAATGCCTATAAAGGATAATTCTGGGGTGTTTGTTTTTTTTATGTTTATACTAATCGTCTAGGTTGCCTCTCTCCTTTCCATTCTTCCTGCTGGTGTCTGCACACAGTCAGCATAGTTGGAGATATCCGCGCTTGTTTTCTACCTTCAGAAGCAGCAATTTGTTGCCATTCATTCTTGTACAGCATCAAAAATAACTTTTGGTCAAACTTTCTGTTTTCTCCTCATTTCATTGTGCTGAGTTGAGTGTTTTCATATCAGCGCTGCGTTACGTAACGCTCTGCTTCCTGTCAGTCACCTGACACCCACAGGAAGAAATGCCTGGATTTAATCCCTCAAAAACATGTCGCCTTACAAACTTTAATGTCTTCCATGTCTTTTTATTTAGGGCGTCTTTGTTAGCCAGGACAGCAGTTCATTTCAAGTTAGGTTTGACATTGTAAAGTTTAGATTTTAAAAATGACAATAAACAAGTAAATGTTAAAAAATGTAATTACTTATGACAAGCGTTGCAGAATGCTTGGGGGAAATGTAAACTAGACATAGACAGAATTAAATGGGCTCACATTCGAAATGACACCGGTGTTCTCCTTTAACCAGCGGGCTGTGCCAGACATTTCGCCAAGCTAGCATCCTGTCCTGCCATGGCTGCACACTTTGGTTGTAGAAAGGTGTTCCATTAAGAAAAAAGGCCCAATAAAAGACCAGACACTGTCCCGACTTTGAAGCTTTGCGCACAGCCACCGTACGGGATTATGCGCATAGTAAAAGGGATAAGAGAGGGCCTGCACCACACACACACACACACACACACACACACGCCCACCTCTAGATAAAGCCGAAGTGCACAGAGCGAGCCTTGTGCCTTAACTGCCATCCGCCCCAGTATACTGTTAGCAGAGTTGGGAAAGTTGCGTTTAAAAGTGTATTTAATTACAGATTGCTGCTTCTCTGATAATGCAATTGAAGAAAATGAAAAGATTCATTGAGCTAATAAAACTCTGTAATGTAATACAATAACATTTAGGTACTTTGGGGATTAATTTGTAAAAATATCGTTTAGTAGGACCCCCAGATCAAAAGCACCAGGACCGCTTTATTTATCAAGTACAGTGAACGTGCATTATAGGAGTTTTGACCAGTCCCTCTCACCCTCTGTTATATGTATATGTATATATACAGTATATGGGGTATATGTTATATGGCATATCTCTGGAACAACTGGGGATGAAAGAAAGAAAGTAAAAAGGAATGGAAGCTGGACATAAAGAGAGAAAGACGGGAGTGTTTGCATCTTTTATAGAGTGCTGATGAGATGTGACAACGGTTTTACTACCCATAACCCCCTATTGGCAAGTATGTATGCATGTGCATGCGCTCCACGTGTGTGTGTGTGTGTGTGTGTGTCTTTTGGCTGGGGGGTCTGGAAGGAGTTCCCCCCCCCCACCCCCCCATCGCGCCTGTCATCTTTCCTCATCTTCTACCCCACTTTAATCTTTCTTCACCGTCTTTCACTCCTCCTCCTCCACATTCACCTCTTCATTTGCGATTCTCTCTCATGTTACCTCCTCCTCCTTTTTTCCGCGCTCTCGGCTCCCTCATCTGCTCCCCTGCTTATCTGCTCTTCTTCTCCCTTCACTCCTCTACTCGTCCCTCCGTAGTGTACCTCCTTTGATTCGCGAGTGTTATTTGAGTATTGCGTCAGGTAAACCTTGATATCACTCGGAGACGCGCTGGGTATAGCCGTACAGTTCTAAGATGAGACGAGATGACGAGATGAAAGTTTCCTGTGGGAAATTGGGTAATTGAAGCAGCAAAAGAACAAGATATAGATAAGAATACAACAAATATAACCTATTGGAGATAATACAGCAGATAGAGCGTATATATTGAAGACAATACAACAAATAAAATATTGAAGATAAAGCTACATCGTTATGCCGAAGAAAGCTCCTATTGGTTCGAAAGAATTCCTGCTACGTTGGCTATTGACAGATTTACAGGCTAACAGATGTTTGCAGTTTACGATCTCCGAATTCGCAGCCCGGTGCAAGACCATATATGCAGGATGTGCAAATGGGATGTGAGATTAAATTGAAATGACTTACAGTAGTTGGGGTCTGATCCAGCTTTAGTGTTAAGTAAGCAGGGAAAAATATAGATCCAGATCATAAATTCTCATGCTCAAATGATAAGCGAAATACCACTGAGGCCTAGATGAAGAAGAAGAAGAAGAAATACATTTCATCAGAAGAAGAACCATGTCCAACCCACAAGTGCCAAAAAAGCTGCTGTTGAATGTGTTGTCATGTGAAAACCTTGTAACTCCAGTTTTGGTGTTTTTCACTTCAATTGAATGGTTCTCTATGGGTTGAGAATTCTGACCTCTTGAGCTTCTGAAACCCTTTCAAACACCCATTGGATAAACTCAAAAATGCATGATGGTCAAGCTAAAACCAAGGCTGTTCTTCTTAGTTCTTGAAAAGTTGAAGCAGCAAATGATATATCTTCTGTCCATAGAATCCTAGCAAGCATTTCATGGACGGCAGCAATGCAGGAGGTGGCCAAGTTCAACGTAAACCCAAACGAGCACAACAAATCTTTATAATAAGATATTAAGGCACAGTAACAATTTGTAATAAAACAGCTTTGGAAACTGTTTTGAATTGATATCGGAAAGATATTTAGGTCCTGATTTCTCATACAAAGTGATAAGTAGGTGTTTGAACTAAAAAGCTCACCTACAGACGTGCGTGAGTTCAAGACGGTGACAACAGGAGAAGGATTTTGAAACTCAAGAGAGCGCAAGAGAAATAGAGAGTGATTAAAGGAGGAAGGCTGTGTATCACATACAGAGAAAAGATCCAAAAAGCGAGGAGCAGATAAACAGAATCGGGAAAAGAGAGAAGGAGTGGGTAGCGGGAAGAGAGAATATAGCCTAACACACACAAAGAAACGCCAAACATGAGGAGTTTTCATAACAGCGGGGGGTAGGGATGCGTTTCCAGTACCTGTTGCAGCTTCAAAATGGCTTAAACCGATAATATCAAATATTAGATTGGGCGGGCGGGGGAGCCGAGGGGAGATTAAAACTAGGCGGGCTGCAATCACGTATGAGGAAAGGATTAGAAGGAGCAGAGGAAGACAGAGGAAGGCAGGCCGGCCGGTCACAGGTTGCATCCCCGCTACAGCCAGTGTGTCCTTCAACAGTTATCAGGCTCCCATAAGCGTATTTCTATATATCTGCAGCAGCGAAATGCCTCAAATGTAAATATGAAAAGGCAAAAGGAGATACTGGCAGGGAAGCAGTAGGGGGAATATACTGTAACACGTACTGAAACAACAGCGTGAAGGTTTTGCATCGCGGAGGCAGGCGTTGTTCTGGTTGTGGGGGTTGGAACCGTTTCAGGCTTTATTCCCAGTTACAGTAGATGTTGTAGATTGAAAATGGCTCTCAATCTGTAGCTACAGTATGAAACACTGGCACTCCACTACTGGCTTTGTTTACATAGTGATTTATTAGATTTAAGACATTTTTTCCACCCTGATTTTTTTTGTCTAAGTGTTTTACATAAGTACAGCTAAGCATCAATTAAGAAATGTTAGCTTGAATTTTATGTATTTTGAGCCTGTAAAAGGTCGGGTTGCATTTGTAATATTTAACACTGGAGTAAAGCAGACCTAGTTTAAAGGTGCTATGTGCAGCATTTCAACCTTTATAAATCACAGCCACATTAATGTTAAGACATTACTATAATTACCTTAAACAAATGAGACCATCACTGAGAAGACTGTCAGCCTCTACCAACCTCTACACTGCATTTTACATTGTGTGACACCGGGTCAGATTTCTGCTGGATGGCTTTACAGCACAAAGGGAGATTGCTTTATGGCACAAAAGAGGATGAGGGAGCTGAAGCTTCTTACAATGGCAACAGGTTTTATGGGAAATGTAGTCTTCATTTTGAGAAACACCAGCACTGACAATAGCACTCATTTGTTTATGGTAATTGTTCCCATCTACAAGTCAATATCCTCATGTTAAAATGAAATAAAACGATGCCGTTATATCCCATAATATCATGATTTACGCACCCCATTCCGTAGCTGCGGCCTCGTATTTGTTTGTTTTCGCTCGAGCGGTAAGACTAGGCATCGAATTCTCATTGTTCCTACATTTTTCCAGCAGCGGGGGCAATTATGCAGCCGTAGGGGGGCCGCCGCTTCTGCTTCTGCTGAATGAATAATATCAACAGTGGACAGAGACATGAGGGGGTGCGGAGTCATTCTCACACACGGACGGACAGAAAGGCAGAAGGGAGGGGAAGGGAGGCGAAAGGAAGGTCAACCGTGGCAGACTCGCATTCTTGCCAACCCTCACACTGGCTGAGATTGATAATGAGAGACAGAGAGCGAGAAAGAGAGAGGGAGAGAGAAAGAGAAATGATGGAGGTACAGAGGGGTGAGAGAGAGAGAGAGGTGGAGGAGTGCAAGAATAGATATCCAGACAGAGGGCAGAGAAAGCTATAGAGCTTTGATTTCTGAAGGTCAGGGTTTGCTTTTATGATGTTCGAGTGCGTGTGTGCGTTTTGTGTGCGTGTGTGTGTGTGTAAAAGATAGCAAGATGTAGAGAGAGGGCAGCTTGTATGTTGTCTATTCAAGAAGGTTTGTTTGATGGATAGAGCGAGGATGAAAAAGGTGAACGAGTAAAAGATTAAACGGAAAGGAAAATGTAATCTGTAAACTCTCCAGTGTGTGTGTGTCTTAGTGGTTGGCTGTGTCTCTGTGTATGTATGTGTGAATGTGTCTCTCTGTGTTTCTTTACCTAAGCTTACCTCCCTCTGTCCACAGCACAGTCATGAATGCGTACATTACAGCGGGGCCTTGTACTTTGCTCAGAGATCAGGTTAGGGCTTTGCCTGCTGATTAAACCTCCACTTAACTACTTCTTCTTACCACCAAAAGGGAAAAGTGAGGCATGCAACATGTGTTTTGCAGCATTTCAATACACATGGCTTCTGGAAGGGATTTCATGGAACTGCCCTATCCTTGCTTTAGGCATCAGTGGGAATAAATAGGTCTTTGCATCTAAACAAGTGCCAAAAAAGGTGCTGCTGAATGTGTTGTCATGTGAAAACCTTGTAACTCCAGTTTTGGTGTTTTTCACTTCAATTGAATGGTTCTCTATGGGTTGAGAATTCTGACCTCTTGAGCTTCTGAAACCCTTTCAAACACCCATTGGATAAACTCAAAAATGCATGATGGTCAAGCTAAAACCAAGGCTGTTCTTCTTAGTTCTTGAAAAGTTGAAGCAGCAAATGATATATCTTCTGTCCATAGAATCCTAGCAAGCATTTCATGGACGGCAGCAATGCAGGAGGTGGCCAAGTTCAACGTAAACCCAAACGAGCACAACAAATCTTTATAATAAGATATTAAGGCACAGTAACAATTTGTAATAAAACAGCTTTGGAAACTGTTTTGAATTGATATCGGAAAGATATTTAGGTCCTGATTTCTCATACAAAGTGATAAGTAGGTGTTTGAACTAAAAAGCTCACCTATAGACGTGCGTGAGTTCAAGACGGGGACAACAGGAGAAGGATTTTGAAACTCAAGAGAGCACAAGAGAAATAGAGAGTGATTAAAGGAGGAAGGCAGAATCAAAATCACTTAATTTCTAGGGGTGCAACTATTGTTTTTTTATTGTTTTTCTTTTATAATCTATCAAATCTTACAAAAAAAAACAATTCAATGTTTCAGTGTTAAAAAATAGCAAAAAATATATAAAATTAGATTTTTGATGCAATGCACATACTGTGTAATCTAAATGAGAGCCCAAAGAACCATAAGTATTAAACTTTTTAAAAATGTAAAAAATAATTAAAAACAAATGGACATACACTCACCGGCCACTTCATTAGGTACACCTTACTAATACTGGGTAGGTATCAGCTTTCAGCTCAGTGACATCCGCCTCAAGGTTGGATGTGTTGCATTCTGAGATGCTTTTCTGCTCACCACAGTTGTAAAGAGGTTATCTGAGTTACTGTTGCCTTTCTATCAGCTCGAACCAGTCTGGCCATTCTCCTCTGACCTCTGCCATCAACAAGGCATTTTCGCCCAGAGAACTGCCGCTCACTGGATATTTTCTCTTTTTCGGACCATTCTCTGTAAACCCTAGAGATGGTTGTGTGTGAAAATTCCAGTAGATCAGCAGTTTCTGAATTACTCAAACCAGCCCGTCTGGCACCAACAACCATGCCCCGTTCAAAGTCACTTAAATCACCTTTCTTCCCCATTCTGATGCTTGGTTTGAAGTTCAGCAGATCGTCTTGACCATGTCTACATGCCTAAATGCATTGAGTTGCTGCCACATGATTGGCTGATTAGATATTTGTGTTAACAAGCAGTTGAACAGATGTACCTAATGAAGTGGCCGGTGAGTGTATATCTTGAATCAATTGAACTGTTTTTAGTAATCCCACTACACAAATATGCCATTGTGTTTCAGAGACATTGTGCCAAGACAACTCGCCCACCGCACGTTTTGTTCATTAAGTTTCATTAAATAGTCCTTTGAGGGGAAAAAATAGGAACTTGAGAGAAGTGGATGAACATGAACACATTGTTATACGTTCATTGCGCTGTGTAGGCTAAGCTACCATTGTCTTTTTTTTTTTAACATGTCCAAGTACATTAAATGTGCCAAATTTTGTCTCTGCGGCATTGGTGCGGGGAAGTAAACATCGTTTCACAGGACATACTGACACACAACGCATTCCCACAACCCCATGTTAAACCCAACTTAGCCTCTTTAGAAAACTGGAGAAATACCCGCGACATCAACTTACAGACGGAGCGAGACGTAGGTCGGTGACTCTCCAATAATTCTTTGCGTTCTTTTAATCTGCGTAGATTACCAGATGGGTGAGGTTTACTGCATCAGGACAGCTCAGATTAGTGACCTGATGCAGGCGGTCGGGCAAGACCGTCATGTAACTGAAAGTTCACGGAGTCCGAGAACGTATGACCATCAACAGCCATGTGTCCTAAAGCAAGACGCTGAACCCCGACCTGCTCACACATAAGAGAATTACACATTACTTGTTACTTTAGAGTAATGAATTACTCAATCTAAACCCACATTACCAGCAGAAGTATCTAAATAATGACAGTCACAAAATCTTTCTTTTAAGGTTTTTAATGGAGATAAAGCCTACAGCATTACATTCCGTCTTTCGAAGTCGCATTTGCCACTTTCTTGGCTCGTCCCTGTGCGCTCTACTGTAATTCCAATATTTCTGACATGACTTGATGTCAGGATAAGACCAGGAGAATCTTTTGATAGATTTTAAGGCAATAAAGAGATAAGATAAGATAAGATGCACTTGTTTTTTTGTTTTTTTTAGGTTTTTTTGAGGTTAAAGAGGCTAAAGAATGTAACGTAACTAACAACTTATCTTAGATCAGTTAGATCAGTAACTGTAATGTGATTTATGAAGTACTGTAATTACTGATACTGAATGTTTTTTTACATGTAGGAAGCCAATTTATTCGCTTCAACCCAGCTGATGGAAGCACACCTAATTTACATTTTATTTTTTGCGACATTTCAAAAGTTTGCGCAAAAACGCACACCAGACTGTTGGACAGAAGGATAGCTCTTCTACAGTAAGAAACAATCAGTGAAACATTTGCCACAAGTCTGGATAGAACAGAGGGGAGGGGAAAAGGTGAGTTACAGTTTGAGAGAGAGAGAGAGAGAGAGAGAGAGAGAGAGAAAATGGATGTTATGCAAAAGAGAGAAAAGAAACAAATTTATTGTGCTGAAGAGATAAACAGCTAGACAGCTGTCCGCTATCTCAGCGGTACCGCCAAGCTCCCTCAGCACACACACACTCTCTCACACACACACACACGCACACACACACGCACGCACAAATTAAGGCACAAATGCACACACAAACACAGCCTTATTCAAATGCACTTGCGCATGTTTGCTCATAAATGCTCACACAAACGTGCACCTGCAGACACCATCACTCACACACACACACACACAAAATTGTACACGCAAACACACACAAATGCAGAACCGCATGCATGTTTACTCATTAATGCATACACGATTGTTTGCAGGCACACACCCACAGACGCAGACACACAGACATGCTCACACAATTGGGTGAAGTGCACTCATACATGCGTACTTGCTAAAAAATGCACACATGAATGCGCACATGCGAGCACCCACCCATCCACACACACACACACACACACACACACAGACACTCTCATCGCTTGGTAATTACAGTAGCTGGCAGAGAAATGACAGCCATACATAGTCAATGAGAGCAGGGAAAACAATGAACACAGGGACGAAATGAATAGAGCCGAGCAGAAGATTGCTGTAAATAAAAGAATGAAAGTGGAGCGAGGGAGGAGTGGAGGAGGAGATGATGCCGCTGGCACCAAGCGAGATGGTGATTGGGAAGAATGAGGGCGAAAATGAAGACGCAACGGAGTGAGGAATGGGAGAAGAGAGCTGAAAAAGAGGGGGGGGGGGGGGGGCACAGATTTGGAATTAACAGTTTCCCTTTTGCATTTCTGAGAGGTTTTGAGATGTTGGGTGTTAAAGTTTGCACATGCTCTATAGGAAAAGACATTTAGAACTCAACGTTTAGTGGGAGGAGATGAAAGGAAAGAAAGGAGTGTGTGAGAGGTGTGAAGGGAGCAGAGGTGGGGACTCTAGTCACAGTTTTAACTGCTTGAGACTTGACTTGATGCATTAAGAGAAGACTTGAGACTTGACTTGACTTGGGTTCTGGTGACTTGGGACTTGACTCTGACTTGTACTTTGATGACTTGAAAAGGTTTCTAAAGTCTTGACTTGAGATCTTGTGTTTGTGTAAATGACTTAGATTGAAAGTGATGAGATTTGTTCCAGCAGACGACTGAATTTAAATTCTGTTTTCTGAATTTGTATGGAATGATTGAATTTATTGAAGTTGAAACTGATTATAGAAATCAAACTCATGATGCTCTTACCAAGTTTTTATCCTATTAAAACCATATTGCAGTGAAAAGTCCTAGATATTTAGTTTTCTTTAAGATATTGATACTGGACTCTTGATTTGTTCTGACTTGACTTGCTGTTCTACATTTAGACTTGAGACTTGACATTAATGACATGGACTTGACTTGGTAATCTACATTTCGACTTGGGACTTGACTTGAGACTTGTGCCTCAAGACTTGAGACTGACTTGGGACTCGAGCAAAGTGGACTTGTTCACACCTCTGGAAAGGAGAGGCTAGAGTCAAATACTAATAAATTGCTATAGAAAAGTATTCTAAATTGACATTATATGACATTGCAGATGTAGAGATAATTGTTTTTAGTAGTTTCAGCTCCTTTTTCTACATGCATTTTGTTAGCAAATCTACACTCACCAGCCACTTTATTAGGTACACCTGCTCATTAATGCAAATAGCCTGCTCCTCCAAACAGCGAATCATGTGGCAGCAACTCAGTATATAAAGCATGCAGGCATGGTGAAGTGGTTTAGTTTTTTGTTCGACCAAACATTAGAATGGGCAAGATGCGTGATCTAAGTGACTTTGACCGTGGGCTGATTGTTGGTTCAGCATCTCAGAAACAGCTGTTCTCCTGGGATTTTCACACTACAGTCTCCAGAGTTTACAGAGAATGGTGCGATGAACAAAAAACATCCAGCGAGCGAAAACGGCTTGTTAATGAGAGAGGTCAGAGGAGAATGGGCAGACTTGTTTAAGTTAACAGAAAGACCACAAATGCTCAAATAACAGCTCTTTACAACAGTGGTGTGCAGAAGGGCATCTCAGAACACTGCACCCAGGTAGGCTAAAACAAACCATGCAGAGTATCTGCAGGTACTGCTTGACCCAGGTCTGCTTAATGACATATTGTGACTTCTTAATGGTCATTAACTGTTTAACTCTAATAAAATCATCTTAGCCCGGAATGGCCTAATGGGCTTTAACCTGACTTGGCCCACTAAGTCCGGGTTTTAGCCTGGTGTGGCCTCCTAGTCTGTCTGATTTTAGCTTCATTTATCATGCAGCAACTGATGAAGTCACAGCTGACACACATAGAGAGACAAAACCAGATGCACATCTCACGTCATCAAGTCATCATATACTGGATCATTTAGGCCACCCATGTTAAACAAGTAGGCACTCATGTAAGGTGTCCAAATGTCACATGATACATCACTTACATACTTCTAAACACATTTGGAGACATGCATGATATTCTATTACGCTAACCACCAGTTAACATCTCATTTCCAGTGTATTTTCCTTTGTGGAAGACAGAGGCAAGAGAAAACCTATTTTCTGAACAATGAAGTTGTCTCCAGTCGTGATGAGTGTCCTCTAGGAACTGTATTATTTTCCCAGGCAAATTGACCAAGAACGCAGTCTTATTTACGGCAACCCCTTGGGAAAGTTACATTCGCAGTGAGTCGTGAAAATTGTGCAAAATGAGAAAAAATGTTCAGCCCTCATTATTTTTAGCTTGCCTTTTAGGCCAGTTAGCTACACTTATGCTTTTTTTTTTTCTGTCCATGCTAACCGTTTTTCTGCTGATTCCGCTCTGCCCCGTCGGTGACTCTGCTGAGAGAGAGGGAGGAAGAGAGAGAGTGAGGACAGAGTGAGACGGAAAGAGCGATGGAGAGAGAGGAGGAGGAAACAGAGATAGAGAAAGAGATGGAGAGAGGGGGAAAGAGGGAGACAATCATCTTTGATCACGCTGTGCTGCTTCTCTCCATTTAATCAGCTTGGACGCCATCCAAGGTCTCCCTCTTCTGAGGCAGACTGGAGGTGTGTGTGTGTGTGTGTGTGTGTGTGTGTGTGTGTGCACAGTTATGAGCATACATGCGGGTACCATTGTACTTGTATATGAGTCAATGTGTGTGTGTACAGTTGCATAAGTGCACATCTGTGTATTTAGATAATGAGAGAGGCAGGGACAGACATTGCATGCATAGAAATGCACGCATATTTTTTTCCATGGCTTTGAATGTGTGTGTGTGCATGTACATGTCTGAGAGAATAAGATTATCAAAGCCTGTGAGGTGTGTGTGTGTGTGAGAGAGTGTTTTGTAACACTGATATATAATCTCTTAATTGCCAAGTTGTTTTTCCAGACAGATCGGTATGTACAGTATTATGTGCATTGATCGTTCTATAGTCTCTGTCTCTGGGCCCCACCTAGTGTGTGTGTGTGTGTGTGGCGGTGTCAAAGCGCGCGTCGGTTCATTTTCAATTCAATCTTCTCGCCACTTTGACTTCCTTCCCCCCTGAAAATCCTTCTCCATTTCACGGTTCTTACAGTGTTCCCCCGCCGCTCACGGAATTTCTGGAATTATCTTGGAATTTCCCAGACAGGGAAACCCGGGGAATTTGAGCATTTCTCTGGGGAAGTCAGAGAATATTAGGGAATTTTACAAATGGGCCACTTTGCAGGAATGTACCAGAATGTGTTTTTCAGCTGGTTTCATACGTTCATTGCATTAGCTGGTGGTTTTCAGCTGTTTATTTCAGGCCTAAGTGAAGTTTTCTGAGCTGGAACACAACATTGACAAACCAGGAAGGAGTCAAATCTTTAGGTCCTTGATGCACAATGATGATGAGAGTTTTTCATCAGGGCCTCAGTGGGGGAACCCTGTTATTAGATCCAATCTATAAAGACAATTTTGACGATGAGAGCTTCTCCTTATGTGTGTTTGTGCGTCTGTGTGTGCATGTGCAACTATTTGAATCGTCATTGGTTACTGAAGCATGTCGTTAAGTACAAGGTCCGTCTGATCCATCACACTCTCACGCCATCTACTGTCAGAACCGGAGAAGTGGAGCTTATCAAGCCAGATTTACCTTTTATAGGTAGTCTGAAAAAGTCTTAGAACAAATTATCTAAATCTAAGGCCGTAAAATGTATTCAAATGTGTTAAATACAGTTATTAGAGGTCTTTCAAAACAGTACAATTGCAGAACATGCTTTTTTTTTCTTCATATAGCCTATGCTTTACTAAACAAAATTGGACTTCATCTCCCTTAACAATTAAATTCCTGCTGTCTGTTTTCTTATATTACATTTTGCTTTAGAATGAGGCGTAGCAACCAAGTCATTTCACACAATCCCGTCCAGAGTTATGAATAATCGGCTGGTAAATAATTTAATCAAAAGGCAGCTGCTGCCAGACCTTGGTCACACTGTATTTGCAAATTATTTTTAGCTTTCGCTTTAACCTACTTGAAGCACCAGATGGGTCGGGGTTTGCCACAGTGGAAGGTTTAGACTATGTGAAAGTAAATTTAATGTACTTTTTCTATGATTGACAAGTTACCTGACGTTATGGTAATATGTTGTGATGTGGTAAACCCTCCTATCCCGGTGCATTATGTGCAAATATGTATAATATATTTTGAGCCAGGTCGGTCTATCATTTCACCCAATTATGTTCACTCTAAACGGTAGCAGTGTGACTAATTAGTTGGCAAATACTGTCATTTAAATTCTAACAATGGCAGAGATGACTGGTCAAAGTGCAATGTTCAGAATGCTGCTGCTCTCTAACATTTTACCTTGAACATTTTTTGAAGACATCAGTGTTATGTTATTTATCTATATTTTTTTGGTTATTCTGGTTGCAAGTCAAAAATTATGCTGCCATACTGCAACATTTACAAGTTCTTCATACTTATTTTTTGATTTGTTCTCATTACAGAGTGGAATATTTATAATGTTATTTAAATGTCTCACATTACAGAAAACAGGTTTTGCCTCATCTCGGTGTGGATTTAGCCGTCTGAAGTGTTACTAATGTGCTAAAATATGTGGAAAAAACGGTCAGAATTGGCTCTAGTACTGATGGAGTAGTGGGGGAGAGTCACAGAATAGATGCAGAATGTTGAATGTTTGATTGTGTGTGTATTGTGTGTGTAAAAATGCAGCTTTTCTCTCCCTAAACAAGAATCAGTGTATTTGAGCAAGGCACTTAGTTTCTGTTAGTTTCTTGTATTACATTACATTTACCACCTTCGCATGCACATACACTCTCATGTATATTCGGTGAATCAGCCATACTGAAATAGCAACCATATTATCATACCCAGTGGCCATTTTGTGTTGCTCCCAGTCAGCATGTAAATACCAGATGGTGTGAGCGAAAGCCTCCGCTCGCTATACGTTGCCCAGGAACCAGGAGGTCAGCTCAGGTCGCTTTCATATGCAGACCACCGGTGTTGTGGTGACTCTGGTGCCCTCACCTGGCACCTTGTGCACTTCACATGGTAATAAGCACTGAGCAGTGGTGGGCCAAAAATGTGATATAGTGTTGTAGAGTACTGCTTGGTTGAAAATAAGCTAGTTTTCTTTGACTCATCTGCTGAGTAAACACACTAGATAAATTCAATCCAGTGTGTTGTGTTGATTACTTAACCCAAATGCTGGTTCATATTGACTAGAATGCTGGGTCAAAAAAAAATGCAGAAGACAAGTAATCTTAAAATAGGTAATTCAACTCTCACATCCATCCATACACAAGCATAAATTTGCAAAGAAGTCTGTTTAATTCATAAGACACAGCATAATTTATCTAACACAGCTGTGCTTAAAAGCATTTTGTTAAAAAAATCAACACAGTGGAGAAGGAGTGGAAGAGAAGCATTTAGTGGCATGTTATCGTCACTGTCATGTGAAACCTTGTATCTCCAAAATGTCAACTTTTCAGGAACTAAGAAAAGCAGCCTTGTTTTTAGCTTGATGACAATGTATTTTTGACATTATCCAATGGGAATTTTGTCCACCCATAGAGGAGCATGTAATCCTTCAATTGAAGTGAAGACATGAAAATCACCAAAGTTGAAGTTACACAATTTTCACACAACAGTGTTGTTCCAATTAACTTGACTCCAGGAACTGCAGCTTCCATCCTATAGCCTTTAGCCACAATTGTTACCCCCAGATGGGTTATAATGGGCTTTTATAGCGCAGTAGGCAGTGGCACCCTTCCAAGTTGTCTGGTGCAAGTTTAGTGTTTGAGAATCTCTAGCAGATACCAGCCTTTCTTAAGTTAACATGAAAAAGTGTCTATTTGTCCGTCCCCAAGGACCGCTCGGTCCGAGGGAACGATGCCGGTTCACACACCAGCGCCTTTTCTGCACCACTTCCCATAAACTGAGCCAGCGGCAGGGTTGAAGTAACCCAGCGGCTGGGAAGGGAGTGTGTGTGTGTGTGTCGGGGGGGGGGGACTGGGACTATCTGTCTGCGTTGAAGGGCTGACCCAGACACAAACCCAGTGGCTGAGTCGCACAAAACTACCCAACATAATGGAACTACCCCAACCTAAGGCCCCAACAGGCTTAACCCAGAATTTGAGGTAGATAAAATAATCCAGTATGTTTTTTAAGGTGTGGTTTGTGCACCAGGAAACTTATTAAAAGCATCTAATATGGAGTTTCTTTAGACAAATCCACACTGTCAAGAAGTATCAAGGGAGTCGGCTGGCTCATTAAATAAACGAGTGCTTTTTTATTTCCCTTGTTGAAGTATATAAATTCCTAGGCTATTTCTGGTAGTGAGCTTTCAGGTAACTGTGTTGTTTTGAAAGATTTAATTCAATAGTGAGAGAAGCTATTTTTAACACACGCATGCAAGCTGCTGTTCTGAAAACAAAAGAAATTTCATCATGTTGAACTTGAAGGTACGGCGCTCAAAACATCTGACCCCTTGGCCCGCTTCACCCCTTAATTCCCTCGGAGCATGCTGACCACAGACTTCACAGAGCCTGGTCTACACTCACAATACCATTTCTGTGTTTCGTTTGCAATCCCTTTACCACAACAGTCCTGCGTCTAATAGGAGAAATAGGCTACAGCCAGACTTAATATACTATAAGCTACTTACAGGACCTCTGAGAGGGATTTAGGTAAATTGCGCTGCTGAATTTTCATGTGTGCTTTTTCAACTTGGCAGCGCTGTTTGCCCCTTGGGACAAAAGCTCACTTGAACCCTGCAAGTCTACAGTAAGGATAGTGTTTACAGGTAGTACATTTTATAAAGAGTAAATATGAAATAAGGATATATAGGATAGGTTATATATTTACAGAAAATAAGAAGCTGTCATCAACACCTTTTAAATCAACAATATCATAAAATAAATCCTGCCAAAAGTCTCTTTAAAAAACAAGGCGCCATAAATGTTCGTGAAATACAGACGGAACAGAGTGACAGTTGTTTTTAAAACAATCGTCTTAAGCTGTTTATTTCTTTTAATGGATCAATAAAGTTTTGCTCATGCTGTTAACGTTTGAAAGCAGTTTCATTGCAGTAAAAGGTTAAACTGCAATAAAATACACTTGCCAGACTTTTGAGTGACAAAAGGATGAAAGCTGAACTGTTCTTCAGTGAGATTGCGAGGCGATGATTGCCATTGAAAAGTGTTGAAAAGTTTGGGAACTGTGCAGAGACGTTTGGAAAAGTATGAAAGAATATTGTTGTTATACACATATGATGTTTTTGACCCACTATCAATTCACATCTTGTGAATCTTTGTTGTTGTTGTGAAGGATAGTCTTCCTTTGTCGTCGCTGTCGGGTGAAAACCTATCTCCAAAATTGATGCTTTTCAGGCATGATGGAAAACTGTCTTGTTTTTTTGCCTGAAGAACATATATATATATATTTGAATTTATCCAATGGGTTTTGAAAGGGTTTCATAAGCTGAAGGGTAGCAGAATTCTTCCAATCTATAGAAAATCCTTCCACTGAAGTTAAAATCTAAATTTTGGAGTTACGCAGTTTTCATATGACAACAGCATTAGAGTATGTCCTAGTTTACAATCATGCCGAGCCATTATGTCAGCACACACTGTACTGAACAGTATAGTGTCTTCAAATCCAATTTAGAAAGTAAAGTATGGAGAAACTATGGAATTCTGAATGGAAAATGTGTATATTTATGTGGCACAGCCTATTTTCAGTGCTGCGACCCATTTTTTGTTTTAGGAAAAAAGCCCAGGGGGAAAACCAGAGGGTCTAATACATTATGTAATATGTTATATAATAGTATGAATTTTCAATGTAATGTAACATTTAACCGCACGATTGTTAATCGTCTGTCTCTCTGTCTCTCTGCCCCTCCAGCTTTCTCCAGCTTCCACCGATGTCCCGCCCACCATGTTCCTCCCAGCCAATCACTGTCCAGACCGAAAGATGGCCTTCGACTGACGGGGCTGCCGGCGAATGCTGAGCAGACTGGCGAGGTCGTGGCCCGCCTCACTGTCCTGTGATTGGCTGCTGGATGGGACTGAGGCTGAATGGAGCCAATGTCCAACGAGCAGGACACCAACTCATCAGAGGGAGATGAGAAACGGTGAGAGAGAGAGAGAGCGAGAGAGAGTGTGTGTGGGGATGTGATGACATGTGCGTGTGCCTGTTGGTGTGTGTGTGTGTGTGTGTGACTGTTTGTGTGTGTGCACGCATGTGTGTTTCCATCTTTGATGTAAACATTAAAGGAAAGCAGGGATTAACAGCGGATTTGACAGAATTGACAGATGAAAGGGTGGCTGCAGGCATGGATGGATGGATTGATGGATGGATGGATGAATGAATGCACTCATGGATGGATGGTGGATGGAGGGATGTATGGAGGGCTGTCTGGACGGGCGGATAGAGGGAGGGATGCAGAGGAATGGCTGGTTACTGTATTTTTGGGGAGAGGTGAAACGCAAGGCGAAACGCTCAGTCACACTGCCATCTGTGTTCTGTCCGTTCCTCTGGCACATGAGCTCACGTGTGCGCGCACACACACACACACACTCCCCACACCCCTTCATTAATTCACAAAGGCCGGGTTCAGCAGACACACGAATGAACACAAACACTGAGCAAGGCAATCCCATTTTCTCCATCCTAGATGTTGGAGAGAGAGATTGTGTGTGTGTACATGAATGTGCGTATGTGTGTGTGTACTTATGCATATTCCTTTGATTGTGTTGGTTTGAAGTACCATCATCACATACTGTATATGGAGATCATAATATACACACCTCTGCAGCAGCACCTTCCTCTTCCTCAACTACCAGTACACCACTGGATGTTAGTGAATCAGACTTCATCATTCCCAAATGAATGAATGCTCTTACAAAATGATTTATAGCGCAAAATCAAAACAAATTGTGCTACTTTTTAAAGGACAGTAGGTGATTTACAACACTTTTAGAGACCAGATCCTATATATCATAGCAAAAATGGAAAAATTGGCGGGATCCAAGAGGAAATGAGACAACTTTGCCCTTGAGCAAAGTATCAAAATTCTGTAATCCAAAGATGATATAGGCAGTTGAAATATGCTGTGTGTCAAATTTGGTGGCAATTAATGCAACTTTGTAGGAGAAATTTGAATCGAATGTAGTCTGTCACACTCTGGGGTCCATCCCAAATATGTATCTGAAGTTTGGGTTAGCGTTCTGTCTGCGCGTCTTCGCCATCAACTTCATTCGTACACCATGGCCAAACAGTTTGGAGTTTCAAAACTCTGAGTTATAGCCAAAATCTTGGAAGTCCATATATTCTGTATGCAAAATTTTGTCGAGATTGGATTAACTTTACGGGAGAAATGGCGAAAAATTGGTATTGCATCTAATTCAAAATGGCAGAAAACTGTCACGACTGAAATGAAACCCAATACATGCAATACATATGAGTTATTGGCCAAAATGTAAAGTTGCTTTTTATAACGCCACCATCTGACCAATCAGTGTAAGTTTTGTTGCCTGAGTAGTGGGGGAGATCTGAAACCTATTCACTAAATTTGGTTGCTGTAGGATTTACGGTCTCTGAGGTACAGATGGGCAGAAAAAGAAGTAGTAGAAGAAGAATCCTAACAAAAACAACAATAATAGTAGCCTGCATATACTCACAGCTACAGCATGGTGTAGCAGGAGAAACAATGGCGTATGAGAGAGATGAGAGAGATATGAGAGTGCCTTTGTTTGTCTTGTTTTTAATTGGCAAGCCAACGCTTGATCCAAGTTGTTGCTCTGAATATCTGTTCCAACTCGGCCAGAGTTCTGGATGAAAGCAAGCAGTTTGGTCTGCGCAAACAAGTTGTTCTTGTGTGTGTGTGTGTGTGTGTCTGTCTGTCTGTGTCCATTTGTGTATCTGTGTGGGTGAGCGTCCATTTGGGGTGTGTGTGTGTGTGTGTGTGTGTGTATCTGTGTGTTGAATTTCATTTTTCATCACACAGTATTATGTTTATTCCTGCTGTGTTTATGTGATTGTATTGTATTTGTGTCTGGTGCTGTGTTGTCTTTGGTTTATTACATGTGATGGATATGAATGAGTGTGTGTGTTTGCATGTGCATACGTTTGAGTGTGTGTCCATGTGGGTGTGTGTATATCTGCCTGCGAGCATGTGTGTATGTGTACAGCATGCTCGTGTGTGTACGTGTGTGCATGAAGGTGTGTGCATCTGTCTTCCCGTCAGCAAGGATGTGTGTCTGTGTGTGTTTGCACCTATGTGCGTGTGTGCATTTATGGGTATGTGTGAACGCTTGCGTACTTCTACCCACAAGTGGACGTGTGCGTGTGTGTGTGTTTGTGTGTGTGTGTGTGTGTGTGTGCGTGCACACGCGCGTGTGTGTGTGTGTGTGGATTAGTGAAGTGGAGAGAGATGGATTAGGAGTAGTGAGGGCAGATGGAGCCTCAGAAAGCAGAGGACAGCTCAGGACACATCAATATGTGACGCCAACAGGGGATTGTCGCTGTGTGTGTGTGTGCGTGCAAGTGCGCGTGCGTGCGTGTGTGTGTGTGTGTGTGTGTGTGTATCACAGGATGTCATTGAGCATGCACGTGTTCTTGTGAGCGCTGCCTCATGCCCTGACCCCTCCCTCCTGTGATTTCTGAGTCACTGAGTGCTTGAAATACACACACACACACATGCACACAGATGCACATTCAGACATGGATGCAAAAATTCACCTAGCCTGGAGCTGTATTTGCAATGCTGAAATAGAACTTTGTGTGTGTGTGTGTGTGTGTGTGTGTGTGTGTGTGTGTGTGTGTGTGCACATGCATACGTGTGTGTTGGAGAATTAACTGCAGCGTGAAGCCTCTAAATATTCCAGGATATATTTGGTTTTCAGCATGGCAATTTAATTAGCAACTTAATGAAGGGATTCTTCCTCTCTGTGTGTGTGTGTGTGTGTGTGTGTTATGTGTACCTATGGTTCTATCTAAAGCTTATCAGTTGTGAGTATCATGTCACGTTCATTAGCCATTGCTATTGGAATTCAATTGCTGGCCCCTGTCTATTTTCTAGCTTTTCTAGCTAGAACTCCACCTGTTAACACCAAAGTGCTGTGGTAGCAAAGTGTGGGTGTAGCCAAGAGAATCGCTGACCAAAATAGTGAATTCCTGCACTGACTACTTCCTGGTATGTGAATGTACAGCGCACCAGCCTGCAGTAGGACGATGCTTGTTTGTTCTTGCGGAGTTCCAGGCCAATCAACCTGATTAGCCAAATTCAATGTAATTTGTTGTTCATAATCAAGGAGCTAATTATCTGTGAAGCTTTCTCTTTCCTGTGTGTGTACATCAGACCTGGGTGGAATATGTGTAACTCTAACCAGGCGTTCACACTGCGAGGAACTTGGTTGATGTGTTGTATTCTGACAGATTGTGGGCGGTGTGAGAGGCTCTAAGTGCATCTATTGTATGTAGCGGTCTGCAGCTGCAAAGTTTCGAACAGTCAAATCACACATTTTTCGCTGCTTTGGTGTTGCCTTTCATAGCGTTACATCGTTTTGATGAGTTAACATAGCTAGCATTAAAAATATAATAAGAAAATAACTAAGAAATAACTCCTTTTACCTCAGAGCTTACAATCGACTCCTGTGATGAATCCAGCTGTTCTCCAAGCATTCTTTTTGAGATATTTATTCCTGTAGCCTTTCAAATAAAAGCTGTAGAGAACTGGGAAGCTTTAAATGGCTGTAATAAATTCTCTTCCATTTTGCACTTGCCAGCCAGAACTATTGTTCATGAAACAAAATCACATCAGCAGGAAAAAGTACACAGAAAAAGTATTTGAAAGTCAATTCACTGCGTTTCTGTTAGACAACTTGACAATATCTGAATTGTCCTGATGCGGTAAACCCCATCCATCTGGCGCTCAAAGCAAATGCTAATATTTATTTACAAGTATTATGTGGCCCAGGCCTGGTGTACTCCACATTGAAGTAAACTTTTCAGACAGTGCACTTATATTGGATTTCAGAGCCAAAACGCACGTCATTCTCCTGGGTGTTTTTGGGCACTAATAATAATAATAATAATTGATTACATTTATATAGCGCTTTTCAAGGCACTCAAAGCACTTCACATATGGAGGGGGGGGGGGGGGGAGGGGGGTAACTCAACTCATCCACCACCGGTGTGTAGCACCCACCTGGGTGATGCACGGCAGCCAGTTTTGCGCTAGAACGCTCACCACACATCAGCTGTCTCAGTGGAGAGTAGAGGACTGAAAGAGCCAATTAGGTAACGAGGGATGATTAGGTGGCCATGATGGAAGGAAGGCCTGTTTGGGAATTTTGCCAGGGCACCGGGGTTACACCCCTACTCTTGCGATAAGTGCCGATGGGATCTTTATTGACCACAGAGTCAGGACCTCGGTTTAACGGTTGCAGCCACTGATGGTGGCTGCAACCTAGCTGCTTAGCAATCAAACCTATAATCACAGTAACGAAGACTTACGGGGGGTATTATCCCCATATAACCCTATAATCAAAGTATAAGTATCGCATTATCCCTCTTTGCCCATTTTCATACATTCCCCTCCAGTGTAATAGCTATCCAATTTAAATATATGTATTTGTGCACCGATTAGTGATGGCACATCACTAACTAAGCATTTTCCCTCCTGCAAATGTGTATATGTGTATTGTTAAGAAACCGATGACACTAACAGAAACAGCAAGGCTCTGTAGGTAGACAGATAGATAAATAGGCTGTATTCCTCCTCCACAGGCCTTTTTTCCCTCTTCTCCCTCTCTCCTCCGAGCCGTGTCCTTGGATAACCCCAGCTGTAGTTGTGCACTGAGTTCATTAGCCGAAGCAGCAGAAGCAACAACAAGAGCTACTGTATTCGTTCATAAGCCTCTTGGCCACTTGACCTGCCAAAGTGTGTGTCAAGGACAAGTAAGGAAAGGGGGATTTCATTCCATGCAAGACCTTAATGAATCCATTATGAGGTGGAAAATGTTGCCTGATATTTTATTTTGCCATGTTTCAAGAAAGAGGGATGATTGTGTCCTCTTAAATGTCGCTATTTTATTTATTTGATATATTATTAATATTATAATATTGAATCTGCTGTTTTCATTTCATTCTTTAATTGCTTTGTATATTTTATATCATTGTTTTATTAAACAAATAGAACAAAGGATTTCTGTTTTGCTTTGCTCTTCTGGTTTCCCTGCAAAGCTCTCTATAAACCAAAACAACAATATAAAATGTAATGTGATGTTCTTTACAAATTAAGTCTATGGTTATTATTTATCTTGTTACCACTGGAAATGAAACACAATTCAATAATCAATAATCTAATCACAGTGTGTCACTGTCAATGCACAACCACATGACCGCACTGCGCAGCACCCCTCCGCGTGTGCGCACACACACACACACACACAAGCACATCCAATTTAACCCCTGGCTACATGTGACCAGACAGCAGGATGTCATGGTTTCAGGCAGGGTTTCTCCCCATGGAGATATTGGTGCCAAGATAATCTTAGCATGAAAATTACTTTTAGTTCAAGTAAATAATGTCAAAAACCAAATTACTGAGTTACAAAATGTTTCATTCTTTAACAGAGAACAGCCAGTCCACTCCCCTCAGTACTATTATGCTTGTCAGAAGGTCAGACGTCTACACGTGCTGATGTTGCTGATATCACCTGTTGACTGTAGGATTTTCAGTAGGTCCTTGTTCAAATGTGCATTTCTGAAACGCTTGTGCTAGTAGCCATTTTCTTTGGGGGTATTTTCGGTGGTGATTTCACACAAAAGTGAAATAAAACATGGACCTGCAGTGGGATCACCTTTGGGTTATGTTTACAAAAAAATCTGACCTTGTTTTTGCTGTATAAACATATTTAGCCACTGGATGGTATTGTACTCCTCAGCAGGTCTAGTATCTGACAGCAGATCTGACCTAAGTTCAGTTACAACGTTTCAGCTGGCCTAAACGTTGTGTGGATTTTTTCCTTTCAAAGTTACCCCTGCTGAGTATTGTGTGTTGTTAAGCGATCTGGAGTGTATTGTCTCCCTGTCAGTCTGATAGTCAGCTGAGGTGAATTTATGCCAATGTACTAAGAGATTCAGCTGTGGACAGGTTTCTTAAGTGATTGCCAATGATGTGGTCTAAATCAATGTTGTTTACTGCCAACCTAATTGTAGGCTAAAGGACATTTGTGATTACTTCAAAAGGGGTATGCTTTCTGAATAGTACATTTGTCTGTTTGTTTTTTTCATACTTACCTCCACCAAGGAGGTTATGTTTTTGCCAATGTTTGTGTATTAGCAGGATATCTCAAAAATGTGTGAATGGATTTCCATGAAATGTGGCGGACTGATGGGCCTTGGGCCAAGGAAAAATGCAATTTATTTTTAATCCATAACTGTAAAAATAATGGAGATAGAGACTTGATTCAATATAAATCCTGTGGGTGTATTGGCAGGGTCAAGAAATCAGTTTCAATTAAACTTTAAGTAATAGGATTGACGTATTAAACCAACACCACCATGTTGTTTCTTGGACTCCTTCATTGTAAATGGGCTTGCCAAGTGTATGTTTGCAGTAATGGTAGTTTTTGTTAGTTGGTTATTATTGGTGATTTGATTGTATATTTCACTGTTGTGTTTTCTGTTGCCAAGACCTTCAGCTGGCATGCATGTAGCTAGCGCTAAGGTAGTGTTCACTTATTGTCCTGTATTTAGAAAGTTGTACGGCTGAAAGGGACGCAGAAGAGACACAGGAGAGCCGTTTCTGGCAGGATTGGGGCCCAGGGCATCTTGGGTACATGTGGTTCTAGAGGCAGTAGTCGTAACCACTACACCATCCTATGACACAGTGCTCTGAAAACGGATGCTTTACACATGACAGCGATGTTGCCCTGTAGGCTGTCCTGTGCTGTACTTCGCTCTGCTCCCTGCTAACAAAGTTCTGCCTGTAGAGCTGTGCTTCCCACCATGAGGCCTGGGCCCTCGGGGGGGGAATATAAAGATCTCACAATAACCACATGGTCTCATAAACTTTGGGACAAAAGAGTCGATAAAAAGGTTGACTCAAGACTCCTGACAAAATGAGACAGTGGTTGCATTTATGATTTGAGTATTTTGAGTGTTTGTTATGGTTGGAATGGGTTGTGGTTAGTGTGTGTGTGTGCGTGTGTGTGTGTGTGTGTGTGTACAACCACCTGCTTCCTTAATGAAATCAACTGACAAGGGAATCCAGATGAAAGCGACTCTATCACCCCTTTTAAAACCATTGGAATCGAACCAACTTTTTTTGCATAAGCTTAGTCATAGTAATAAAACTGTCAGTGCTTTGGTTGAGGCCTGACAAAAGGATGACATTGTCAGTAAAAAGGAAGAGATGAGAGGAGGAAAAGGGTGGGTAAGAGGAGATAAAAGAGGAGAGGGCGAGGAGGCAACGAACAAAATATCCACCCTTTGAAAAAAGTGTCACTTTCTCTGAAAAAAATGATTGCTTGCATGTCTGTAAAACTCAGGCTCAAGTTATTCTTGAGTCCTTAAAAAAAGGAAGATACAGCAATGGTCTGCTAACTAGGGCCTGATCAATATACAATTTTTAGGTCCAATACCAATAAATGGGTGTATATTGCCCTATATGAAATCATATATATACATTTACAAGTTTCCCCCAGACTATAAGAAATTGATGTTTCCTTTTGCGTCAGGAAAATGTCAAATCAATTGAAGGCAAAATGATTTCAGTTCAACTCAACTTATGATTCTCAAAACAATTGTATAGGTCATCTTGTAGACCTGTAACCTACTAGGCTTCAGTACTGCCAGTCCAAGAGAGACAGGTAATGAAGGAAGCAGAGTTTTTCTGCATTTTCCCCAGTTAGGGAGCTCTGTTTGTCATCGTAAATGTTTCCCACAGTGCTGAATACCCGCTCACTGGGGACTGACGAAGGTGGTGGGGAAAGGCATTTCCTTGCCTGCATTGACAAGTGTTTAAAGCGGTCACTGTTGTGGCTCCACCACTCCAGGGGGTTGCCAGTCTTTCTGTCAATTACAGGCTGCCTCAAGTATCGCTCCATTTCTTCTTGGATTCCTTCAGGCACTGCTGGCTGGGTCTGTGAAGACGGCATGTTGTCATCGAAGCTGTCCAGCAGACTGCGGGCCTGTTCCTCCAAGCTTTGTCAGCACTGCCATCATGTGATAGTGTGGCAGTTGCCTATGCGCCGTGTACTTCTTCTTCAAGCTAGGCTGGTGCTTTGTTTTCATCTGTCAGGGGGCGATCTTTAAGTCAAGAAGACATGCGAGTACCACCTCTTTTCTTTCTTTGATTGTAGAGAATCTCTTCTCTTCTCCAGCATTGTTTCCTCATGGGCTGGATTCCCCTACTCTTGGGTCTTTTTAGCTCAAGCAGACGGGTCAGCACTCCCGCTGAGGGTACAATGCATGAGAGAGAAGGATCTACTCTGCTCATCTCCAGACTGATCTCTTCCAGCGGGCCCAAGGTGTCGACTAGGTTTGACGTTATGTCCCACTCCTCTGCAGATGGACATGTAAATTGACCGTAATCACTAGCACATGCAGTGAGAGCCCTCTTCTGCTCAAGTACCCTCTGCATCATATGCAAGATGGAGTTACACCATGTGGCCACAGCCTGAATGATGGGATGTAAGGGGACACCAAGCTCTTCCTGATGGTTGCAAGTGACTGACAGAGTGGTGGAACTGTGTGGCACACCCCTTAGTTTTGCAACCAAGTCCTCCACCACCCTCTGTGACTCTTAATCTGGAGAAGGTGTGCGTTGCAGCTCAAGTCAGGAATATTCATTAACCTCATGCCCTTAATCATGTTGGCACCACTGTCTCAAAGAACCAAAAGCACATGCTCGGTCTCAATTTCCCTCTTCTCCAATATAGTACATCTGTTTCATGTACTCACTAGTGTGGGTCTCGACCATCGCCTTGACATTCAAGACAATTTGTACTCTCGTCCAATTTTTGCCAATAAAGTCAGCGGTTAAGCTCCTAAGTGTCTCAGTAGATCCTGACCAGCAGTCTTGAAGAGCTTGAACCTTGGCTCTGCTTTGGACATCAGCCCTCTAAACCCATTATTCTCTACCACATTATAGGGGAGGTTATCGTGGCATCATCTCCATGGTGAGCTTGTCCATTTCTTTTGGTTTTGGGTCATTGCAGGATCACTAAGCTGTCTTGTCAATAAACTGTTTTAGGCTGGGCCGTTCTTTAGCCTGTGCTGTGGCCTCTTCATATTGTTCCTCATGTTTTTCCAATTGTGCCCACAAATTGGTGGTATACTGTAGCTTTAGTTGATCCTTGGATAGTCATTGCCTCACACATATTGCACTTAATCTCACCTGAGACTTTGGCAAAATAATCCCACACTTAAAAATTATTTCCAACCTCACTATTGATGGCGGATACCACTGCATGTCTCTGAGTTTGCTAGAGCCAAGATGGGGAGAGGCTAGGCGGACACAATTGCCATTCATTTAGCCACGCTGCTGACGGGTCTATGAATCAATCATGTTAATTGAATATCCAAAAGTAACTGGGGCCTTTTCAATTCCTGGTCGAGATTACACGTGCAGCCAAAATGGATCAGAATCCAGTCTAATCTAATAGATGAGACACCGAGCATCTCTGTATCCTCATAAGACTTCACTCAGCTGTACAAGGGGAACTGCGTCAGCCTGCTGTTATGTAATCGAGTTAGCATTAAAGCCTAAGTGAGTTTGGATGTGGAGAGGCAAAATTTGTTTCTTGTCTTCTCCTGGGAGACAAATGAAAGGAGCAAAAGTTCTTTTCAAAGAGAAAAATAGAAGAAAGGGAGAGGGGGAAGAGGGCATAAAGAGAAAGAGAGAGACAGGAGTAGAAATACAATCTCAGGAGGGATGGAGGGTGACAGAGATGGAGAGAGAGTGCTAGACAAATAGAGGGAGGTAGAACGAGCGAGAGCCAGACAAAAACAAAGAGACGAGAAAGAAGCAGCCGGGCAGTCGGGGGCTTTGATGTTAAAAAAAAAAGAAAAAAAAAGAGGGGCAGAAAGTGAGACAGAGAGTGGGCGGGGCCGTGCAAGGTAGACAAGAGTCGGGGCGAAATGTCCTGCGATGACGGAGACCGTGTCACCAGGGGAGGGATTACACATGACAACACAGACGGAGAAAGGTAGAGAGAGAGGGAGAGAGAGCAAGAGAGGAAGAGAAAGTGAAAGCTGGAAGGGGAGGGCCAGCATGTGGACGAGAGCAACAGGAAGAGAGAGAGGGAGGGAGGGAGCGAGAGAGGGAAATAAACAGTGGAGCCATTCCTCAGAACAGTCAGTCTGAGGCAGAGAGCTACTATCGCCTCACATAGCTCAGCTGATATCCACAGCCCTTCCACTCTTCTTCTACTCTACTTCGCTTCAAAGTCTCACTGCTCAGTGTGGGGAGTGGCTGAGGGTTTATAGAGGATTATAGATCAGCGAAGGCAGCGGCCATCCACACGCGCAGACCAGCATAGTCTGCTCTTGAAGAACTGGAACTACTGCTCGATCAGCCGGGGCAGCAACACCGTGTGTTTGCACCGAAACAAGACTTAATGAGACTTTTGTGTATAGACTAAACTAGGAAAGGGGATCTACTCCTCAAATGACAGAAGCCTCTGCTGCACTTCTACTGCGCGTCTATTGAAATTACTGCGAAGGGACAGACATGCATATCTTGCAGCCGTACTGCATCAACAGGTCGGTGTGTGTGTGTGTGTGTGTGTGTCGGTACATAAGTGTGTTCATCTGAGTTTGTGTGTGTCTGTTTGTGTGTGTTTGCGAGAGTGTGCATGCATGTATGTTGCAAGTGGGTGTGTACCACTGCTGGCATCCATGTTGCCTGCCGCATGTTTACGACAGATAACGCTAAAGCATTCTGAATTACAAAATGTGTGTGTGTGTGTGTGTGTGTTGAAAGCAGTTAGAAACAGCTGGCTGCCATTTGAAGCAGCTCGGGTTTTCAGCATCCTTCGTAATATTCATAATTTTCTCCCCACTGTTTTGAAACAAATGACATGAGCTTAATTATCCGCAAATCCGCATTTTCCAGTGATAATCACATTTATCTGAATCGCCCGGTCATTCACATGATTCTTGAAACACTCTTTATGAACTAATTTGCCGGCGACATGCTTTTAATTGCGTTTATTAGCATGGAAATCACCCCCAAATCGAACTTGGTGTAGTCTGTGTTCACTTCACTGAGGTTTCTGCTCATCGTGCCTTTTCAGCAGAGTGTGGGGGGTGTGTGTGTGTGTGACATCAGTCGTTCACGCACATTACTGATTTCATAGCCCTTGTTAAGTGAAGAACAACCCTCTTGTTGAAGCTCTCACCCCCAGCACATTATCTCTCAGCTGACACAGGTACAGACTGGCTCCTGTGTCTGGAAGAGCTGCTTTTAAAGGATCATTTGTTGCAATTGCAATACCACATATTTCTGGTGTTCTGGATTTGAGAAACACAGCACCTTAGTGTATTTATAGTGCTACCTATGGTACTGGATGCATGTCTGTTACGACTCATGCGCACAAAGCCGAAGAGTCATTTCAGATGCAAGATTGGACAGTTAACTTTTCGATCTTTGAGGTAGAAACAACAATCTACCTGTCTGCTAATCCCTCCCTAGTAAAAATCTGACCAAATCCCTCATTGAACCTGTTAGGTAAACATTGGAGGTCGGGACGGGACAATATATTGAAATTCAATATATCGCGATACAAAAATGTGACAATATGTATCGTGGGGCAGAAAAATGAATCGCGATATTAGCTCCATTTTATTCTGCTGTAGTAATCACAAATAAGATGGCTTGCCAATTATATTATTTACGCATTTTTAAATAGTTGTTTACATTCTAGCAAGCCAATGCCATTGCTAGAAAGGTTTGTGGCTCAGAAATCAGTCAGACTTTGTTGTTACTGAACTGTTATTTATTACATCGTATCGCGGTTGTATTGAATCGAAAGAGTTTATGACTGTGTGGAGCATACCAAAACTCAATATATGCACCTTTTTATTTGGGAAATAGTGTCTCCCCATGTTTAATGCTGATATGTCTTTATAATAGTTGATAGTTTCCCACCATGTCACTGGTAAGGCCATGTGCGCCACAATAAAATGAATCGGTTCGCTCGACCGTGAAGAGCAGCGAGAACTGAGAGAGACCTCACAGGGTTTTAGTTTGTTTTTGTTTTGTTTTTGTTTTTTTCGGGTGGAAGAGGAGAGTGGACTTGACAGCCAGAGAGAAAGAGGAGGAGGGAGGGAGGAGAGAGAGGTGGAGCTGGTGTGGTGCTTTCTGTTACCTAATACTGCTGATGGAAGTAAAGAGAGAGGGAGAGGAGAGAGAGGAGGTTGGGCAGAGATTTAGGGAAACCAGGAAAGACGGGGAGGAAGTTGAGGAAGTGGAGAGAGAGAGAGAGAGAGGAGAGGGGAGGGGAGGGGAGGGAGGGGGGTTGACCAAAGAGGGAAGGGAGGGAGACATGATGGAGGAGAGGGAAGATGGGTGGGAGGGGGGGAGAGTATGGTAATCCAAATCTGCCGGCAGGAGCTGATGCAGACTATCCTGCGAGAGTGAGAAAAGAGGAAGGATAGAGAATTATAGAAAGAGATAGGCGTAGGGAAAGCGATTGAAGGAATTATCTGTATCCGTGAGTGAGTGTGTGTGTGTGTACTATATGTATATGTATGTGTGTGTGTGAAAGAGACAGTGTTTGTGCATGCACAAGAGCCATTCGAGTAGGTATGATTCATTGAGCTTTTGAGTAATCGAAAGAGACACTTAAGGCATCGGTTATGCTACGGTCTGAATTATCTATATTTTCAAAGTGGGTTGTGTGATTGAAAGCAAAAAAAAAGAGGGGCATTCAGGCACAAGGCGAAGAGAAAATGGATTCAGAATGACAGTGGCAGAGAAAGAAGAGATCATATGGAGGGGGAAAATCGAAAGAGACTGAAACACCCTCCCCGGCGTAGCTGTTTTGGAGACTATTTATCTTCAGCCAACTTGAACTGTGCACACACACACACACACCACCAGCAAGTCCAGACACCGTTTGCCCCCAAAGTCCATTCGTCTCCCGCAGAGGACACCGACCATGGTTTCCTAATTTCCTCGTTTGTCAGTGTGGAATAGTTGGCTGCAGCTGAAAGATGAGTGCGATGATAGTGGTGATGCAAGGAAGCACAGTTGGGAAGTAAATGGATAAAAGGAAATGAATTGACTACACCATTAGTTGCAGTGTGATAGCGAAAAAGTTGTTGGAGAGTGAAGTAAAGTTTAAGTGGGTAGTTTTGTAATTGTGATTTGTATTAATTACTGTACAGAGATCCTTGGTGATTTGAATCCCATGCAAATCTGCCACGTCTGTAATTTGTAAAGCAAAACTTTTGGCACTAATTACCTTCCGTATTTTGGTGAAGAGAGACGTCCCCTGATAATACTAATTCCATGCAAATCGAATTCTCAATCTTTCTCCTGTCTTGAAAGATGGAGGCAACAGTGGAATCGATAGAGGAAGGTCTTTGATTTTTGATTTTCGGCGCAAACTTTGCTAAACCAGAAAGTGACCCAATACAATTGTATCCGGGGCACTGCTGATTTCATTATCCAGTACGGATGTGTATTCTTCATTAACTGCATAAGGTCCACTCATAGTACTGGTGCCATGGAAAAAAAAGGGCTAAAAAGATGAATGTATCTGGGAGACGAACAAAGACTATTATTTTTTATCATGGGTCTTTATGTGGCCTCTCATAAAATGAAAACAATTCAACCAGCAAGATGGATGTGGTCTAAGCTGTAATCTGTTGTGTTGTTGTTGTTCTGATAGCTGAGGAATTGATGATTAGTTACTATTATCCTGTATTAGATCAGATAGCATCATCCTTCATGATCTTTCATAATCCACTACCTCTGAGTGGTCAGTAGCAGGGGAAGATTATGACTCTGTTCGATGCGTTTTCATTACACTGTAATCACTCTATTTTCTCTATTTCTCCCTCTGTCTCTGTCTATCTCTCTCTTCCCCCCACCCCTCCCTCCCTCAGGTGGCCAGATGGGCCGAAGAGGAAGAGAAAGAACAGCCAGTGTTCGGTGAAGAGTATGTCTGGTAAGAATTTACCGTCTCCGCCTTCGCCTCTCTCCTTTTGTCAACACCAACATACCATCCCAACACAATTCGAAACAGGTTGCTTTTAAGGCGCCCAGTCTTTTGATGTGCTAAAGGTTTTAGCCGGCCTACAATGAAGCCTGTCGCTCTGTAGCTGGCTCCCCTGGGCTTAAAATAGCATCGCAGGTACCACTACTACGATCATCTCTCTCCATAATCTTTTTATATTTTGTAGGTACCCATGCATTGAAATTCCTTTTAAAAGCCCAAACAGGAGGGTTATTTTGAGTGCATCATTCATGGCAATAGACTCTCAAGGGAAAGCACTGTAATGCAGAACACACATTACACATAACCAAAAACACCAGTCTAAATTGCTCCAGTGTTGATTTACAGTTTCAAAATACATTTAGGACTCTTTTGGAGCCAACAATTGTATTGCAAAAAGCTCCCATGCTCAATTCAAGATGAAAAATGTCTCCTGTCCAATTAAATTAAGAGAAAGAAAGCCAGCAGTGGGGCGAACTTCGCATCACCAGTAGCGCTGTACTCAGAATTGATTCTTATGTGGGTCTTGAAAGCGGAACAGATGGCTCATGTAAAACGCCAATAGCAACTGGCCTAGGAGAATGGATGGCTTCACTTTTAACTGTAGAACAAAGCAGGACATATCGGTACGAGTTGCCTTGGTGCTGTTTTTGGTTTTGTCCGGCCAAAAATAAGTAAAACAAAAAAATCGCTGTATCTTTGAAAATCCATGATCACAATTTGGTTGTTTCTATTTGAAGTCGGGGTTAGGGCGGCTCAAATCACCTCAAGATGTTGCTGTTTACCATTTGCGTTTCCTTACACATCTTGAGTCCGAATGCGTAAACCATCGCTGGAAAAACTTACATTAACTTAGTAGGTCTGTACTGATAGATTCCTAAGACGAGCACTTTACCCCTCTTCTTTGAAATACATTTATTTATTTTTTTAGCTGAAAATTATAACAAGGTCTGGCTCGGCAACTAGGCCAGGAACTAACAACCGTGCCGCCTCCAAGAGCGCGGCCATTTGTTCTGAGTTGAATCCAGCGGAGAGGGAAAGCAGGCGATGACAGCGGACAGGAGCAAACGGCTTTCAGATGTCTGGCTCGGCACCGCGGCCTTTTTTTTCTGTGGCCACAGTAGTATGAGAGGAGATGAAAAATCCACTTAATAAATGCCCTCCCCTGGAGTGCGCTCAGTTCTGCCTGCTTTGCAGAAGCCTCTAAGCCTGCGTGTGTGAGTTCGCGAGCATCTGTGAGTGGGTTGGTGGCTCATGGGTGTACAGTATGTGTGTGTGTGTGTGCAGGTGGTGGGGGTGTGCAGGCATGTCCATGTATGTGTATGTATACATGGATTTGTGTGCTTATGTGTGCGTGCAAGCATGTCCATGTACTTTGAAAACTCTTAGGTGGGCATAAGCGTTTATTAGGTGAGGGAAAGCACTGTCTTAGAATGCCAAGATGACTGTCAGTCCTAGTGGGGCAGCATCACGGCTTCGACTTTAGTTATAAAACAAAAGAAAGAGAAATAAAGAAGATACTAAAGAAGAGACTAAAGTGTTACATAAAAAAAACAAGAGGCTCAAAACATCTCAAACATCTCACCTCAACGAGGCAAACACAAGAAACGGTCATGATAGGGGTGGGTGATAATTCAGTATTATCGTTTATCGTCTTTCAGTGGAGTCGTATCGTGATGATATTCAATATTATCGTTTATCGTCTTTCAGTGGAGTCGTATCGTGGTGATATTGTGATATCGTGATGCACAATTCAATATTATCATTTATCGTCTTTCAGTGGAATTTTATCCTTGTGATATCGTGACACACAATTCTGTTATATGATTTGAGGATAACAACCAAATTTTATTTAAAAACTTTTTTTTGGTTTGACATCACAGTGGCTCCGGCAGCTGTAATCCTGTACGCACCGTGCATACATTTTTGTTATGATTTTGTTCGTTTTTTGTTTTTTTTAACATTCTATCTTGAAAATAAAATTGTGACAACAGCAGATCCTGTCTTTGGATTCTTTTTCTATTGAATAATGTGCTTGAGAATGCAGAATGAACTTCAAATAGGTAGGAATACTATTTCATTTTATTTTCTCATCTGGCTTTTCGGATTGTTTATTGTAGCAGCTTGGTTTGGTCTTGCTGTTGCATATTGTTGTTACTATCTTTAGGCCTAACTGTACTTATGATGATGCTGCTAAATGAGGGAATCCGTTGCTTTTGCGCTTAATGCCGACTTTTATTGCACGTTTCTCTGGGCTATTTGTAGCCTATTATTTAGCTGGCTGTTGTTGTTTTTCAGGCCTGTTGGCTGGTCTTTGAAATGCGTGCGGTAGGCTAATCAGAGTTTTATGGTGGTGTTGTATCGGTAACGTTAGTGCAAAAAAACATGAATCAATCTCTCTCTCTCTTGCTCGCTCACTCGCTCGCTGAGTAGACTGCGTATGTACGTGCATGGGAACCTAGACGTTAAAGGTAGCCTACAAGCGGGCGGGCGGTTCTTGTGCGTACTATGAAATAGAATCCTGCCGGCGCCATGTGACATCACACCAATATACCATATTGATATTGATTTCAACCATATCGCCCAGCCCTAAGTCAAGATGACTAACAAAAATGTTGCAGTTGAATAACAAAACAAAGCGCACCAAGGCAGAAACGAATCACATGGATAACAAGAAAAGCAACTACATTTCCCTTGTTTGACATGACTGATGGCGTTAGTATGTGGACATGAAGTCTAGTTATGTGAATATGACTGTAAATCCTCATATGCGGGCATGATGCCATGTATGCAGACATGACTGCCGGTCCTGTATGTGTTCCATCCTGTGTCATTGTCTGTTGGGGCTCGATGCACAGGAGCTTTACTGAGGCACCTGTGATAACACTTAGCCCCCTCCTCCTCCTACTCCTCCTCCTTCACCTCCTCCTCCCTCTGCTCCCCTCTTTCATTTCATCGCCTGCTCCATCCCTTCCTCCTACTCATCTTCCTCCTGCACTTCATCTCCTCCTTTCTCCTCATCCTCCTCCTCTGGTCTTCCTGTCCTCCCTCCTCCTCCTCCACTGCTCCCCGCCTCCCCATCTGCTTCCCCTTCGTCTACGTCCGCCTCCCGTTCTCCCTCTTCTTCCAAACGTCCCTTTCTCACGCCTTCCTCGTCTTCCTTCTTCCTTCCTGAAATCCTCCCCCTCACCTGTCGTCCTCACTTCCTCCCCCTCCCCCTCCCCCTCGCCTGTACTTCCCATTTGACCCTGCTCCTCCTCCTCATTCCATCCTGTCCTCCTCCTCAACCTCCTCCTCCTCTCCTATAGCTCTTAGCGTCTCTGTTCCAGGGTACATCCCCAGCTACCTGGAGAAGGATGAGCCGTGCGTGGTGTGTGGGGACAAGGCGACGGGGTACCACTACCGCTGCATCACCTGCGAGGGCTGCAAGGTACAGTAGGACACCTCCCACGCATTAATATGGGCTTAACACTACAGGACAGGACAGAGCACAGCGGAAGAGAGTAGAAATCAACCAAGAAGTGGTGATGTGACCAGATGTGGTTTAGCGTGACGTGACGTGACGTGACGTGACGTGACGTGACGTGACGTGACGTGACGTGACGTGACGTGACGTGACGTGACGTGACGTGACGTGACGTGACGTGACGTGACGTGACGTGACGTGACGTGACGTAATGTTACCTGTTGTGGCGTAATATGACATGACCTCACATGGTGTGACGTGGTGTGACATGACGTGGTGTGACATGACATGACGTGACGTGACCTGATGTGACATGATGTGACGTGGCATGGCGTAATGTGACATGGCGTGGCGTTACCTGACCTGGAGTGATATGATATGATGTGACGTGGCTTGATGTAGTGTGATGTGGCATAACCTGACCTAGCGTGACCTGCCGTGGCATGACAAGACGAGACGATGTAATTCAAACAACTGGTTAGCCGTGGCTAATTTCTTACTCAACAACAAAAGGCTTGGCAAGTGTTTTTTTCAAGGCTTCGTATTCATCAGGGTGGAGATGCACATTTACAGTTATCATTAAATACCTCAGAATATCAAGCGCTGGTTAGAGCAGGAATAATTCTACATGCAGAAATAAAAGTATTCTACAGTGGCTTCAGTGGCTTGTTTCACTACCTTCAGGTCTTCAGGTGTTCAGAGAAACAAGAAGTCATTTGAGCAAACAATAGGTTGACAAACCTGTAGGGGAAGTGTCTTGTTTGCTGTAATGCGCTTGTTGTAGCTCTAAAGAACCATCCAACATGTGAAAGCAATGGAATGGTTATGACGGAATATGTTCTGTAGGTCAGGACTCAAAATGATGGATCATTTTATGACAAGATTATTATTAATATTTGAATTTTGATATACAGTACACATCTGATTAGTTCTATCTGATTTCTATCTGTTTTCAAAACAGAACAATGAACACCAAGCAACATTTCCATTTTATTGCTGTTGTTTCCACAGTTGATGTGTGGTGGCTTTAACTCACCAGCCTTTGCATAGAAACATGAAGTCACAACATCAACCCCAAGATAGAATTAATCAAGCGCTGCCCAGGTTATATCAATTGGACATGTGTTCAACAGCTGCACTATTTGTTGTATTGGCCCGGCTGACTCAGTTTTTCCTGATCCAATTAACCAATTAAAGGCTACAACAGCTCCCTTGTATTCAACAGAATGGAATGTGTTGGCTTGTCATGTTCAACCTTTATTTAACCAGGTATCCCAATTACAGCAAAATACCGCCATTATTAAGTTGCGTTGTTTTCCTCATCGTTAAAATGTCCTACCTCTGATGTGTAATTCAGAGATGCGTTGCAATTTGCTGCTTTTAAGGTCCCATTCACTTGTAAATTACATCAGTCTGAGCTGAGTTTTTTATTAATAGAAATGGCTTGCCTGCTCGTTTCGGGCAATTACGTTGCTAACTGGCAGCGAGTTCTCAGATAAGTGGTTTTAGAATCAATGCACTCATCAGGATTATAGTGACCGCTTCAATTGATAGCTGTAACCTGATTTTAAATGTTGCGTGTATAAACACACACACACACACCGCCCCCTCTTCCACCCAGGACATGAAACACATTTGATGAAACTCTTCGACTCTTTTTTTTTTATGCTTTGTTGCTTACTGTAAAGTGTCATCCAGGAATTAAGCCAAAATACGAAACACAACAGTATATTCCTTTTTAAAAATAATTTCACATGTACTGTACCGTATAGCGATGACCTGGCAGAAGGCCTCCTGATGGGCAGGTGTTGGGGTTGGCAGCTACTGAACAGAGGTCTATTATCCAGCGATTAGAGTCCTGTAGAGCAGCCTACCCACGGCCTCTAAGAATGGCTCGAGTTGTTCCAGGTAGCGCTGTAGTCCTGTTCCCGGTAGAGCTAAATGCCCTGTTCACACTGGAAATGTGACAAATCGCACCGCATTTACACAGGAATGGAATGGGAATGGAAACGTGGCCTACAAGCTTACAGTCTTTTATTGTCTTTTTCAGTTGAACTTTTTCAATCTCAAGCAACATGGCATAACAATATTTGGCACCAATCTCTTACATTTCCTCTGGCCAGCCAAGTCTTTAAAAGATACTACTGTAAGGTGATTTGTATGAAAGCGTCCCCTGAATTTCATATATAAAAGTTGCTATTGAGAGCGTTTCAGGCCGCCATGCCATCGCACAACGTTTCATACTAAACCATTTTTGGCATGCAGGTCGCAGCCACCAGCCTGCCATGTGATGTGACCCATTTAATAGACTTGTTTGATGCTAATTAAAACGCAAGAACATTTCATTGGTGGATTTAATTTTGTGGCTATGCAGCTTCATATTTCATTTAAATACTGAATGCTCTCTCTGTTTCTCCCACTCTGTTTCTCTTCCACCTTGTCTTTCTCTCTGTCTCTCTCTCTCTCTTTTGCTGTCTTTATTGTGCTATTCCTGTCCTTCTCTCTCTTTCTCTCGGTCCCTCTCTCTCCCTTTCTCTCCCTCTCTCCAGGGTTTCTTCCGCAGAACCATCCAGAAGAACCTCCACCCGTCCTACTCCTGTAAATACGAAGGCTGCTGCATCATTGACAAGATCACCCGCAACCAGTGCCAGCTATGCCGCTTCAAGAAGTGCATCTCCGTGGGCATGGCCATGGACTGTGAGTCATTACAAGCCTATTGCATCTTCTGCTTTGTCACTTTGTTCAAAAACACTATACTATGTACAGCAAAATATGAGAAGTAGCAGTTAAAGGAATGCAATACTCATGTGGTAAAAAATGATGATAGCTAAACAATGTGCACATTGTTTTTGCTTTAACACAGTTGAGGTTTCTGTTGTATTCACAGCTGTAAACACAGATTTCCTGTCTGTGTTATTCTTGTGTAAGCAACAAGTCCATGCAAGAGCACCGCCTCTTCGTTAATGAGATGACCAATGGACTTTTCATTACAGTTGCTCACACACACAGTCGCACACACATTAGTGTTCCTTCTCTAATTTTACATCGGGGAATAGTATTAATTTCGCTCTCCATCTGTTCCTGTGGATAAAGGAAATGATTTCCTTGAGGATATTTTGATGAAAACACAAACTCAGAACATCTGGACTACTGCACTTGGGCTAAATTATGGTGTTATTTTTAATTTCACATTTTCTCTAGCAGCGGTGGTACTATGGCGGAGCCTCGCTGATGATTAAACACAGAAGAAACTTTGGACATGCCTAATGAACCACACACACGCACATAGAAACTTCCTCCCCCCCTCCAGCCAATAGAGGCTTTGCTGTTGCGTCACAAGTCCACTGGAGAATCAGCTATACACAAATAATGGCTAAATATGTAACAACAGAACAAGAAAAAGACAGATATCTGACAAAGATTGTTATGGCGTGGGCGTAAGTCTCATCCCCCTCCCTCCCCTCCCCTCCCAGTGGTGCTGGACGACTCGAAGCGCGTGGCGAAGCGCCGCCTGATCGAGGAGAATCGCGAGAAGCGGAAGAAGGAGGAGATGGTGAAGACACTGCAGACGCGGCCGGAGCCCAGCAGCACCGAGTGGGAGCTGATCAAGATGGTGACGGAGGCCCACCGGCACACCAACGCCCAGGGCTCCAGCTGGAAGCAGAAGCGCAAGTTCCTGGTGAGGGAGCCTCGCTTTGTGTTTCATTTGGTCTATCTCTTTTATCTGTTTGTGTTTACTCTATCTATAGAATATCTATCTATATTCTGTATTTAGCAGTGGTCTTTAACAGTTAATGTCAAGATGGACAGCTGAAAGTGAGACGCTACACAAGTTTTCTGTCCATTCAATAACTGTCCTCCAACATTCTCGCCAAAAAAATGGCAAAATAATCTGACATCCCATCACCTTGCCATTGTTAAATACATTTTGAAAGCACTTAGTTGCCATAGAAACTGGTTCAATGCCACTTGCAACAGTTAACTTGATGTTTTACAAAGTTTTACATGATACGCTGGAAACAGAAAGTAAGGGTGGAAGAACTATAGTTTAAGTCAGATGGGGCTTCCACAGTCTGACTTATATATTCTGCCAGTCTCTTTTTATATTCGTTATATAGACTACAGTTCTCTATAACTGAATCATCATCAGTAATTTGACCCAAATAGAAATTGAAATAGGTTTGACATTGTTGATTGTTGTAATTGTTATGTTAGTGTATTTTTTTTAATGGCCAACATCAGGCTACTGTTAGGGTTTTCAGCATGTAAGCCCTCATCAGAGTAGTTCAGATACCACTAACTGGTTGTAATCACACTTTGATATTCATTAATTCATTTTCTAACTCCAGCATTCATACAGTAGTTGATTCTTTCACTTTAAGTACCTCATCATTCCATGCATCTCCATACTATACGTCTATAGCAGCATTTCCAGTTCAAAAGAAGAAAATCAGTCTTCAATCTTTTTGAAAGAAAAGAAAAAAAAAGTTTTGAGCGCACTCATTTTCCTCAGCAACTTTGCCCACCGCCATCCCCAGTGTTCGGTGCCACATGCAGGCGCACATGTCTGCGCCGCCGATGATTACCTTGATGCAAAGGTCAGATGACAGTTGCCAGGCAACCGTCACATGCAGGCAAAGACAGAGGTCGAGTGAGCGGGATCCAGTTTTTGAGGGATTGTTGAAAAATCGACCGGAGGGCCGGCTGATTTGAGGTGAACAGAGGAGTGAAGGACACCCAAGAGAGAGAAGCAGACTCTGGACGCCATATTTGGCATCAGGATTATATTTGGCAGCCAATGAGACAGCAGTAGAGCCTGTCAAAAGGGCCGGCTGGCCCAATCACAGCCCAGATACTCTCTGTTGTTACAGCAACTTCAGTGCTGTGCTTTTGATTGGCTGTGATCTGTTAAAGCCGAACTTTGCAATGTTGCATCATAGGAAAAAGTCTTTGTTGTGAGAATTCAGCTCAGAAAACATTTAAATTGCATTCAGTATGCCAAAGACAGAAAAAAACAGGGATTACAACACAGCTACTTTAAAAAAAAAATCATAGGAAAAAAAACAAAAGCCACACTGTTTCCTACTGCATCATTTTTTCAGAGCAAAAGTTTCCTAAACTCATGGAAAAATAAGACACATTTCACAAGCCAGTTTTCCTAAGAATCATAATCAATAAGCGTGTTACATAACATGCTACAAACAAGTTATTTTTAATTTCTTCAGATTTTTTTACGTCTTTGTCTTTAGCTTAATATCCTACTGACAACACCCTCATTTTCCCTCCGGTGATGACTAAAGTGTCTCTTTCTATCTGCTGCTTTGCCTCAAGATGTTTCCTGCCTGTTACGGTTTTATAGGTTCCCATTGTGTCAAAGCAGGATAGAGCTTAGCTGCTTAGCTGCGGATGGAAACACGTTCACCGCGGGCAACATTTTCCCAGTCCTAACCCTAACCCCAGTTAGACAACCTCTTACTTCTCCGTGAGTCTCTGACGTGAGAAAGTCAACAAGTCATCTAACTAACTTTACATTACCCTATTCAGCTCATGTGATGCCCAGCCCAAACACAGAGAAGAATTTTAACCTCTAAATTACTCTACTCCCCTGTGTACTATCTCTGTCTTTTTATAGATCAGTGGGTTTTAAATTGGTTGCAGGCCTGTTTCTGTTGGGTGTTTTACAATCTTTTATTGAGCATAGCCTCCAGTACGAGACTGTGTACAGTATGCTCAGTTCCCAAGTTAAAAACTGTGCATACACACCACCAGCAACCCGAGGAACCAGTCAAACCAGTTCATTTTTTTTCCTAAACACAGAAAACATCAGCCAGTGTTACCGCGGGAAAACTCCACGCAACACAACGCCATCAGTGCATTCCCTCATTGGCTGATGGCTGAAGTGGAGCTTCCAGCATGCATCTGTCCTCTAGATGGTTAACTTTACTCTTGTTGTGTGTTGTTTCCAGCCAGAGGATATCGGCCAGGGTCCGCTGGCGCCCACCCCCGATGGAGACAAGGTGGACCTGGAGGCCTTCAGCGAGTTCACCAAGATCGTCACCCCCGCCATCACCCGTGTCGTCGACTTCGCCAAGAAGTTGCCCATGTTCTCAGAGGTGGGTTCAGCGAGAGGTGTGTGTGTGTGTGTGTGTGTGTGTGTGTGTGTGTGTGTGTGTGTGTGTGTGTGTGCGTGCGCGTGCGTGTGTGTGTATGTGAACTATTAAAAAACAGGCTGCTGGGAGGCGTAAAAATGTGGTTAATAGACCTTACACAAGGCATACAATGTGATTTCTGTGCACATTAATTTAGATCAAAGCCTTGTTAACCTTAAATAACATAAATGGATTATTTCATTGTACGTATATGTGTCTTCCAAAGTGATCCTCTCTCGTGCTTTTGTGCAATTAAGTGTGTGTGAGAGTGAGAGAGAGAGAGAGTCCCCATACTTCACATACTTCATATACTGATCTGCAGACTGGGTTTAAAATAAAAACAGGTAACAATACACACAATATTGTACAATGTTGTTTTAAACTTCCTCTTAATTTGTGGGTTCCAACTGCTCATCAGTTTTGGTACATGGTAGTGACATGTAACACATGGATGCTTTCATCCCAAGCGCCTTACAGTATCATTAGTACTCACATTTTTAGTATGCTGTATTATTTTTGCTGTACCTGATACCAAGTACAGTAAAAGTTTTCATGAACTGGGTATAGGCTGAATCACTTTTGGCGATAGAGCATAGCAAAACGGACATTACTTTATATAAAAATATTGCCAATTAGTGGTGTTAGTGTCGTGCTCAGAGACCTCAGAGAACAATCTTCATTTTCAAAACTGAAAATCCCCCCCTAGGATCCGCAGTTGCATGTCAGCTGTGTCCTCGTTAATTCCAGGCTCGTCTGACGAGTCATGCTGCTTGTCAGCCGCAATTACACTAAATAATAATCATCTCCTTCCCCCGTGATGCTCTCTCTTTCTCTCTCTCTCTCTCTCTCTCTTTCTCTCCCTCCCGTCTGTGGATGACGGATGACTCCCCACTCACTGATACCGCTCTGCACTCTACAGTAAATGAGCGGAAGCGATCTGTGTCTGTGCGTGTCTGTGCGTGTGTGTGCGTGCATGCATGTGTGTGAGTGCAGTGTCTGAGTGCAGTTTTCATGCATATTGTAGTGGGTCTACAGTTACATAAACCACGGCGAGGGATTTGTTGCAAGTACAAAATGATAACCCTTTCACTCTGAGGCAGCACTCAAAGATAACAATGCTGGAAGATATGATACTGCTCTGATGCATTTCATACGTCTTCCTGTCTTCAATTTTGCCTTTTTTTCTTTGCTTTTTGCAATAGTTGACAGCTGTGATTGTGTCACACGTATAGAAAATATGAAATGGCCCTGGGATCAAGCCACACTCAGGACATTACAGTGGAAATACATGGGCATCATTGGGGAAATAATCGGACCGGTTGGAGATTTGAAGCTTTTCTAGGACACTTGTCATTTATCTCAATCCGTCAAGGCTCAAGGCTGGGTTTATATTATCAGCTAACACCCGTGGTTCTCAACCCAAGTCCTGGGGACCCAGAGTACTGCTGGTGTTCTATCCTTCCAGGTAGTTAATTGTAGCTAATTGCATTCACTTTGAATCCCAGGTGTAAATCAGTCCCTGATTAGATGGCTGGAATGAAAACCAGTTCTTGTGCATTCTTGTACCCTCCATGACGCATTTGACACAATATCAAACAACTGAAGCATGACTCCAAAACAAAAGAATGCGAGGACGGAGGACAGATAAAGATCCTGGAATCTTCACGTGTGCAACGTCAAGCACACAGCCCATCTCAAACTGTAAGGATGCTTCTCTGTGCTTGGGAAGATCGTTCTCCACAAGGACAAAAGTATCGACTTGGCATTCTCGGATTTCGCCCAGGATTGAGAACCACTGGCTTACACAGATGAATGCATATAACTAGCCCAGGGGTCTCTAACCGTGAGCCATAGAGGGCCGAGAGTATGCAGGTTTTCATTCCAACCAAATGCTACACCAGGTAATGTCGCTGATCAGCACAACTTCAACCAGAGAGGAGGAACTAATCAGTGAAATCACCTGGTGTAATCTGCAGTTTGAATGAAAACCGCATACTCTCGGCTAGTCCATATTCGTCAATACACTGTAATGATCTCGATATTGTACTCCAATCTTAACACGGTGTGTATGGATGCCTTTAAATATGTGTATCTCACAATGCTGGGTTATTACTCGTCAACACTGCATATGAAGGGTTTTGTTCCAAAAAACAAACCATTTTGGAAAAATTGTGCTACCTGGAATTCATTGGTTCATACATTAATTTCACAGACACAGATGATTCTATCCTCAAAAATGAACTACTTTTGTTCAGTTCAGTAATGTGTTGCAGTTGCGGTCAACTTATTACTCCCCATGTCAATATTCATGCATGCATATTATTCACCGATCTCGTTTCCCCAGCTGCCTTGCGAAGACCAGATCATCCTGCTGAAGGGCTGCTGCATGGAGATCATGTCGCTGCGCGCCGCCGTGCGCTACGACCCCGAGAGCGAGACACTGACGCTGAGCGGGGAGATGGCGGTGAAGCGCGAGCAGCTGAAGAACGGCGGCCTGGGCGTGGTGTCGGACGCCATCTTCGACCTGGGCAAGAGCCTGGCGCAGTTCAACCTGGACGACTCGGAGGTGGCGCTGATGCAGGCCGTGCTGCTCATGAGCTCTGGTGAGGAAACAAGTTACGTATTATATATGTGTATCAGTTTTTACGAGGTTTAAAGGATAAGGCTGGTGTTTTTTAATGCATTTCTTACCATCAACAAATACTATGAAAATAACAAAATCAGCAATGAATTTGTTTTGCCAACAAGTCTCGTCCATGTAGCCGGTGCCCAATGAAGCCATGTCCCAGCAGCCATAGAACTCCATTGTATTAAAAAAACGATTAAAAACACGTCAAAGAGCCATGCCATTGCTCTGCAGCACATTTCATCATCGCGATGCACCGGGCCGGCCGACTTTTTCCTCAAACAACTTAATAAGCCAGCTGTAAACACGTTTGCGATCTCAGGAAAGCAGTTCTGTAGCACCGAAAATAGTCCCCGGCGTAATGAAGAATTTGTTCCCATTTGAATTTGATTTGGTAATAACTACAACAGCCTGACTTTTCATGGTAACAGTTAGCGATTTTTAAAATTGAAACTATGTCTTTGTGAGCTGTATTTCAAGGTTTTTAGCTTACAGTTGGAGCCAATGACTTCCGGATTGACGGCTAAAAACGGTACGTGGGAAGTCAGAAAGTAACGGGAGTAGAGCAAACGCATTGTTGATTGTGTTATTTTCATAGGATTTGTTGACGGTAAGCAATGCATTAAAAAACACCAGCCTTATCCTTTAAGGATACATGAAATGATATGCCTTCATATCAGAATCGGGCCAACCTCATAGCCCCGCCCTATGTGCTTCCATAATAGACCCAAGTGGAAGCGCTGTATAAATGTAACGGTAAATCTCTCTCTTCCCCCCCCACCCCCCCTCCCCACCAAGACCGCTCGGGGCTGACCAGCGTGGAGAAGATCGAGCAGTGCCAGGAGACCTACCTGCTGGCGTTCGAGCACTACATCAACTACCGCAAGCACAACATTCCCCACTTCTGGCCCAAGCTGCTGATGAAGGTGACGGACCTGCGCATGATCGGCGCGTGCCACGCCAGCCGCTTCCTGCACATGAAGGTGGAGTGTCCCAATGAACTCTTCCCTCCGCTCTTCCTGGAGGTCTTCGAGGAGCAGGAAGTGTGACTTTAAAAAAAGAACACACACGCATCGCAAACCTTGACACCCCCCCCCCCCCCCCCCCCCCCCTAAAAGAACCCTCGACATGGAAAGCAGTGGAGAGAAAGCGGCGCGGGGTTTGGAGGCGGAGGAGGAAGTGAAGACAAGAAAAGAAAAACAGAGGACAGGATTTTTTCAGGGGGAACGACATCCTGTATACTTTGTTTTTGTCCGACACGACGACCAACCACCTGCCACCAGCACCGACTCTCACACACACACACACACACGCTGATCATCACCAGAGAGAATCACATTGACAATCTGGTGATCTGTGTGTTTCCTTTGACGCTACATGTCTGCCCGCCTGCTTCCGCGTGGCGCCTCCTGCCTGTTGGCGGTGTTCACTGCAGGCCTCAGCGGGAAGTGTGCGCCCAACGGGTGTGTGTGCGGTCCACTGCTACGCCATTACACCCCACTAGGCAGGCAGGCAAACACTCAGGAGCGAGTTAGACGAATGATAAATAGTTGCGGAGGGCAGCATCCTGAGAGGCGCACATGCATCCATGCATACACAGAGAGTCGTAAACATTCATAGATTCCATGCGCACTGCCATGATTATATACTTATATGCAAACACACACGAAACCCCCATCATAAACGCAAGGTTTGCTCCTCCCTATCACGTCATTCTGGGCCTCCGAATTCGGCCGGACAGACAGCTGTACTCTCTCTCTCCCCCAGACATAACGCACCAATCGAGTTGCTTGGTTATGTGTCTGTGGCCCCCTCACACCCCTCCTCCATCCTCCAATGGGCACCGCCCGGCTCCTGAGCGAACACAGACCGATTTCTGCTGAAAAAAGGTCAAAAGCACACGCAGTCGTCCGTAAGGCCGCGGACGTAATCTGACAAACGTGTGGCGGCTCCCTCTTTGTTTTTTCCTCCCCCTTTCTGTGATGGACTCCTCCATCCAGGCATGCAGCCCAATCCTCCGTGAGTCCTTGTCAACCTACCCCCCCCCCCCCCCCCCCCCCACCACATACTGACCGTCACACACACACACACACATACAAGTGGACAGATAAACACACACACACTCATATGCACACAGCACATACCCCGACACTTTTACCTCATACCATTTAAAATGTATTTCTCTTTTCACCCCTTTGTTTTATGGGTGCTTATTTTATCAGAAAGCATGCATCCATGCCGTCTGAATCACCTGTTGTCCCTCAATTAGCCATGTACCTCTTTAGCAGTGTTGGGGAAAGTCATTAGTTACTTCATTACCTACCTTAAAAAATAACTACTTACGTTACAGAGTTACTCCAACAAAAATGAACCGGATATTTAAGAAAAATATAAGACATTCTAATTTTAAAAAATTTGTATTGTTAGTGTGTTACCCCCAACACTGCTCTCTACAGCCATATAGTTACACACACACCATTCTACCTGCATACATGCGTACCTCTGTCAACACCTGTACAATTACCACACATACTATGCTTACATAGACATGCATACCGTGCGTACACACTCATACGTACCTGTGTGTGTGTGTGTATATATCGTATACCTCTCCTTCGACACATACCTCCTGTCGTCATTACCTCACACACATACACACACCCACACAAGCGACTGTCTTTTTTCCGATGTGTTACCTCAGTTGTTTTGTTGCGTCCCGCTCCCCCGCAAATAACCGTCGGGCTGCACCCACACTTCCCGGCTGTGTGCGTTCGTGTGCACCTGCATCGGTGCCCCGCCCTGTCCGGTCGCGCTACCCCCCGCCCCCCCCCCCCCCCCGCCGGCTCGCGATAGGTCGAGTGCGGGCGGGCGGGCGGGCGGGCGGGCGGGAGGGGGTCACTTACCTCCACGGGCCTCCCTGGTCGCCCCTGCGCTCGTTTCAGTTCCCGCCTCAAACAGACAGATTCTACCTCACCTCTCATCTCAGTGCAGCTGCCCCTCCGTCTACAACACACACACACACACACACACATACAGAAATACACGGTGTGCAAACGAGTTGCCAATGTGGACCCGTTGAGTGTGACCAGACAGTGTACAGCAAGTCTGTTAAATGGGCCATGGATCAACCATCGACAACAACCGACACGGCAGGCTTTTTATTTTTCCACTTTTTTTTTTGTTGTTGTTTTGACAAATCATTTTTGTCACACACCACGTGGGACCAAGAGTCACTTTGGATTCCCTTTTTATTCAGGAACCTGAAATGACAAAAGGGGGGGAGGGGGGGAGGGGGTGAATTTGTGACAATATGGCGTGGCGGTGAACTTAAAAAGGAAACTGTCAGGGGGACAAAGGCAGTTGGAAACTGGGACTCCAGTTGGAAGCCATTTTGGCCCGATGGGTCAGGCCAAAGGACTGTCGTCGCGGTGACTGCAAAGTACGTCAACGAAAAATTACAGGAAGCGAGTCAGCGGTATTCACCTGTGGATGGATACGGTATTATCCTGGTCGGCGGAGGGATGCGGTGGCGGGTTGTGACGTGACTCAGGCCAAGCCAATAGAAAAAGCGCCACACGTAAACGGACTATATTTCCCGCACCTGCGCTGCCGTTACCGGATCTCCCTTCCCGAAATGGATGGCAAGCCATTCGAAAGACTTTTCTGACCGAATACGAATCGAACTCTGCTGAAATAATAAGCTCCACCAACCATATCCCAAGTTGTCATCCACTATACTAGCAGGTTTTTTTTGTTCCGTTGCACTAAAACCACAATGTCTGTATCCCTTAGTATCCCCCGAACCCCGTCCTTTACCCCCTTTGCCCCGCCCCCTACATCTCTCCTGTACCTGCCTGTTCTCTTAAGTATCTCAGTCTCACACACACACACACACACAGACACAAACACATAGTCCGCTATCTCATCTCTCGATTATCCGTTGAAACCAACAAGGACTGTGACACGGCCTAAAAAGCCACCACCACTCTCAGTGTTCTACCATGCAGGGTATTTCAATACAACCGGAAGCGCTGACTATACAGGGATACACACACACACTACGGCACACACACACACACGCGCACAGCAATAGGTGAACCCGTCCAGCATAAGGTATATCTTACACTGATCAAGCAGTACAGTAGTGCTTCACACCCGCAGTGTTCGTACCGTACTCTACTCACTATCACTGTGAATGAAAGCCATGCTGCGACCGGGTCATGGCTCAGACAGGGACACACTGGCTTAGTAATTCTGACATGTTAATGTGCCTCACAGAGGTTGATAATATACATATAGAATCATATATGAGAATATAGATATATATATATATAAATGTTACAGTTATTATATGTGGCATTAGAGCCGTCAGTGGCTACATTTACACTGCAAGCTCAAATCTGATTTTCTTCTCATCTATATGAGCGGTGATGTAGCAGAGGGTGGACCTATCGAAACTCAGTTTACCCACCTGTTTATTTGTGAAATGATGTTTAACCATTGTTTTCAACTGAATTGAGTCCTGTGGTATTCATTTTTTAACAAATGGATACTATAGTGATGGTTTGCCTTATGGTGATCAACTGAACTTCATAGTTTACCCGCCTTTTTCCTTACCTCTGCATCACTTTACATCCCTTTTTTATTACTTTCAAGAGCTGAAAAAAAATGCTTTCCATTTTTAGACGGCGAAGGAAAGATCAGGTCTGAGCCACATAGTTGAAGAGAATCAGATTTGAGCCGGCAGCGCAGCCTCTCTCTCTCTCTCGCTCTCTCTTTCTCTTTCTCTCTCACAGCCAAATGATCACCGGAGAGCTCCTTTCTCCGCTCCTCTCTCAGACAGAAACGACCACACCAGCACCACAGAGCACACTGCCTTCAGCCATGATCAGTCGCACCAGCATAGCAGAGAGACAGATCAATCTCAGTGGCCATCCTCACCAAAAAGCCATTTTATCCGGACATAATTGCTCGCTACTCTTAATACTCGGTTCGGACGGCAGGCGAATCCCGTTTGTTTTTTCAGATCTGATGGAAAAAAAAACTTGAAATCTGTTACATTTTCAGAGATGCAGTTTGAATCGCATTTCAGACTTTGGAATATCTGATTCGTATCGGATACATGAAAAAAAAATCAGATTTGAGCTGCCTGTTTGAACATAGCCTACGGATGGTGGTACACAAGGCAATTTTGCGGGCAAAGTGGTCACACTCACACGTTTCTCCATTTGACAAAAGCAACAACGTCGAAGCAATTCCTCGGACGCCGTTGCCCATCAGAGTTGCCCCCAAAAGTTGCCCTCTGCACCGCTGCCCCCGTATCACTCGTCGCACTTCCTGGCAAAAGCTGCAAAATTACAAAAAAAAAAAATCTCTTTATCTTTGAAACACAATGACCACAGAAATGTTTTTTTCCTCTCTCTCTCTTAGAATAAGTTAAAGTTGAACGTTAGGTTTACAATAACTGTAAATGTGAAACTACAACAAAGCAACTCTGAAGCAGTAAAAAACACTAACTCCTCATGCAACTTGTTCTTCACAAATAACCAAACCTCCCCGACAACCAATACTACTGCTACTACTTCTTACCCAGGGAAACGCATCTGTAAATCAACATCCTCTCTCTCTCTCTCTCTCTCTTCCTCATATCTCTCTCTCTTCCCGTCCCTCCATCTCCATTCCGTCCCTTTTTCCCCCCGCCGCCCAACTGGATTGTACGTACGACAATCTCTCGGTTTGGTGTTCACTCTTCTCTCTCTTCTCCCCTTTTTCTCCGTCCTAACTCACCAATTTCCCCACCCTTTATCAAACCATTTCCCCCCCTTTAGCGTGCACCTCCCCCCCCTCCCTCCCCTACACACACACACACACACACACACACACACACACACACACACACACGAACACACGAACACACGGACACCCTACCCCAACTCATTCTAGCACTTGTGGTGGAGAAAAGGAGACAATCCCTGCAGGAATATGTCCACATGTGGAATGTAAAATACTGAAAAATTGTACGATTAAAGACACGATGTGTGAAGTCCCGCACTCTTGTTTTTGATGTTGTTGACGTTGCTTTTCGTTGTGCAACCAAGTGTTTGTTGTTTCTGCTTAATCTAGGGTGGATGTGTGCCGGGGGGGGGGGGGTGCGGGGGGGTTAAAACCCCGATTGTGTGACAGAGAGTGCTATTGAGAAAGTTTTTTGTTTTCTTTTTTTTTATATCGTATGTTCGCAAAAAGACTCTTGAAGTGAGGACTGAAAACCCTGAGCGATGTAAAGCGAGAGATAATATTGAAAACCTGGAACTCTAAGTTCATTGTTTTTTGGATAGAAAAAAAAAGAGCTGTTTTTTTTTGTTTCTTTTTCTATTCTTATTCTTGTTTGTTGTTTTTAATTTGCATCTGATTTTCTTGGTAAGTGAATGTCTAGCTGTGTTGATGCTTTACTGTGAGAAAGCAGCTGTATATGCACTTTCAAACCATCGTTGGTGCAGTGGTAGGTAGTCGTCAAACTTCACCGCAGGGTTGCCGTTCAGTTCACCTTCAATTCAACCAATTCAAAAATACACACTGAAAGTCTGTTCAGTTTTTAATAAAGATCGGTATTCCATTTCAGGGATTTCTAAACAAATTCGGCATTTTAAACTTTTTAGATGCCTTATTCCAGTGTATTAAACCTTGTATGGAGATGTATTGCAAATACATAATAATACAATGAAAGTACTTATAGCATTACACCGACTTAAATTAAACAAAAAAGAATGCACTCTTTGGAACTACTTTCAACTGCGGAAGGTCTTTCTTCCCGCAAGATTTTGAGCGCAGCTTGTTTTGTTTACATGGGAAGTGAGCAAAGTTAGCCAGAAAAGTTTTTTGCGCTTAAGTTAATGTTAAGTGGGAAGTGAGCAAAGTTAGCCAGAAAAGTTTTTTGCGCTTAAGTTAATGTTAAGTGGGAAGTGAGCAAAGTTAGCCAGAAAAGTTTTTTGCGCTTAAGTTAATGTTAAGTGTTAATGACAAAATGAACTAACCATCCAGCCTTAGAGCTGCCACAAGTTCTCATTTCCTCACTTTTAGGATAATGCTAGTCGCCTACTATTACTTAACATACTGTATGCTAAAGCGTTAGCATTCTTACCGGACAGATCTAAGGCCGATCTACCGGACGCACAGAGAGTGTTTTGGTACCAATCCTCTCGTCACATATTGGGTAAGGCGACCAATAGGCTAAACTCCCAGAAAGTTGGTGTAGTCCTTAACCATAAAGAGTTTCATTAAAGGTGCAACAACACAATTTAAGTACAGTTTCATTTTACACCTAATACTTACTATTGCGTTGTTACAGCCTTGTAAGTACATTATTTTTCTTTACTTTCATTACTTAGCCCATGTATACGGTGTCATTTTGTACTTCCAATACTTTCAATAGGTTAATACCCAGGTGAACCCACTGGCATAACGCCATTGTAAAGCAAGGTGTTACCAAACCTACAGTCCACTTCCTGATGCGGTTGAATTGAAGGTGAATGAACCCAGACCCTGCTCTCCACAGTTGCTTGGGCTGTATCAATTGCTAAGCTGGGCGTTGGTTCTAACTGCTGATCTGGGTAGAATACCTTTTACCCACCTCCTAATGTTCATTTTTAGATGGCTCAAAGATAATCTGACCCTAGGCCAGCACTTAGGAGCAGCATCATCCTTTGTTGTATAAATCTGCCGTATGTTCATCTTGATGTTTAGACAGGAATATTGCTTTTTTTTCTAATGGAAAAAGCCTCACCATACGAAAAAGAAAACTAAAAACACCTGGAAAAAAAATCACAAAATAGAAACCAAAAAAAGAGAGATTTAAACAACTGTTCATACCTCATCTTATTGCTTTGTGCCAGAGTAAAGAGGAGGGAGTGATCAGTCTCAGTAAGCATGGGCAATCACTCTATAGCGGCGGTTAGCAAAGTCTGGGTCAGGACCCACCGGCGGGTCGAGGGAAGAGTAAGATGCGGCCCCGAATTTTCCAAGAAAAACTGGCGGTTTAAAAAGTTGAAGGGTTTTTGACGGGACAATTCCACTTATGTCTGGAGTCCCTGAAACATAAGCTAGGCTCAGAAAAATACTTAACAGGTGGAAGTAGTAAGTTTGTAGGTAAATTTGCTAAATTCTCCGCAATAGCTTCAAAATCCATTCGGGTCGTACAATAAATTCTTCTGAAAATGTTGGGGCCCCGGAGAAAAGAAATGTTTGAAAACCACTGCACTCACGTTGTACTGTTTATAACGAAATAGCAGCATGAAATATGACACCATGCTTAAAGAGTATTTATCATTGGCTGGCAGACATTTTAGTCCTTCCGTACTTGCGTTCTGCTACGGAAAAGCAGGAGAGGACAAAATCTTCATCGGGGCAAGAACTGGGAAGTTTGCTCAAATTTGACATTGACACTTACCCAGAGCAACTAAAATGATGGAAATAAGCTTAAATTACTGGCTCACCCACATTACAAGCAACTATAGTAAGGAGTGCAAGGATCAGAGCCACAGAACTCAGACAAAATAGTCCCTTATGATAGAGAAATCGAGGATGGTGTGTTGTTCCTGCACACATTCTTCCCCATAATCCAAAGCTAGCAAGAACAAGCTATATGGATGGATAAAAAAAGATAAGAAGAGGAATGTCATTCTCTTCAATCCACCTTCAAATTGCCAAAAACATGCAATTACACACGCACTACTAAGTGTGCAAGTGTGAAAACGTCCCCTCCTGCTTTCCCCCCCTGTCCTCCCCCTTCACAGTGACACCATGCAGTACCACACAACCCGCTCCTCCTATTTAGCGTATTAAAGACAGACATCACGCGCCGCCCGGTGCAAGCGGCGTTTCCCGTCGGGCCACGCGGCCGCACGTATGTTCTTCTGGCACAGCACAGTGTTGAATGTAAAGCTGAATGAGATGTGGATTAAAGCACCTACGACGAGAGCTTGATCGTTTTCCTCGGTAATGCTGGTCATGAGTTTGTAAACGGGCATGGTTGGTGTTTCTCTTGTTTTCTGTGACAAATAATTCATGGCACAATCAGAGAATGGCATCTCAGCTCAAAAGCTGTTTGTGTATGTGGCTATGTGATATTCATTTTCAACAGTATAAAAATAATTTGATATCAATTTGCCTGCTCTGTCTTTCTATCCCACATGATACTATGACATTTTAGCCGTTTTGTTGACTTGCAAGGAATGTTTGGGGCATTGATCCTGCTATCTTTAGGATATGGGATGGTCTGTATGCGATTTGTTCATTTTAAATGGCTGTCCATCCTCCTTTGGGTTGATTTAACAGTCAAATCAGTATTCATTAACATGACAAACTCCCCCAAAGCCAAAAAGTGTTTAAAAATGTCATCAAGGTGTAAAATCTGAAGCTTCTCCATAGACAATTAATATACTGATTTAGTGGACACAAGGTTTATGCTTTACACCCAAAATGTATTCTGTAGCATCAATCATCAAGCATCAAAGTATCATCAATTCAGTTTCAGTCACCTCTACCAACTTTTCTTATTCATTCACTATGAAGTAGCTCCATATTTTACTTTATGAAGATTGACATCACAGGTTCGAAACCTTAGCGCACTGACTTGATCAGGAGAAACAATCTGAATGGAGTTGAATTAAGTTGGGGGGGAAAGAGGGTGCTAGATCCTGGAAGGGAAAGTATTTTAAAATATATATACATATACATTACACTATCATTCTAAAATCCTGTGAGTAAAACTCTGCAACCCTGTTCACTCAAAATCATGGCTCTAATCAGCACAGCTATAAATACTCAAAACTTAAAAATCTAAATCTTCCTGGGTTTTCTTGGGTTTTTTTTCAGGCAAGGACCAAAGTAGTTCCACAAGAAGAGCTACGGCATAATTAGTGACTGTTTGATGTCCTAATATAGTAACTCTACACATTCAGCATGCCCATGTTAATCTGTTCAAGTAGGGACTAGCAAGGCATTAGCATTCATTAGCCATCTGCCTGGAAATAGCATTTATCTAACCTGAAATGGTAAAGATGATGTACACACTTCAGAGCTGGAGGACTGCTGATCTATGATACGCATTTCCTCTCAGATCCTATCAGACGGTGACGCATATGTACATTTCCAGAGACATTAGTTTGATAGAGATTCATATTCAGAGCAACAGACTGCGTCACGGTCAAGGGCTTGTCAGCACTCTTGTGTAATTCCATTGAGTCTAGTTTATTTTCACTGCATGAACGCGCCTCGCTAGAAGGTCCAACATTACAATAGCTGTAGTAGATCTGCTGTATCTAAGTCTGCGTTCACTCCTTTTTTCTCGAGTTCTTAGTATATCGAGAATTGCAAAGAAGCAAAAATGTTTCATCCTAAATGTTATGAACCAGGGCATAAAATAAAATCATACGTTACTAGGTTCCATTCCAAAGGGTTCACGCCTAATCCCTATTCCCTGCACAGGTACCTCTTCAGTTACCTGTGTAGGGAATTGGGAATGCCACTTTGCCGAACTTTGGAATTCCTTAAGTGCTCTATTGTCGCAAAGAAAGTGATTGTTGCCAGATCAAGATGATTATATGGTCAAATTTGCCTTAACGTGAATTATCTAACATTATCAAATCTGCACCGTTTTTGCAGAACAGGACTATGGATGAGGGTTTCATATCTTTATAGACTTCCGTACCAGGTGCAAAGAAATAGGGGAAGTGTCTATTCGTAACCTCTTATAGACATAAGTTCACTGAAATAAAACTAGAACGACAGCACACAGAAATGAATGGCTGCTAAGTGAAAGCTCAGCGGACTGCTTGGACGAGTGCACAAGCATAAAATTGGCTTTAGATATACAATTAGAGCAGGAATAATGAAGCGGGAAACCTCATGAACCACACACCACCTTTTCCTACTGCCTCAATAAAGGCAAAATACTAAAGGGACTGAACTGCAACTGAACCACCTCGCATATAAAAGAGAATAACAGTCTGTTACGTAAAAGGGAACACATCAGTGCCTGAGCAGCAGGGTCACTGTGGCACTGATGCGTCTGGGTGCAAGAGATTATGTAATGACTTGCAACTGGGTTCCTAGAAGCAGATTAAGGGAAATGGTGAAGACTTCAAGAAGACCATCTGAGCTTTACTCAAGTCATGTCAGTTCCTTGAAAAGCACGTAGACCATTGTCTTGCTAACATGGTGTAGTGAACCCGGGTAGTCCAGTTGATGATCCGGGTTCACTACACTAAGTTCACTACACCAAGACCCATGTCAGCAAGCATCTGTCAAGTGTCCATAAGCAAGACACTGACCCCGAACTCTGACTACGTACATGAACAGCAAAATTCCGATAGTAACCCGATTAAGACAATAGTCCGAATAAGAAATTGCCATGTGAACAGCTGATTACCCGAATAATTGTCATAGTTGGAGTAAGGAGAATCACAAGACGTGTGGAGTATTCTGATTTTAGTCTCATTATTGAAGGGCATTTTAGACTGTAGACATCTTAATCCAACTAGGACTCTCTATCGGAGGATTCGCTGCTTTTCACGACACAAGCGGCGATCCAACTGCTTGACGACGCTCGCTCCGCCTTCCAGCTGTTGTGAACTTGTTTCCACAGAAAAAGATGACTGACAGCAGAAAAAAGAAGTCCCAACATATTTTGGGGTGAGGCTGAAACTGTCAGCATGCTCAGGATTTTGAGGGAAATGGATATCATGAAGGTTTCAATAAAGCCTTAAACTGTCCGTGTCTCCAGTGATTCTCCTTTGTCCTGTTAATCGAACTTTGCATGAAAACAGGAACATGAATGGAATGGTTCTATAAGCAACACATGTAATCGGAATATCATCTTATTTAGAATAAGGCCAATACTCGGATTATTGCTGTCCATCTAAACATAGTCAATAATATTATGGTATGGTAAAGAAGCTTAAAAGCAAGTTCAACCGCAAAGACTGACCTTGTTTCCATTCACCTATTCTCATTAACCTACTTCTCTTTATAGAAGCTGCCATTTTCTTCATATTTTCTTCATATACCTGCTTTCGCTGTCTCTATTTCAAAAAGTGCAATACCAATCAAATTTATTATCCTTATTACGTTGGTCAGCCTCTTTTTCAGGGATTTCTACCTCCATATAGAGGAATATGCCAGGCAGGGTTGAAAGGACGTGTTTTAATCGCTTTTGGGTCCAACTGTTGGAGATTACATCGGATGTTTGTGTTGGACAGCAGTGCTCCCGACACACTGAAGCTACATCAGGCTCTACAGTGAAGTAAGTCATGAAATTTTGAACACAATCAATCGTCTAAGGCCCAGGTTGAAAATAACTGGAATTATCCTTTAAGTGCATCTCCCCCTCCTCCTGCCCTTTGCCCTTTTCCTGTCTTGGTCTCAAGTCTACCAGGAAAAGAAGATTATTATTGCCCACAAAAAGGTCATGGAAAGGTTGGGTAATCACCATCATGGGACACATCTTCCACACAATGTTACAGCTAGCCACCCAGTCAAGCAGTTCAGTCAACAGTATGAGTCTTCGACAGCCCTGGATCAAGTAGTTCATCTGTCTCATAGTTTGTTTTAGCCTACTTAAGCATCAGAGGGGATTTGCCACCTTTGATGATACACTGAGTGGAAGAAATAAGGTAGATTGGAGTTTGAAGCTACATTCAAGAGATGTTGGTAAGTCGTAAATTCCGACTTCCTGCTAGGAAAAATACAACAGAACGGCCCTTCAAGTTGGACTTCCAAGATTTCTCGTGGTTTCTGAGATGCAGTTATCTGACATTATGTGAACATGGCGGCATACACTGTAAATGCTACACAGCATTACTTTTAACATGTTTGTAATCCTCAAAATACACTATTTTCAGCATTGACCTTAAATCCCCTCAATTAACCTGTGTGGTAAATGGTTAAACATCTAAATTTGAAATCCAAAGTTGCATTTACAGTTGCTAATATTAGCCTATATGCTAACTAGATAGCTAACATTACCAAATATCATTGATATCACATTAGCTGTTATAGGGAATGTGTATAGGGAACAGCATTTTACAAATTTTACTCGCTAACTAGCTTACCTAGATAGCTAGCTAGTATAGCTAGCTAGTATTTTTCAGTTGTCTTTTTCACTGGGCTTCAGTCTAATGTTACTTAGCCAGAAAAACTGTGGTTCTTTGGCTCCGCCCGCTGAGGTTTAACTCAACCAATGAGATTATTTCTGCCTCCAGAGCAGCTCTGCCTCAAAGAAATGTTTGTACAACTAAAACTTCCATCAGTGGAAGAAAGTTTACAGGAAAGTACAGAAATGTCAATAAAGAATACTTTCCTCTGGTTCGGCGTCTTGCAGCCTTACATGGTGTTATCCTCCCATGTGAAGTTCATGCCAAAGCTGCTGTACATCTAAATCATTTCATTCAAACCTAGCCTCCTCCATCTGAAATAGTGACCCATCCACATACTTTCGATACAGAGCCAACTGGCTAGCGTTGCTTTCTTATTAACGGTCTTTTGAAAGTAGAGACTCCACATGTCTCTAAATGTCATCAGACACAGAGCTGACATCATGACAGGCTGGAAACTACATAGCTAAATATTTAGATTCCACTCATCAGTGAGCTACAAAACGCGGTCTGGATGGAAATCTATGAGCAGGGGATGAGTGTGGGACCAGATGGCTTGTTTTTCTCCTGGAAGCACGAACACAGTCCCACAGCTAACCAGAGAACTTTGAAAACATTTGGGTGCATCTTTATGTATTTAAATCTGGAAAACATAATGGCGTTCTCAGATAAATGTGGTTTTACTGGAGTCATTTTCTTGACATGTACTGACATGTAATGGCACAGATATTATGTCAAGAATATCACACAAACCAGCATCAAAAAAGAGTTTGTTGACAAGATCAGGGAGGAAGTTAATAGGTCCATAGAGTGCAACATAATTTCTCATTGGTGTAAAATGCAAAGTCTTTATGCACACAAGAGGCTACATTATTACATGTGCAAATTAAGCAATCTAGGGATAAGACCTTGGCCTTCCTCACCACTTCTTAAAGGTTCCAGTCAGCTGTGTTTGGCTCCGTAATCTTACTGTCTGTTTCCATTAAAGTAAAACTCCCCAGTCTGGTTTAATTGCACCACTTGCAAAACCAGGTTACAATACAAAATGTCAAAACAGATTTACTGAAACTGATAAAACAAGGTCACAATATTGCATCATTTTTTTTTGACAAATTCATCTGTATTTGTTTTGAATCTTAGTCTGCTATTGAAAGCAGTTCCCAGATATTTCAAATTTGCCACAGACGCCATTTCTTGCTCTTGCTTTTTTGACTTAAACAGCAAAAACAAATTCTCCTATGAAGAGTCTTTGTACTTTCTGTCTGTATGGAATGAAAAATATGGAGTACCATCATGAATACATGATCTTTGATTAACTTGGTTATCAATATGATGCCCTTTTGCTAGATTTGGGACCAAACTCTTGAGTGATTGCAGACTGTGGGACTGTTGAAGGCAGTTCACTTTACGGTGTTGGGGAGGAGATGATGTAACGACGGCAGCTTTGCTCTCCACCAATCGAAACCTTTCCGCAGCTTTTATGCCCCTCCCCCTCCTGTGTTCACCCCCATCCAAAAGAAAAAATACAGAGAGCACAGCTGGTACAAGGCAGACATGCTAGAAACGGAGTGCACAGGGATAACAGAGTGTGTGTGTGTGTGTGTGTGTGTGTGTGCGTTTGTCTCATACACAGACACAGATTGACAGACTGAGACATCCATTACAGATTTTTCCACTCAACTGGGGGAAAAGCGCTTCCAGCGAGGCTCTAAAAATAGCCGAGTATATTTTGCTGATGCTGATATTCACTGACATCAGTTGTAATTTTTACCATTTTGAAAATTTGAAGAAATGCACACACACACACTCTCACATGCATGCATGAATCTGAATCATAACTACACAAATGTATTCATATTTGAAGTACATATTTTTGGATTATATATATATATATATATATATATATATATATTTTTTTTTTAAAGAGTATCCAACATCTGGAAAAAGTAAATATGAAAGTGAACCCCATGTTGGGGAAGAGAATGGAAGATAATGTATAGAATAATCTATTTTTGAGCTGCTAAGTGATGAATTTCAAGCAATATTTGTTTTTCTAAAAATGCATATGTCACATTTTGGAATGCAATTGGATTGTAAATATGTAATATATTATGCCACTTACTTTATACATAGCATTTTGGAATGAAACCCTTCATATAGTAGGGGAAACCGGGGCATGTTGTCACACTTTTTACTCATTGGTGTATTTCTCAGCAGTGCCTTGCTACTGAGATACAATATATATTTCTAGCTAGATTAAGGTCTTCTCTAAAAAAAAAAAGGCATTTTTTACATTTTGAATAATTTACTGGAAGAAAAAAGTTATTACTGATGAAATACCACTTGACAACTTGTAACAACTTACCCCACGTCACAGCACAAGGGTGCTGTGTTTGTGCACACAATATTAATTTAAAAAAAATCTATATTTTGTTTCAGAAATAAAGCCACTGAGACAACTTACCCACGTGACAACATGCCCCGCTCTCCCCTATATGTAATGTATAATGGCAATCACTGCATATACAGCATTTTGGAATAAAACCCTTTATATATTTGTAGTATATCATGCTACTTACTGTGTATATATAGCATTATGAAATAAAAAAAACGTAATATATGTAATATACTGTATTATGCCATTTACTTTGCTAAAACAGAAAGTGTTGATGTATGAGGATCATTTACATGTCAGTAAACACAAGTCTGGACAGCAGCTCAGTACAGCACAGATTTATAAATACTGAGAATCCACCCAGTGCATTCATACTTCATTAGCCCGTACAAATCAACATCCCCTCCTGACTCCACACACACACACACTTGAACACACACTTGGCTGCCCCACCCCCATGGATTCATTCATGCAGACTAGCGTTACGTAAGAGCGTTACCCTCCACTCCTAACAGAGACGTGTCCTCGACTCAACTCCCCGTGTCAGACCAGGACAGAGGGAGAGAGAGAGAGAGAGAGAGAGAGAGAGAGAGAGAAACAGAGAGAAAGAAAGGGAAGGAAGATGAGAGGAGAGATAAAGAGCATAGAACCAGATGGGAGGGCAAGAGAAATGGAGAAGAAGAAGAGGAAAAAATAACAGGGGGAGGAGAGGCCCCACCGTGGAGCTCCAAAACCTGTGGAATGTACACACACACACACACACACACACACACACGTTTAATAAGAGAGAAGGTCCTTGTTAAAAGGCCTTTGGCAGGATGATAGGGATTTAGAGTGAAGCAAAAGGAAGCAACAGAGGGGCTGGGAGAGTGTTATTAGAGTGTGTGTGTGTGTGTGTGTGTGTGTGTGTGTGTGTGTGTGTGTGTGTGTGTGTGTGTGTGTGTGTGTTGTTTGATCATCTAGTGTACATTTTATAGCCTCAAAATACATGGGAAGTCCTGTTTAGCTGTCAGTGTGAAAAACATGTCTTCAATCAAATGAATCACTACATAAACAAAGCCATTAATGGGGTGACAGTGTTTCATAAGGGGTGCCATGCTGCAACGATGGATTGGGCCTTTAGGTTTTGGGGTGTGAGGTCATTTCCTCACTGTTTTGTTTAATTAAATATATCAGACTATATTGGCCTTCTATTAAAAATCAGATATCAGCCGGTCAATGTGGCCCACCTCAGATATGATGGATGAGATGGATGAGATTAATATGATGAATATGATGGATGTGATTGATGTTGGTCCCTGACCACACTAGTCCTTGTCTACCCTCTAGTGGCTAAAATAAGTTATTTCACCATTACAAAAGGCAGCATTAAGGATCCATTAAGGAGTTGAACTCCTGTTGTAAACATAAAGTTTAATTCACAGGTCTCTACATATAATTTGTTCATATTCAAATGGAATTCACTCAGCCTGACAAATTAGATTACCTTACGTTAGACGACTACTACTACTACTAACTCTAACCCTATTACTACCACTACAACTGCTACTACTATTACCTCTTCCTCCACTACTATTCATTTTGAATGAGGATTCCCATTTTTCTTCTTCCCCTCATCATAGTAGAATTCTTGTGTCATTCTGATATAAAACCCTGAAAATCAGTTCTTGCTCATCTCTCTGTTAATCCATATGAAAACCTATTGTAGATTATTTTATTTTTCAGTTTGGTTCATTTCAGTAATGTACTGCAATTTGCATGTATTAAAAATAATACATCATAATAATACCTTGCATTTGAGACTTGTTGAACCTGCTGATCTCAGCTCTGCTAAAACTAGTCCTACTGTCCCCTCTACAGGACAAACTGATCACTACCTAACAGTTCACTTGGTCTTTACAGCACATCTGCCATCTATATATACAGTATGTTAAACCATCTGTATTAGCTATGTATGTTGTTCATTTGAAGGACAGTAACCCTCAGTCCATCCACATTGTTATTTGTCATCCCTGCCATGTTTGCAATATTCTGCTAAAATCACAACAATCAGCACCTCGCTGGGTAGATAAGCTTATATGACATGTGCTTAATGTGTATGCTACGTTTAAGAATTGATTTGTCAAAACCAACACTTTTGGCTATCGAAGACAGTTGCAAATGTTTTTTAACACAATCTACTATCCAGCTGTCCTGGGGTATATTGATAATATTTATAGCCCAGGGAGCAGATGTGAAATCCACTGACATTCCCTTAAGTTTCTGTAAGTCAGAAGTGGTTCGATATCCAAATAACTTCAGCTGTGGTATCCTCATCTCCGCAAACAAACTGAATTAACAGGTTAAAGCAAGTGAGAAGGTCAAATGAACACATGAATTGTTATAATTGACATTCTCTTAGTTTCTGTAACGCAGTATGTGCTGAAGGAAATCAGTCTCTATGTATCTATTTACTTTACATTTTAGGCCTTTAGATGATGCAGTTTACAACTGTAGAATAAGCTTAAACTCCGACAATGGCAACATTACAAGCAATCAATACTATCTATGTTACATGAAGCTCTTAAAGAAAAACGCAGCCAAGTCATTTTCACAGTTTATTACTGAATGTATGAAAAGAGAGGTAACAACAATCACCAGTGTCATTAGATAAAGTGCACTTTGTATGAGAAGTGTCATAATCAGCAGCTGTGAGACCCAATGGAAGCTTACTAAACATTAACTATTGCTTCACAATATACACAGACTCAATAATGCACATAATGATTCACAAGTCACAGACTCAATAATGCACATTGTGACATATAATACACATACTCAATAATGCACATTATGACTCAATAAAGATATATACATGTGCCAACAACTGAATATAAACACCACTTTGGCTCAAATGTATATTACAAAGCATGCTGCTGTACAATATAAAACAGCATATATTTGACAAAAACACAATGTAACCACGCAAATGTGCAAAAGGTGTCCACTAAACACCAAAGTTATCAATAATCCATAAAAGTTATGTTTGACAAGCATATCTCACATTCTGGCAGTGTTTCAATTACAATCAGTGACTTTAGTGGGTTGGTTCCAGCCATTTGGTGTGTGACAACTTTCCACCAAAACCATCAACACTGTTTCAGAAGCATCTGATTGGCATAAGCTCCCAGGTCATTTACCCTCAGCAACCTGACTGGGCATGTGTATGGAATGAGAAGAGGTCTATGCAACATAAAGCCTATCCTACACTAAACGACCACAGTTGTGATTTTGGAGTTGCACAACAATTTTGAAGTTGTCAAGAGTCACTTTATATGAGAATATCAGTGACATAATCTCCCAAAACCAATGTTACGTTTCCTTTGCGCTTCCGATAATATGAAACCAGTTTGGTTTTATCTTAAGGAAATCTTCATGATCTTGTAGTGTGATATAGTGTCAAGACATCCTGAATAGCACCGTAACAGAAAGACTGTTAGATTTTAGATTGAGAAAGACTTCTGAGATAGGTTGTTAAATGTGAGTGCAATTCAAGTCGTAAATTGTGTAGTTTTCTAAAATACAGTAGGCTTAAGACGAAGAATCTGATGAGAAAAATCATCCTCGGGTATCCCAAAAACTCAGAATTGAATATTAAAAACCACAGTGTCCACCAGAAACCCCCTTGGGGAGCGATTTGGACTGAGACGTTTGGCAGTGTTTGCAGGACCGAGGCCAAGGACAGAAAGAGGGCATGATGCCAGCAGGAAGGGAGAGAGATGGGAAGGATAGAGGGACAGAAGGCTGAAAGAGACGAGGTGGTGACAGTATCACGCCTTACACCTTAACTACAGAGAATGCGCAACATTTGCCTATCCAAATTTGTTGCCTTTTTGCAGCACGGCATTTTAAGCTGCTACACCAGGTCCGTTCTTATTCCGCTGCGGTCTGCTGGTTGTGTTGCGCCTAACTACATTTTACCTATGTGTAAGTGAACATGATCATCTAGTTTTGCTTATTCTTCCATAAACAACTCAAGTTGTACTGTGAGGAACACTGATGTACCATATAGTGTACTTATGTCACCAAAGTACGCCTACTGTAGCCAAACAAGGCTTCTCAGCGGCTCCATAGATAACCTCATCTCCAACTTTTGTTTAAGTGACACTGGTTTATGTATATGTCCTCTATTTTGTTTACTGACATGGTGATAAAAGACTATACTAAGCAAAAACTTGGAATTTATGTACATTTATATGGATAAAATACACAACAGACCGCTGTGTAGTCTAAGGCCCGTTACATACTCTACGTAAGCAACGCATGCAACAATGCAAAGGGCAACACAAGGCCTGTTTCTCGAGTTCTTGCTTAGTGAAAGTCCAAAGAGTCCAAAATTTGTAGCACAACGCTAACGCCTGCTTTTCAGGTAGGGACACTAAGTGAAAATGACTGCTAAATGAGCCACTAGCAATGAAGAAGTAATTTCCTGTGTAAACAAATGAAAATAGCGGTGGCTCAGTCAGAGGAGACACTGGCTGATCTGGCAGTACCATCCTCTTTTCAACTTTTTCTTTTGGCGGCGATGGAGAATGTATAAAAGTACACATTCCTCTACATTAGCCATTTTAAACACTCTGCTCATATGTCAATGCTTCAGATAATACAACACTTCCATGCTCCAGACTAGTGGATAAATGCAGTATTACCTCGGACAGGGTTGGAGGAAGCTGCTGGATGTGCGTGTACTATGTAAGCAAACAGCTTGCTTAGGTCAAGAACTTGCGTTAGCGTATGCGTCGAGTATGTAACGAGCCTAAAACAGAACCTGTGCGTATCTCCAAAGTTGCAGCTCCAACCCGGCTTTATTTACGATCTGTCTATGTGCTGTGTGTGCAGCCAATGGAGCAGCTGCAGTGAAGTAAATGGATGTGAAACGGATCTGATCCGACTCTTCAAACACAAACGGACGGAACAGAACGCGTCTGGTGTAGGTGAGCGGTTAGAAACAAGTTTCATCATTTTCACCAATTTCTACAATAAGTTAATTCACATGAAATTGAGTGATCAGGACACGCGGCACACAGGTGTCTCAACTAGATACAGTATGTGTTTTTCTGAGTACAGCAATTCAAAATATGTGTCAAAAGATCTAGAAACACCACATTTATGTTAACCTCCATTGATCATTTCTGATTGCCAGGATCTCACTGCTACACAATGGAGACAGTAGCAGTGAGATTATTTCATCCTATACATACACTCAGCAGCTTTAGCCTTGGTCTAAGAATGCAAAGAGTGCAGTTCAGCAGTGTCCTCTTTCATTTTTCCTCCATCCATTTTCCTCTCTCATTACTTCCAGAACCTTCCCTCACAGATCTGCGGCTTGTTAAAGCTGAAGAACAAGTGAAAGCAATTAAGCAGACTTTTCTCTCCTACGTCCGCCCCCCTTCTTTTTCACCAATTAAGAGGAGTTTTCTCTCCCCTTGTATCTACTTCCTCTGCTGTCTCATTTGTTCCAGAACTTTCCCTCAGCGGCCAGCGTCTGGTTGAGCCGGCAGAGCTGTCGCAGGAAGCCATCGTTGGGTCCGATCTCTCTCTTCTGGCGCACCATGGCCAGGGCAGAGTGGACATCCATGTTTTGGCGAAGCATTAGGTAGGCGATGACCAGGGTGGGCGAGCGGCTGTAGCCTTCCCTGCAGTGGACGTACACCTTACCTGGAGAAGATATGAAAAACAAGTAAACACGCCATCCCCCATGAATGATGCAGGCACCCCTTGGGCCAATCAGTAACAAGATGCATCATCCCTCCTAGTTTCATCAAAATTGGACCAGTGGTGAGCAGTTATGGCCTTTCAAACTTTGAAATTTGAACCTTTAGTTATAGCGCCCCCACCAAGCCAATCAGTGTAGTTTTTAAACTCTAGAAAGTGTCAAAATGCATCATCCCTCCAAGTTTCAACAAAATAGGACCAGAGGTGTTTGAGATATTGCATTTTGACCTTTAAAGCATATCTAAACCCCAAACCCAAATCTGTGGTGAAGCCTGACACCTAATGGTGAAAAGTAGGGTACTGAACTGGTCATCTGCTATTGGCTGGTCTTTGGTGCCAGGTGATGTCACCACCTGTTGTACTCTATAGAAGGTGACATCACCCGGCACCAAAGATCAGCCAATTGCAGATGACCAGTTCTGTACCCAACTTTTTTTTGTTATTTGGCCAATCAGTGTATTTAAAAAAAAAAATGCCAGACCAACTGACCAACTATTGAACATTACTCAAGTTATTAGCTGTCGTGAGCCTGTTTCTTACAAAATGGTAACAATTTAGAGGATGTCATTATTGAAGGTTTTTAAATATTGAGCAATGAGAGCACAGCAATCGCACATTTTTTTAAATCAAATTGGTTGTATAGTACATCTACAGATTCATTACATAAAATCTGATAGTTATAGCACTTGCTAAGGCCAGAGAGTGGATATACTTTCAGTGACATTACAATTTACACAGAGAAATAAACAGGGTTTCAGTGTAAGACATACGCATCTTCAGCCCTGTCCTGTGCAAAAACAGTGTGTCTGAAACTGACAAGAACGGCAAATGCAAGAGAAGCAAAAATCAAAACCTCACCAATATTTTTTCCCCTAATTTGAAACACATTCAACTAGACGTCCTATTTGGCCCAGGGGCCTCATTTAGAAAAAAGGTCTTTGATCTTAGACACATGCCCATGCTAGAAATCCATATCAACATTATTATTTATAAGCCTTGAAAATCTCCGATCTTTTCTGTGTCCCAGCCTGACGTGAGCACGTCCGAAAGAGTTGTGACGCATGTATATAAAGACGCACTGAAAAAAGCCTACAACATTTTGCGCGCCTCTTTATTATAGCCCCTTTACTCTTGTACCTTTTCCGTTTTTGTGTGCCAGCGCCTTCTCAATGAAGTCGGCCCCTTCCTCAAAGTAGACGCTGAGGTCGAAGTGGTCGGTGTCGCTGGCGGGCATGCCGTGGTAGACGATACCTGTGCCGGCGTAGGACTCAGCGTTGGTGTTGACGTGCATGAAGGAGTTTCCCTCGGCGGCGTTCAGGATGTGGGTGATGCCCAGACGCTTCAGACGCATCACATTCATCGCCACAAACCTGCATGGGTTTGGTAAGCAACAGAGACACAGACTGTGAAGCTTATTTCAGACACGCTACCTTCCGCGCCACAGATCTAAGGGGTTTTGGCTAAGGGAAAGGAAAACAAAGGGTGAGGTGATGACAGCTGAATAGGTACATTTCTGTGCTGTTTTTGACAATTTTATCACTGACGCATCTGGTTTTGTGTTTAGAAAATGTTTGCTTTTTAGCTAGCTAACCATCTGCTAACACATCTGATTTGCACACTAGCTAATGTATCCAGTAGAAGCGAGCATTAGTAGCGACTAGTAGTTGCATGTTAATTTTACTAGCTTTGCTAAATTAGCCTGCTGGCTAGTTGCTTGCTAACAAAGCCAAAAAACAATTGTTTGTTTAGGTTAACTGAGCTAACTCTTCTCATACTGCATTGGAGTACAGACAGTTTTAATAACTGTTTTCTGTGTAACAGTAACCTAAATTTGGAAACAAATATATCTTACCAGACTACTCACTTTTACATATGACATTTCTTATTATTTACGCACATATTTACATCATTTACACGTTTATATTTACGGACATGCTCAAATCGACCGCCATGATGGCGCCACACGTGGTTGCTCGGAGATTTGTGACGCAACAGCAAAGTCTCAGAAGATGTTTGGCCTCCTACATGGTTCGATGCCTCAAATATTATTATTATTATTTTTATTTTATTAGTTCATTAGTTGACACTTCGGTGTCAATTATTGATTAAATTCTTATCAATTACATAGCACATTTGCTTTAGTCTTCCTGAAATAGATGTTCTCTTGCTCCTGATTTTGGGAGAGAGCTTCGTAGCTTCATGCTACGAAATATTGATTGTCCGATAGTTCAAAAGGATAACATACAGATATTTTTTAACTGAGTGCTGTTCCCCTTTAAGCTTCATGACACATTTCCAATTATGAACACTGAATAATTTGGTGGCCCTTGGAACTTGTGGTGCTGTTGCACCAAAGAGGACAAGAGCTGCTGCTCTTAACTATGAACCTCTGGGATTCCTGTACCACTTCGCACCTCACACCCTTAGATGTGAAAAGCTAAAAGTGAAAGACCGGTGTAAATACTGGATGCATCATCACACCCCCAGAAAAAAAGGGCTTTGGAACTGCCAGGCTTTCAAACAACACCGTGGGACCGAGAGAGAGACATCTAATGACAACACCCGCTCAGAACAGAACGTACGTGTGTGTGTGTGTGTGTGTGAGTGAGAAAGCCAGAGAGAGAAAGGGTGAAGAGAAAGTGCGTGGGTGCATGCTCTCTTCACTTCTGTTTACAGAACTGTGTGTATGCATTAGTGTGTGCATGCCTATATTGGTGAGTACATTCTCCCCTCGTGCTCCATCTCTCCAAGATAAAACACAGAACTGTTCCTACCCTGTCCATTATTCATGGCACCTTTAGGGAGGTGGAGAGAACAGAAGAGGCACTAGAGAGGCTCTCACTATTGAACTACATTAGGGATACAGTACACTGCCATGACTCACTGTGCTAATAGTTTCTGTTACATAAAGCATTTAAAGTCACAATCCACAATTTATCTGACCATCTACATTTTGGGCACTCATTTATTTATATGCCTAGAAATTTAGTGTGGGTCTTTCATGATAGCTTTTATTCCTGTTTGTAATTTAAATTGAAGGTGCATGTATTTAGTTACACCCATTTAGTTCAGGTGTTTGCTTAATTTTAATGATTTTAAGATTACTAAGATTTGACCCATTTGATAATCTACAATTTGAGTGGATTCAAAAATGATTTAAAGAAAATGGGTTTTTCTGCAAGCAGTTTTGTGGAAGTGCAAGTATTGTGCCTTCCACTGTGAAACAAAAGCACAGCTACTGAACAGCTATCAGTTATAACATGGGAGTTACTAAAGAACTGTAACCTTTCCTTGCCTATGTCAGGGATGTTTGTGCATATTTAAGTCTATCAACTCTCTTAAAGCATATTTATCTTGTGCTATCATTCCAAAAGTCAGGGTGACAAGTAACATTCTGTGAGATTCTCGTTTCTTTTATTATGTCTCCATTTTTGGTGCTAAACGCTCATTGCTGAGGTGTCAATCAAACAGCGTGTCCAGTACTGTGACGCCTTTTTTCCTTGGATTTTCTGTTGAGTTTCTGTAGGTGCTCTTTTCTTTGTCTGTTCAGCCATGTTTGTGTGTGTGGTTTAACATGCAGTGAGTTTTTAAGCACTTTTATTTTAAAACCTGTCTGCAAGTTAACTTCCCCATACAGAAGAATGAAGAGTCGAACTGAAAATGGCCGCAGGTTGCACCAGTGACATAGAGTGAAAGCAATATCTGAGAAGAAATGCAAAATGTTTTCCCTTTTATTGAAATGGACAGAGGAATCAATCCACTTCCTGACTTAATATGAGAGTGAATGAATCCCAGCCTCGTCTTTGTTGTGGCACCAGAACTCATCACAGGCCCTCTCAGCTCCTATCCTCCATGGGCACATTATAGGCCTATATCTGTGTGTGTGTGTGTTGATGTTGGTGTGTGTGTTTCCTACCAAATTCACTCACCTAATGTCACCAGGGACCCGAGAGGAGACGGTAATATGCATGGCAGAGATTTAAATTTGGAGGACGCATGTCCTCTCCAGTTATTTTAATTCAACAGAACATCAGGGGAATAACAGGTTCGGCACCAGTCTATTTTCAACTCCTCTCACTCCGTGCCTTCCTCTCCTCTGTCTCTGCTCCATTTTGCCTTTTGTAAAATTCATTCACCTCTTCAAACAACTCTGTCTGATCCCAGTATACCCCATGTCTTCAGTTTCTCCACATCCCATCATGGATTCTTTAGGTTTGTGCAGAGGCTGTTTATTGAATGCAACCTAAGCTTAAACTTCACATAGTCGCAATGTCCATCATGGAAAATTACACTGACTTACAGTGTGTCTGTGGTTCTCAATGGTGAGTTTACAGTGACCTTTTTGTGGTATTACGTAATCTCCTATGGCATCTCTAGAATATTCCTAGAATATTCCTATAGGAACTTTTGCGTGTGAGTTTATACTGACCTTATTGTAGGTTATGCTGTTTTGTTTTGTTTTTTATCTCCTAGCCTATCACTATAATATTCTCATAATATCCTTATAAGGATTCATTATCTGTGATATTTCTATCCTTCTACAATTTAGAACGGGATTACAATTGTTATTTTTCGTATGGAATAGAATGGAACAATTAGTGTTGGATCCATCAGAAATCATTATTTTAATTAAACTGTAAGACATGAATAGGCATGTCGAAGACTAATTTTAAATTCAGACATGAGGACTGATTGATTGTTTATGCTGCGTGACCTGAATTGGATCTAGGGCGTCATGTTCACAGACAACCTGTACAAAAACAGCCATACGTGCGAAAATAGGGGAATTGCATGTGTGAATGAACCAGACTTGAGTTTTAATCCAGTGAAATTAAATGAATAACAGGCATGAAGGACAAGATCCAACATTTGTCGATACTAGACGCAGAGACATGTCAAGCCCAGCTCATGGCGTCAGACATAGCCTAGATAGGCTATAGATCACTAGGGCAATGGAAAACAAAAATGCTTATCACTGAGCTGCAAAATAATAATAAACAGTCATCATAAAAGCAATGACTCACGCATTGCCGACGTAGATCCTGGGGAAAACCTCGTGGAAGTGTTTTGTGGGCCAGCTGTAGAAGCCGCTCTCGTCCGTCAACAGATCGTTGAGCTGCTGGAGAGTCACCTCGAAGTCGGACATGTCGACTCGGTTCGAAGCCGCTACCTTGACCTGTTGGTTGTGTTTTTTCTTCATGCCGAAAAAGCGAACAGAGCGGGGGGGAAGCTGGCGAATGTGGCAAACCGGTGTCGGTTTACGAGTCCGGGACGGGAAGGTTTGGCGGACTTAATATAGAGCAGGAGCTGGAGGTCTGGTCCGCTCTCTCGTGCGCCTCCACGGCGACTGAACGGAGGAGCGGCTCGGTGTTTTGGAAGCCAAACCCAGCCCACACCCTCTCCTGCTATAGCTGTAACACTGTTATACCGTTAACCGATAACCAGTGTGGGAAATACACAGGCGGGTAAACCACGACCTCCAGTCAGAAGGAAAACAACCACATATTACTAACAAAAATCAATAAGGCTGCCTACTGTAAGAAAAGCATCCTAGTCTAGTCTTCATATCATGTTTGAATCCTTCCTAACTGGCTACCTGTTGTTGTCTTTTAACCGTTTCTACCACTCTTCTGCCTTTTGATGCTGTTATTCAATAGTATTAATTAGTAATAGCGCTGTTATTAAAAGTAGTAATGATTATAGCCTACATGAAATTAGATAAATTCGTTTATCTAAAGTTTGCTTGTATCAGTCTATTTGAAATAAGAGCAACCATCTTCTAACATTTGATATTTACTTCAAAATGACTTGCATTAAAAAAAGCTATGTGTAGCTATGTAGTATCAATAAATCATCGCCAGATTAATTTTGAGACATTAGTATAATTACCATTTAAAGGAGACCATATTGCAGACCTCGACTGCGTTTTACATTCTGTGCCACTGGGTTGAGATTTGGCAAGAAGCAGCCAGCTGCAGCCTGCAGAACGGGGCGGGGCTACAGATCGGGGCGGGGCTACAGGTCGACCGCTAAACCAATGAAATCGTCTGCTAAAACAATGAAGTCCACTGAGAAGATGTGCCATTTTCGGTCAGTTTCAAGTCTGGCTTGGTGAGTAGGTCCAACGTTATGAACGAAATTGTACACTTGTTCAAGTGTAGCCTAATGGTGAAAAACGTTACTGAAATACACCATCTATATATTACGCATGATGTATGTAGGCTATACCAAAATGGTCGCTAAAGATATTTGATCTTTCGTCAAGTTGCTAAAGTTATAACTGTTAGCTAGCTGGCTCAAATAACTAGCCTTAATGTTAGCAGCTAGCGAGCCAGTTGTACGGAGAAAAGCGTTTTGGCGCGCGTCTCATTGACTTTCAATGGTGTACTGAGTACCCGCATACTTCAGATATTGCCGAAACCGATCTCTCTTGTCAGTAAAACCTTATGAAATACTATTTTCCCTCGAAATATTTTTGATATATGATAGGTACTTTACGTACAAGTGTTATAGTAGTCTAGCCAGCATAACGGTTTGTATTAGAAACCTTCCCATTTAAGGCAATGACAACTGGTTGGTTAGCCAAATGCAGGTAATTATCTGGCTGGTAGATTTGCTTCACCCACCAGATACAGTGGCGGATTAAATAAAATAAACTAACAGTTTCGCCAATTTCTCATATTCACCTTACTGTTTAGCTGAGCAGGTTACATTATTAATTGTGTAGGCCAGTGGTTCTCAACGTGGGGTCCGGGGACCACCAGGGGTCCTTGAGGGGGTTCCAAGGGGTCTCTAGCAAATTGATGAATTGTTAAACTTCACCATTATTTGATTTATAAGAAGTTAACACAATTAGAGAATGTAGAAAAATGACTATTTTGATCATAGTTTCACCGTTATCTCTCTGCCTACAATATAGATCGTTTTCTGGACAAAATCATATCTAACAATAAAATATTCTCATATTTGGGTCCGAGAGCTTTCTTTCATTCAAATGTTTCTACTCATTCAAACTGAAGTTAGATTAAGCTCTGAAATGTTAATAAATTTCAAAAACCTGTTTCATTTAGAGTCTGCTTTGTACGTGGCCCTGGATGCCCCTTTTGATTACACAATAGTAAGTAGCTTTTTGATTTCTGAATGAACAATGCCATACTAAGTCCTAAGAAGACATTGTCAAGTTTGCCAAATTTCATATTGCTATTTAACAGTTTGACATGCCCTCCTTGCGGAAATGGTGGTGCCTGCTGGTAATGGAAAACTTTGATCTCCGCAGGTATTTATGTTTATCTATTTGCTTACATACAATGTTGCCTTAAGGTTGGAACACATTAACATTATAAGAATTTTCCATTATCAAGCTATGCCAAGGTTATTGCTCGCTGGACAGAGGAAGCAAAAGCTGTCCTTCAGGGTCACCATGTTCCTGTCTTCAGACTGACAAAACGCAAGTTTACGGCAGTCAGTGAGGTCAGTGATAATGTTACTCAGGACTGGTAACAATGTAGCTGCAACTGATGTTATAGGTTGATGTTGTATACAGTTTTTCATAACAAAAGCACTTCTAGGATGTGCTTTCTGTAAGCAAGACTGTGTGTCTCAGAAAATAGGACTGTTGCTGTAAATATTTCTGCTCTTTGTCATTAAGAATTTGTGTACTTCTGACTCTTCTGTTTGGTTCTGATATTTTGGATTTCATTCTGATTCCAACTATGGTCTTTCCTCTGAACCTGATGCAGGAGCCAGGTATCATGAAGGACCTGCGCGCCAACCGGTAGCTTTTCCGCGGGCATGTGGCAGAACCAAGTGTGCTCCAGCTGAGTGAGGAGGATCAGAAGACAGCCATTAAAGAGGCTCTGGAGGGGGATGATCCAGAGGCAAGGGAGCCATTTGTTTTTGGAGACCCTCTAGGACCCCACATGGATACTGGACACGGACACACACACTGAGGTGCGGACACTTGGATGCTGTACCCCTCACTACACACACACACTGAGGTGCGGACGCTGGGATCCAGTACCCCTCACTACACACACACACACTGAGGTGCGGACGCTGGGATCTGGTACCCCTCACTACACACACACACACTGAGGTGCGGACGCTGGGATCCAGTACCCCTCACTACACACACACACACACACACACACACACACACACACACACACTGAGGCGCGGACACTTGGATGCAGTACCCCTCACCACACACACCTCATATTGAAACCTTTTACTTGTAAGTGTAGCCTATATGGTTCTTTTCACAAACCTATACAAAGTCTACAAGTTATTTGTACAGACCTGCCATATAATTGTCTTTGTTTTATTTTTATTTGTTGCAAACCTACAAAGTGAAATGCTTAGTGTTGCAATATCTCTCTCTATACACACTCGCTCATGATAAAAGTGTCAGCCAAATGTAAATTTAGTGTATTTCTTTATTATCAATGTTTGTCTATGTTGACTTTCCAAATCAACAGTGAAGATTTCTCCTGAGAGTTGTTTCCTTTATAGTAGGCCTATAACTATGTTTTATTGGAATGTTTTTGGTGCACTTTGAATTACATAAAGATGTAATAGAAGAACTGATTAAAAACGTTTTATTTTATTAGGAGTGGGGGGCTTGTCTTTATCATTTGAAAAAATTCAAAAAGGTAATAAATATATTTCACCATAAAAACTTTTCATTTTAATTGCTGGTGCTATCTTACGTGTGTATGTATGTATGTGTGTATTATATGTACTGTATGATTACAGGCGATCTGTAGTAATCTCGGGCTCACTATTCAAATCATCACAATGCAGAACCGACAAGCATAGTTAACATCAATGCTATCATTACTGGCTCGCTAGCTGCTAATGTTAGCTACAGATCGCTAGCTGCTAACGTTAGCTATAGATCGCTAGCTGCTAACCGTTAGCTACAGATCGCTAGCTGCTAACGTTAGCTACAGATCGAACCTGTAATCCCGCCCATTGATGATTTCATTGGTTTAGTGGTCGACTTCATTGTTTTAGCGGACGATTTCATTGGTTTAGCGGTCGACCTGTAGCCCCGCCCCGTCGACCTGTAGCCCCGCCCCGTTCTGCAGACTGCAGCTGCTGTTTCGATGGCTAAACCAATGAAATCATCAGTGGGCGGGATTACAGGTTCAATGAAATCATCAATGGGCGGGACTACAGGTTCGATCTGTAGCCCCGCCCCGTTCTGCAGGCTGCAGCTGGGTATACTTGGATTTGGCAGGAAATCTGATGGATGCTTTGCTGCACAAAACAGAGAGGTGCAGAGAGGTTACAGCTGAAGACAGCTCTCTCTTTAGTTACCTAGTTTTTGACGGCGCAAGCACTGCTGTGACGTCACAGTGCGTGCGTTTTGAATGTTGTCGAGTGTAGTAGCGTCAAGTCGCTGTTTGCTTTTTGTGATTTACGCTTTTTTTTTTTTTTTTTTTTGTGGAAATTTTTCCCTACCGCCATGAAACATCATGAGTACCCGGGCAAGATACATTTGGATTACTCTTATCATCATGTGGACTGTCAGTGACTGTGTTGTTTGGAGCACTGATCTACACCAAGGAGGAGTGAGACAAGGACTCACCTATTTCCGGGACAAACTTCTACTCCTATGGAACTCCATCCACTGCCAACTGGATCCAACCATCCCTATCCCGCCTGACATAAGAGCCAGACCAAAGAGAAAAAGAGGTAGGCGTGGAGGGGTGCGTTGCAGATTCAGACGGCGCCCCTTCAAACGTCCTCTACCCTCGATCATTCTCTCAAATGTCCGTTCATTGAAAAATAAACTGGACCTGCTGCACGCTAAATGCCTTGTTGAAGCATCGTTCAGGGAGGCGTGTGTCATTGCCCTGACCGAGACCTGGCTTGATGAGTCGGTCCCAGACACGGAGGTGAGCCTGGATGGCTTCAGGGTCATACGGGCAGATAGAACCAAAGGCTCGGGGAAAGTGAGGGGCGGTGGGGTGTGCATGTACATCAACTCCCGGTGGTGCACCAACATCAAAGTACATGGGAAGGTCTGTAATCCGGACCTTGAGCTGCTCACCCTGTCCGTCCGAGCCTTTTACCTTCCGAGGGAGTTCTCGACTGTTGTGCTTAGCTGTGCTTACATTCCACCGAGCGCTAACGTCAAGGCAGCAGCCAAGCAAGTAGCACAGAACACACACGCTATGCTCAACAAATACCCTGACGCACCGATGTTCCTACTGGGTGATTTTAACAGCTGTCGGCTTGACCACGTTCTGCCAGCCTTTAACCAATACATAGATGTACCAACCAGACTTAACAAAACAATAGACTTGTGCTATGGTAACATCTCTGGAGCCTACACAGCTAGAGCTCTTCCACCCTTGGGACTAGCGGACCACAACGTGATCTTCCTGCTCCCGGTCTATAAACAACAACTAAAATGGCATAAGCCCACGACTCACAGCGTCTACCAGTGGTCGGAAGAAGCTACTGCACGTCTCCAAGGCTGCTTCGCATGCACGGACTGGGAGGTTTTGGACGGGGAGCTTGATGAGCAGTTCTCTGTCATCACGGACTACATTAAATTCTGCATGAACATTTCAATTCCAGTAAAAACTATCAAAACATATCCAAATTCAAAACCATGGATCACCCCACAAATAAAACACCTTCTTAATAAAAAGAAACAAGCCTTCAGGCAGCAGGACCTCGCAGCACTTAAAACTATCAGCCGAGACATAAAAAATGAAATTTTCAAAGCCAAACTAAACTACAAAAATAAACTGGAACAGGAATTTGCAAAAATGAACACTAAACAAGCCTTTCAGCGAGTTAGGGCACTGACTGGACAAGCTGCTAAGCAGACCACTTGCACATCACACCCCATCTCCTTTGCCAACAACCTCAACAACTTTTACGCCCGGTTTGACACCTCTGACTTTTCAGCAGAGTGTGAAAGCCTCCTGGACTCTCTGCCCTCCCATGAGTTGGAGTACGAGTCCCTCCTAACCAGGCGAGATGTCTACCTCCAGCTTCTGAGGTGCAAACCTAACAAGGCCCCCGGGCCGGATGGAATCACAGGGCGGGTTCTGAAAATCTGCGCCCTGGAACTATCACCCATCCTCCACTCCCTCTTCCTCAGATCTCTCTGCACTTCCACAATTCCAGTCATATGGAAGACCTCAACTGTCATCCCAGTTCCTAAAAAACCCCACCCATCTGAATTAAATCACTATAGGCCTGTAGCCCTCACCTCCATCATAATGAAGTGTCTTGAGAAACTGGTCCTCAACATCATTCTCCCACACGTCGCACCATCCCTGGACCCCCTCCAGTTTGCATATAAGCAAAAGAGAGGCACAGATGATGCAGTGGCCTGTCTCCTGCACTATCTACTACAACATCTGGACACCCCTGGAAACCATGTCAAACTACTCTTCATTGATTTTAGCTCTGCCTTTAACACAATCCAGTGTCATCAGGTCATCGGAAAGCTACGGCACCTTCAAGTTCCATCTCCACTAATTCACTGGATCCTCTCCAACAGACCACAGGCAGTGAGGGTTGACAACTCATTGTTACACACTATCAGTCTTAACACTGGTGCACCCCAGGGCTGTGTGCTGAGCCCATTTCTCTACACTCTCTACACAAATGACTGCCAAAGCGCATCTCCCACTACCATCTACTTCAAATATGCAGATGACACAGCCATCCTCGCACTGCTCAATGACAAGGACTCTCTCTCTGCCTACCAGCACTCCATATCCCACTTCAGCACATGGTGCGACAATAACTTTCTACACCTCAACATCTCAAAAACCAAAGAACTGCTCATAAGCCCTCCTGCAACACCGGATCATACCCCCAGTCACACCATAATTAAGGGAGAGAAGGTAGAGGTGGTTGAGGCCTTCAAATACCTTGGAATCACATTGGACAATAACCTCAGCTTCAGTCAGCACACCACAGACATTCACAGACGCTGCCAACAGAGACTTTCAGCCATCCGCAAATTAAAACATCTGTCCGTCCAACCCCATCTCCTCCTCCTCCTGTATCACAGTATCATTGAGCCAGTTCTTCTGTATGGTGCCATCTGCTTTTTCAACATGCTGACAGTTGCTAATAAGAACAGTCTCCTAAAAATCACCCATTCAGCCACCAAACTAATCGGTCTTCCCACTCCCAACTTATCCGACCGCACCACCAAAACTCTGGCCCGTAAAGCACACATAATCGCACAGGACCCAGAACACCCACTTCACCAGCACTTTACCCTCCTTCCCTCTGGTCGTAGATACAGAGTACCCATGTGCAGGAGGGCCCGCTTCAGCAAGAGCTTTGTCCCTTCTGCCATACAAGCTAAATAGGAACACCCCCCCGTCCCGGTGAATATTAACTTTTTGTAACTTGTTTGTACAATGTCAGTATGTTTTTGTCTCTGTACCACTGTACAATGTCAATGTGTTTTTGGGTTTCTGTTTATTGATCGTGTGTGTTTTTTTTTGTTTTGTTTTTTTTCTGTTTTTTTGTATCATGTCTTTGAACTGTTTTTGTACGTGCATCAACTGTGAAAAGAATTTCCTCTCTGAGGACAATAAACTAACTAACTAACTAACTAAGAGGGCGCTGTTCTTCCAACACGAACGGAGCTAAAGCTTAAATGCAGATGGAAAACTCACTCATTTGTTTCTGGTAGTTACACCAAGGTATCACAATTAATTTGACAATGGTATATCAATGTTTGAAAATGCTACACACAGCATCTTCAAACATTAAATTATTGAGTTTACTTTTGTAATATGGGTCAGCAGTATACATTCATAAAGGTCTACAAACGACTGACACATAATGACAGTGATAGAAATTTACTATGCAAGAGAGAATTTTTATTGATATTTTTGGAAACATTTCAAACAGTAGGCATCGCATTCAATTTGCTTTCTAGTAAGTGTAATTGAGGCTAAAGTGCAAATGCTGCAGTTTGTCGTCAGTCAAGCATTAGTTAGGCAGAGAACATCTGTTACAGCCCTGTGTCCCGGTTTGACTCAGAGAGAGGCTGGTTTCACAGATACGGATTAGAAAATTTGTCACATTACACCAAGGCTACTGTAATGCCACTAGTCAAATGGTGGTTATTTTTGGGTCATAATAATTCCTAGATTGAGGTTACCACCAACCATGGGTTTATGTTAACAGCCCAGCTGAACTCTCCAAGTCAAACTTTGGACTCCCTGCCATTGCAAAGCTCCTTCATCATCTTGGCTCTGAGAGGATACTGCTCTTTACTAGGAGAAAAAAAAGGAGGAGTCATTTTCATCACAGCAGAGACCACAAGATGGAATTACCACCTATAATGCGGAATGGTTATAGAAGCAAGTTTATGACCAGAGGATGGCCAGTTCATAACCCCAGACCGGCTGGGAAAATTTGGGCAATAGTCAAGAATGACAATTGAAGTTCAACAAGTCAACAAGGTGGATGGTTGAGAAGTAAAGCCTTGTTTCCTACACTTTTCAATTCAAATCTTTCATTAGTAAAGGCCAAAGTCATCTCTTTCTTTCTCTGAATACAAATGATTTCCTGTGTCTGCCATGACTCCTCATTGTCTTCATCCTCTAGGTTCAGTCAAAGCTCATACTGCCTACTATTTAGCGAGCATTTTTCAGCATACTAGCTAGGATAGCAGTAGTACACTACTAGAACATTTTGTAGTTCAATGCCAGTAAAATAGGAAAAGGAATTAATGTGGAATTGTAAGTGGATTGTAAGTGCTGCTAGTTTTTTGTGTATTCCTAGTACATGCTATTCCATACTTGGTAGGCAATATGAGCTTTCAGAAAACCTCTGAACTTTTCCTTCCAGAGTCAAGTTGCTGGCCTTGTGCGGGTCTGTTTCGGCTCTTTAGCACATCTCGGGTCGCATCTTGATGGCCCGGCAGCGCAGGACTTTCAGGAAGCTGTCGATCTTGTGGGAGTCACGGCGGAGGCAGGACAGCAGGAAGTGGAAGTTGACCAGTCTGGAAATCTTGTCCTGGCCGAGGTTGTTTCCCCCTCTGAAGGGCAGTAAGGAGATGTACTGAGAGGAAGGACCCATCTGGGAGAGAAGGGAGGCAAGGACAGTAGGAAGGAAGGTTGGGAGAGTTGGAAATTTAAGGGTGAGGGGGAGGAGAGGCAGAATAAGATTATTCATCTACATTTTACATTAACATTTTGGGTACTTTTTCTTACTTGAATCGAAGGTTCTCATGGTCATTTATACCTTCAGTGACTTTCATGACCTTTGTGCCTTGGGAATTTGTCAAAACCCCATTGTATAAATTTAAAAACTACATGGGCTGCTGAATGTGGACTTGAGAATCCTAATTTAGCCGCTAGTCCCCTCCACCAGGCTTATAATTTTCCAGGCTGGTTGCTACATTCAGGTTGTGATAATCCTTTTGGCGAACTGCGAGGACAAGCTTTTCCTCCATGTATGTTTTGCAGTCACACATGTTAATCATCAATTTTGATCGGTCCGCTGTGGATGACGTACCGCGCTCCCAACACGCTTTCAACTATGGCGCACTCATGAAAACGTGAGGCGCATTGCTTTGGCAGAGGAGAGAGCACCTATCCCATGAGTGCGACCCCGTCCTCCCCACCCTACAACCACACACCTTGCCGGACAGTATATCCAGGCCGTCTCCCAGGCTCTTGGAGTGTTCCTGCAGCTCCTGGATCTTGCTGTATATGTTGTTGTGGGATGGGTGGGGCAAGCTGTTAGCAGAGGTGGACAGGAGTACCAGAGGGTCCACCCAGGCCTGGAGCAGGGAGCGGGACAACGATAGCAGGTCTGACTCCTGGAGGAGGAGGAGGAGGAGGAGAGGGAGAGATCATACAAAGAGTAGGAAGGACGAGAGGAGATGAGATGAGAAGAGAAGAGGGGAGAGTAGATTTGCCATCATCTACTCACTCCCATATAAGTTGAAACTCTTTTGAAGTTTGTACAACCACCAAACACACAGTAAGTTAGCTACCGCTGTTTCAATACCAGTGACTCAACGATTACTTTGCCAAGTGCTGAGATTTATGGCTTTCAAGCTCATTTTGGAACAAAAACTCCCCACCCATTGGCCTTTCAAGAATCTCCCAATCTCCTCTTCACCAGATGTTTCTGTTGGATCTTGGCTTATTAGTTAGCTTACTTGTTTCAGTTGTTAACTTTAGCTCTTGTTGTAATTCCTAATGGTCGCCAATAAAGTTCCAAAAAGAGCATAAAATGACTCAAATTAATTGTTGCCAAAAAATTGTACTATAATAATAATGATGTGAATGAATCATGAATAATTATGTAATTCCAACTGGTTAGCGAGTTGTAAACAGGGTTAGGACATTTCCTTGTTTCAGTTGCCATGCTACACAAGAAGTTACCATTTCTTCTACCTAGAACAATACTACATAATGAGGTAAATATAGACCTTGAGGATTCACAGTGCAATCGTTTGGTTACAAAACACTTGGATTATGCTGCATGAGTAGTTTACAGACAAATGATGGTCATTTTATCCCCTCTTTGGAACTCTAATACTGTTCACTTCAATAGTTTGCGAGAAAGCTGATGTAGGTAATTCACTGTGTGTTTGGTGGTCCTACGAAGTTCAATGGAGTTTCGACTAACATGGTGATGAGTGGATAATGACAAGAATTTTCAATTTGGGGTAAACTTTTTAAAGAAAATAAACAAAAAGCAGGGAGCATGGCAGTGATCAAAAGTCTGACTCCTGGAGGATGGGAGGAACGATGTGAGATGAGAGAGAAGAGGATAAAAACGAAGATGAAAGTGGCAAGGAGAGGATATGAGAGGTAAGGAGAGGACAGGAACAGAAACAAAACCAAAGTAAAGAATCAGGGAGCAGGAAAATAAAACAGTTAACTTACCGACACTCGGAGTGCCTGCTCTTTGTCATTGGGTGTCTGTAGAGAGGAGGTGTGGCACATGGAGGGGCGGGGCATAATCGCCCGGCCAATAGGAGGGAAATGAGAGTCCTGTGAGAGAGAGAGATGATTATTATTTTGTACATTCACAGCGGACAAGCATTATGACAAATAATAAAATAAATAAATAAATAAAAAAATTCACTGAGCTTTATTGGCAAACATACACACAAACATAGAACAAAATATTAAATTCAACAATAACTAATAATAAAAATGATAATACCAATAGCCACAGTGTTTTACCACAGGTGGTAATTCCATCTCTGGTCTCTGCTGTGATTCATATTAACATTGCAACGTATATCACAGTATAGTGATACATTTTTCTCAATTTAAGTAATTTCTCTAGCCATCTGGCAGGCCGATACAAATTTAGCAGCAAGGGCAGCAGATTTATCCTCCTCTCTAAGTGCATCAGGGGAATTTTTTTTCCTGGGAGAGTGCAGAGAAATCTGGTATCGCAACCTGGAATCTATTAAAGTAAATTGCTTCTATTTTGTTCTGTTTTGGACATTCAAACTAGAAAAGCATCTCTGTCTCGCCCCTGATTTTCCATCGCCTTTGATTTTCTGGCACCCAGGAATTCCCCTCTCCATCTCAAAATTATGATTACGATTTTACAGCTTGAGGAAATGTTCGATGAACAAATCTAATCCTGCCTTTAAGAGTTGAACCGAATCTTACGTCCTAGAAAATTCACAATTATTGTTTTCCGTCATCTTATATTTTAGTGTTTCATTCTGGTTTTAACACGAGGCAAACTATGTAATGAATGCATTCAGACACACACACACACACACACACACACACACAGATACTGACCAGCTCATGAGTGAGTGTGGTGCTGAGAGAGTGCAGTTTGTCAGAGCGCTGGGAGGCTCGGTCAAGCAGGTCATTCATAGAGACGGCACTGCAGGATGCTACCATGTACAGAACTATGGAGAGAGGGGGGGGGGTCAAAGAAGAGAGCGTCAGAAAAAGATACAGAGCGAAAAGAGTTCAACAGAGAGAGGGAAACAGAGAAAGGGAGAGAGCGAAAGAGACAGAAGTAGACTCATTTGTCTTTTAAACCCATAGTTTAAAAGTAATCATCTGTGACATTTTCATATAAACAAATGTCTGTTTTGCTACTCTCTTTCACCAATTGATATAACACACTAGTGATTCAAGCTATATCCAGTTCATGAAAGCTTTTACATTTGCTGTTCTAAACACCCGGTGTCTGACAGCAGCAACAGCGGTTTGTTTGGAATAAATCAGTGGTTCTCAATCCTGGTCCTCAGGAGCCAGGAGTCCTGCTGGTTTTCTTTTCTACCTGGTAGTTTACATTCAGTCTCATTCGGTGAATGTAATTAACTACAGGCAGAATAGAAAGAGACAGAGGTAAGCTAATTTATATAAAACCCATAGTTTCAAAGTAATAAAATGAGTTAATTACATTCACCCATGGTGTCCCAGGTTTCCCCAGGTTCAGCCCGATTACACCAGGTGAATGTAATTATGTTGCGGTTAAAATAGAGAACCACTGGAATAAATAGAAGAAGAGCTGGGTAGTTAGCATGAGCCACCATGGCTGAACCGACAAAGAAAAGAGCGCCACCTGCAGAAACTCAAACTGCATCAACAGAAAATGAAGAAGAAGTCACAGTACTGGCTGAATTGAAAATATTCCTGAGGAAACAATAAAACATCATGTAGTGGTTTGTGGTTGTCCGCCTTGTGTTTTGTCTTAATCACCAGCTGAAGTGAACACACGCACACACGCACACACACACACACACACACACACACAACCCGAGCTCATCTCACCTGTCAGGTAGAGTTTGGTTCCCTTTGATCCTCTGTGAGCCATCTCTCGTCTTTTCTCACCTCTTGTCTTTGTCTTCCTTTCTTCTTCTCCTCCTCCTTCGCTTGTCTCTGCCTTTCTCTCTCTCCATCTTGCCTCCATTTTATAGTTCCTTCGCTTTACTCGTTTGGTTATGCAGCGGCAGGGGAGGGTGTGCTAATTGTTTGGAACTAGTTTGTTCCAGTTCATAATGAGAAACATGGTCAGGGGGATTTGAATGCCCATCAGGATGCAGTCACGGGTTGATTTAGGTGTGTGGGTGTGTGTGTGTGTGTGTGTGCATGTGTTTGTTTGTGAGTATGTGTGTGTGTGTGTGTGTGTCTGGCGTTCAAGTCAAAGTCAAAAGGCACGGATGTGGAAAAATCCTCTCCTCCTCACCTTATTGAAGTGGATGAATAAAAACACTCATGATTACAAAAGGCCTGATGTTATATGTTATATTACACAAAGCCTGATGTTCTGACACGTGTCTGAATTCATCACAAGTCACAAGTCATTATTTGTTGAGTGTTTGTTGAGTGTTTGTTGAGTGTTGAGTATTGATGTCCATTGAAGTGAGGAACTCATCTTTTCATGGTTATGTGCAAGTTCTCAGTTCAGGAACAGGACAAAGAGTTCCGTTCCAAAGTGTGATGACAAAAAGCGACACCTGCTCCCACAAAAACATAGTCTGAATATAAAACTCATGTGTGTGCATGTGTTTGTATGAGTGTGTGTGTATGAATTTGTGTTTGTCTGTACATCCCAGAATGGGTGAGGGAGGGGATATTTTACCTGGTGTGTGGTGGGTGTCGATTTCTGAGATGAAGTATGTTGTTTTCAATACAAGAGCTATTATTGTATATATACTTCAGAGGAAATTGAAATTTTTGTGCACAAACACAGCACACTTGTCTATGTGATGACATGCCCTAACATGGGATAAGTTGTCACAAGGTGTCAAGTGGTATTTCATCAGTAATAACTTTTGCTTCCGGTAAATTATTCAAAATGTAAAAATGCAATTTTTTTGAGAAGACCTTAATGTAGCTAGAAAAATATATATTGTATCTCAGTAGTAAGGTACACCACTGAGTAAAAATTGTGACAACATGCCCCGGTCTCCCCTATATTTCCTCTATATTGCCTGAATGACAAAGTTGACATTGTTTTCTGGGAGTTATTTATTTATTTATTAAGTTCATTTAGACTGGGACAATGCACAACAAAACATAAGTGTCAAAAATAATGCGAGATGATGCGTTGTACCAGATTTAGCTAATAGCTAATAGTTTCCATCTGTAGTCCCTGGGCAGGTAGACATAGAAGACATAGTACAAAAGAAACAAGACATAGTATATAGTATTTAATCTTTTTCCTCCCAAAGAAGAATTACTAAAGGACCTTGGAATAGTGCCTTAAAATGTGCCAAAAATCCTTGAAACCCTTTTCATTGCAAATATCAAATTTCAGTTTAGCAGCTTTGTCTGATGAATTGACTCGGCATTATACTTGAGGATATGCAAACTTTTGACAGCTGTGTAAAAGAAAGATACCATGGACAGCCAACAGAGGGCGCTGCTGTCATCAATGTTAGTAGAGACCTAACCTACCTATATACAGAATGTACAGTGTGTAGGGATATAGATGTGTGTTGAGAAAACTATACACCTTCCAGATATCTTCACTTCACTTTAGGTAATAGAGACAGAGAGAGAGAGAGAGAGAGAGAGGGAGAGAGAACTCCTACTATTCAGCTGGAGGGCCTACCAGTCTTCAGAAAAGTAATTACTCATGTGTGTGTCATTGCTCACAGGATGTGCCCTGCATGCACATGATTTCTTTATGCATGCATGTGTGTGTGTGTGTGTTTGTGCCAGCCTGCCATGCCCGCGCTCCCTCTTAAAATAATTGCTGTGTGTGCATGGATGACCACACGCTTGCATGCACGTCTGTATCCGCAGCATGGCCGCCGTCTTCCTCCCTGTCCGCAGTGCCATGCCCCTCCCCTCTGCATGTTCCTGTTTATGGGCCAATTATTATGTCCACTGGTCCTGCAGCATGGAACAGCATGCTATAGATAGAGACAAATGTCCCAGCACTTCTCTCTCTCTCGATTGGTTGCTTGAAATGTTGTAAATCTAGGAACTGAAGCTGTTTCTGTTGTTGCACTCAGTGTAAATCACTCTGGATAAGAGCATCGGCTAAATGACTAAAATGTTAAACGCAAATGTAAAATGATGCAGCCGTAGCAGGTGGGCTATCCCACTGTTTTTGGACAAATAGATAGATAGATAGATAGATAGATAGATAGATAGATAGATAGATAGATAAGAAATGTATTAATCCCAGAGGGAAATTCAAATTGTTACAGCAGCAAGACACATAGACAAAACAAAGCACCAATCAGGTACATAATCAGGAGAATTAAAAAATTTTTTAAAATGAATAAATACCAATGCAAGAATAAACTATATCTGTACAACATATATGTGCAAATCATATCTGCAAAAGGTACATTTTTCAAAAAAATGTAGTTTCGAAATCTGTTTTAACCTGTTTGAACTGTTTTAAACAGGTTTCTAGGGCGTAATGGACATGAAAGTCACTCTGGAATTAATCAATTCAAATTAGAAAAAGTCAAAATTTGCCAAAATTTCTGTTACGTGTTTACATATTGCAGCCTCCTGGTATGACGCCATTCCTTCATTTTTTTTTTTTAAACTACAATTAACAGTCAGTGTGGTTTTCTATATGCTGAGTATATTTCTGACCCCTAAGTCAATGACAACTTTTGAAAACCTGTCACCGGTTTTCAAAAGCCTCTTGGTCTAGTGTCATTAAGTGTTTTCATATTTGTCCCAAAGCATCGAAACATGAACATCAGCTGTCGCCAGTTGAGAAAGTGTCTAAAACACTGGATAAACAGTTCACTGTGGAATAAAACCCAAGGACTGTCTCCTTCATGGACCAGGTCCTTGCTCAGAAGCCATGAGGTCACCCTATACTTTACCCATGAGCCTTTGCTGCAGACGCCCCTCCCATTACTTCCTCATTTTCTACTGCCTGCCTCAAACTAGGCGCACACCCCCCATGTGTGACCTACAGACTGACTTTGAAAGCTACTCAACTCCTGTTACCTGCAAGGTACCACTTGCAAATCTGGCAACCCGCTGATTCCCCATGCACACATATGCACACACACACACACACACACACACACCTCCTCTTTTCAAATGTTCCATTCCCCTTAGCAAAGTTCCACTTGTTGCCAGAACAGCATTTTTGCTGTGTCCGCTTTGTTTTACAAGCAAAAATGAGGGAGTGTGTGTGTGTGTGTGTATGTGTGTGTGTGTGTGTGTGTGTGTGCTAGCTGAGTAGGATCAGCTGAGCCTGAGGGTGTTCTTCTCTGCTTATCTCTAACCTTACGCAAACAAGTGATGAACCTGCAAATAAGGGAAAGAGAGAGGGGTAGAGTGTGTGTGTATGTGTGTGTGTGTGTGTGTGTGTGTGTGTGTGTGTGTGTGTGTTGGTGGGGGGGCAACTGAAGTAAAGAGGGGAGAGAACAGCAAGAGGCCCCAAGGAGCCATATATCACTGGTTTACAGGGTGGGACTGTCGACCTTGCCACAGTGCTGGACGCACACGTGAAGATGCATGCATGTACACATACACACACACACACACACACACACACACACACACACACACACACACACACACACAGGCATAAATGTCATACATGTGTGAAGCCCCTCCCTCCCTCCCTCCCTTCCTCTCTTTGGCTCATGCTGAAACCGTCGTGGGCCTGCCTGTGTGCCTGCCTGTGTGCCTGGAATCTCAACAGGAGCTTCTTCTCTCTCTCTTTCTCTCTCTCTCTCTCTCTCTCTCTATGTCTTTGTCTTTTTCTGGCTTGCTTCCTCTGTCTTTGTCTCTCTTTCGTTCGCACACTCTACTCCTCTCTCTCTCTCTGTTTGTTACCCGTTCTTTTCTCTCCAGTCTAACCGACCTCGCATTTACTTTTTCCTTCCTTAACTCTCTTCCTGAGCAAAAATCCCCAAATAGTTTGCACAGTTCTCGCCACTATATGAGCTCTCTCTCTCTCTCTTGTAAACCCCTTTCTTTCTTTCTTTCTTTCTTTGTCTCCATTCTGACTGAAGTTAACTTGACATGCTGTGTCTGTTTGAGAAAAAGCAAATTCTTCTGCCCTTCCCCCCTTGTCTTTCAGCTCTCAGCTTGAGGCAGTATACGTTTACCGTGCACACACACACACACACACACACACACACACACACACACATGCACACACAGCACATTCATAAACCAGAGCTACACGCCCCCCTCTCAATAAGATCACAGTCACTACAGTTGTAGGACTCCAAGCCCCCCTTGGCATTTTCTGCAATTCCTACACACTACACACGTACTTTCTAACTGTCTGACTCAGGAGCGGGACATCCCATCTGCAGATAGGTAGGAATGAATACATTGTTTCATGGATTCAACCTCATATAGAGGCTGTTTTCTGCATGGAAGCCACTTGTACTGCCTAAAGTACATGGTGTTCCCTCTTGACTGAGCACATGTGGACATGCAGGGAGGTGTGGAACAGGCTTCTCATTGCCAATAGTCATTTTTACTGCATTATAATGATGAGGTAGTTGATCCAAAGTGCAACAGCTTGTGATTTAGTGATACATTTATGTTTTTTGCCTTAAAAGCTGCTATTTTCATATAACGTACATGATTTGGATGCTACTTACTAGCATATATACTCTGAATTGAAGATTTATGTCAGCTTTAAGCGGAGGGTGAATTCTATTCTGCTAATAAAAAGGTTTGTAAACCGACTTTAGGTGGGTTCACCCTCCACTACACCCCTTGCAACAGCTAATACTGCATTTTATAGGCCTATTCCAAGAGAATCAGTATGCCGATAGGTTATGTAAAATACCTATATTCTCTATTTCATGTTGACTCAAAATGGGCTTACGTGTCCCTTAAACCCAGCTTCTCCTCCTGTCCTCACACCAGAGGATTTCACTTTATGCATGAGAGGGGATTATGTCTGCCAGATGATGTGAGGAGAAGAGGGTTTTCTGTCAAGGGACTTAATTGGTTGACATTTGATGCTAATGTAATTTAGACCGTCCAGTTTTGTTTTTTTTGACCGACTATGAATGTGCAGCTAGTACTATTTTAAGAAAAGACAGTGCCGGTGGGGGTGGGGTGGGGTCGGTGTCAGACAACAGGTATTGAACAGAAATCATTAGAAAACATTAGTCTTGTCTCAGCCTCCATTGTTCCCGTTTGCCTTGGTGACGAATTTATAACTTTGGACGCTTAAAAACTCAACCAGGTCCATAGGCTCGTCTTGTGTAGCCCAACCAGAATCGAATGACTGCATTGAAGACTACATTTCCCACAATTCCTGGGCTCCTAGGCTCGTAAAAAAATGATTAACGCAGGTGTGCAGGGGAGACTAGGCTCGCGCTTGAACTACGAATAAAGCTCGAGCTCATTGTGCTGGTTGACTCTGACCACCACGTATCAGGTGAGATATGCGTGCAAAAATCTCTATTCATTTCAGAAACTACTTTACTTTTTACTTTGTAGTGGATTATTTTAGATGGGGGAAGTTGACCGTCTTCACTTACAGCGGAGTTTTTGTGATATGGCGCTGAATTCAGTGAACGCAAACTTTGCTAGTAGCCTAATTAACGTCACCTGTGCAATGTGGAATGTTTTTAAACTAGTTTAGCCGTTACTGGACGTTACGTTAAGTGTTCAGAGTTTGCATGGTTTTTGCTTTTGCTTTGCATTTTCTTGTGTATGTAAGCAATCCCAGTAGCCTATATGCAAGGCGCCATCCTCTCAGTAATGAACCGTAGTGCTGCAGTCAGACTGTGGAGTGTGTATTGCATAACTTGATGGCAGGGAGTGATGTAACGTTACATAAGTGTCAGTAACAGTTATAGGGCGGATGGTTAGGTCAAAAGGTAACAGTATCTTAGATAATGATTGGTTTGTAATTTGGATTGTAAAGATTATAATCCCGGTGAATAATTTCAGTTTAATTGTATTGCGGCTGTTTGAAGCTGTGGGGGGGTGCAAACACTCCAAGGGCATATTTTGGGTTTATCTGGAGTTCCTGCTGTGACCTTGGAAAAACTTTTAAGATTTGGTCAGGCAAGGGCGCACAGCTGAATTTGTCCTTAACTATACCCTTCGCTAACTACATTAAATTTACCCTATTCACTCACAATGAAACACAATCTCTTAAACAGACATATTTTCTTTCTGTTTTGTCCTTAAATATTTTGGCTGTTGCACCATTCCCTGACCTTTTAAACACACCTTTCTCTGACAAGGCCCTGCTCTAGCAGAAAGATGTAGGCCTCTTGCTAAAAGATTCCACTAGGGGGCACAATTTCATAGATCAAGTTGGATTGACCCTCATCTCTTAAAGGTCCCCCCCCCCCCATCCGTTATTGCCTCTGTCACATTGCACATGGGCTGTGAAACGTGCGCATCTGAACAGAAGCCAGTGTTTTCTCCCCATTATTAGTATTTTTGTAAGCAGAAATGTAGGCAGGCATTATCAGATACAGTTGGTTTCAATGATTTTAGTTGACCATGCAATTATCAGCTTGTGGGTTCCATGCAGTAGTGAATGAATTGTACAGTTGGGTAGGAAACCCGCTTGGCATTTCATGGTACTGGAACTGTCAATCCAGATGACTGACCTCCCTGTTGACACTTGGAACCCCATTGGCCCGGTTTTGGCTGCCCCCCCCACCCCCTCTGGACTTTAGTCAGGGTCACTGACCGCCCCCCCCGCCCCCCCCCCCTTAGCCGCCCCGCTCCTCCTCCTTCCGTTATGTACACATGTGTTCTGCCCTCTCACATTTTCCCTCCTCCCGTCCCCTCATGTGTGCCCTCCCACTAACTCTCTCTTTCTCTCTCTCATTTCCACTGTCTCTCTCTCTCTCTCTGTCTCTCTTGGGTGACACACGGATCCATAGGCGTTCGGAGGACGGGACAGGACACACACTCTCAACACACAAAGCAGCACCACAGACATGTCGGACTCTGAGACCGCCGCTGCCCCCGCCGAGGCCCCCGTCCCTGCTGCTTGCGCCAGCATCAAGGCCGACCTGGACAAATGGTAGGTGAAGGTGTGGTTTGTGTTTGGAAGATGTGTGTTTAAGAGGATAAAGCGCAAGTCTTAAGGTTATGTGGTCGCCATACTGGGGCCTCACATTTCCTATATTTTATTGTTATTTTTTTGTAATAGTTGGTTATACTGTGTATATGCACCAGGAAAAAGAGATTAATATACTGTATCTACCTACATATACCTTCCACTACACCACTGGTGTTCGCCATTAACCACACGCCATTGCCGTGGTCCTTCACCGTGGCACCGACCCCTATGGGCATCGTGGAAAGGCTTTTTCAGTGCATCTCTGCATGTTTTCTCTTGTCTAGATTTCGCAAGTTCTCCTGCGGCTCCAAGGATTGCATTCAAACAATCACACTTGTTTCACACAACAGTTGCTGAGTTGCCAGACCGACCTAGAGCAGACCTGAGCAAAAATCAATTCGAAAGACACTTTTGTATTTTAATTATTTGAGAACGTTGGACTGCTTGTTGGGTACGTTCGCTTGAGCTTACCTAACAAGCAGTTCAGCAGCTGCAGACTGAGAGCGTTGCATGCAAGATGAGAACACACATATTCTGCAAATTCTTGAACGGATTCAATCGTGATTCTGCACAGGCCTGACTGGGAGGGGTTGAGGATTGAATTGGGGGAGCAGCATCCTAAAATGCGCCATGCTAAAATGGAGTCGCTCCAGAGGACATTGTGGCTAGCGCTGCATGCCGCCATGCAAGAATGAATTGAATCTGAAGTCTCGGCGTGTTGAAATTTAACTGAGTTCGACATCCTAGCTGGATACAGGGGGTTAAGGTTATGAAAACTTGGGGTACCCTACTGAGGAGCGAGTGATTTGGGGGGTTAATGGTGTGTGGGAGGGGAGTGATGTTCGATGCTCATCCATACGCCTGGATGGAGGCTGGGAATTTGCTTGCGTCCCTACCTCCCCCTCTCCCCTCCCCAGAATACCCTGCGCTGACTCGTTGCGCTTCATGCCTGTCCCCTCTCGGGTCTCTTCTTGCCTCTTGCTGTGTCAACAGTCATGAGTATGAGCGACAGGAACGCAACTCGCCGATTGCTGGTATGGCAAGTGCACCTTTTCCTTCCCACCCCCCAAAAAATTCCCCCCATTGGCTAGTGAGTGTGTGTGTTTTTTTTTTTTTTTATTATTATTTTTTATCCTGCATAAACTAGAAGATGCAGAACAACATGGATGACTCTTGTGTGCATGCAGCTCAATGACACTGCAATGTCAAAACAGTTTGAGATTCTGCTGCGGCCTGAAGTTTACTCAAATGGACTTATATTGTTAATTTCCTCGCACTTTTCTAGAAAACACCTGAGGGATGTTTGCGTTTTTCAGAATAATTTTGCCTTTGTGTTAGTGTAATTTTGTGCAGACTAAACTAAAAAATGAACATTTCAGATAGTCTAAAGGCAGCCCACTCTCTCCCAGTCAGACTGCTGGGTCCTGATAAGGCGGCATGGGTGTGTGAAGACAGGAGATAAGACAGCAGGTCGAGGGGTTTCTGGGCAAGGCTTGGTTGGCTAACTGCTTGTAAAAGTTTTACAAGGGCCAAATTTATCTTGTTTATTTTTGCAACTTGAGGCCATGCTTAGTGTTGGTCACTGTGCAGTACAATCCATTCTTAAGGGACTCCAGAGACCCTCTCTCATAGACCATGTTAGTTTAACTAGAAGTAAAAATAAAGAGGCTACTCATTGAATTAATTTTGGTTTGTTGGCATTCCTTGTAGATGGTGTTTGGCTTTATGAATAGACATCCATCAGTTTCCTACAGACTAATTTCTTTTGTGATCAGCACCCCTTGCATGCATTGCCACTGTACTTTCTGTGTTCAGTCCAAAGGCACGCAGCTGTGGTGACGAGTGATCCTGTGTTTTTATTGCTGCATGTTAAGTTTGAGTACACTGGGAACTTTAGCCAATGTTGGTACTGTGAAGTACAGTACAGTCAAGGGCCTATGTGGGAATATGATCTTTGGTGTATGATGAAAGATATGCTACAGCCCATGCAATGCATCATGGTTTTAGGTGATTATATGAGCCGTTACATTCAGTTGGTGTCAGCAGAACCTGAACCCATGACCTTGAAGTGTTAAAAGCTGGGAAGTGGCATGACGAGCTGGGCCATACATGTCAAGGCTGCAGTGTTAAACTAAGGGTCACTGTGGCACATCACAGCATATAAGCAGATGTTTCGCCTCGTAGTCCTCTCTCCTTGTCCCATAGCCTTTGGCTTGGGGTGATAATGTCAGGAAAAAATGTTAAGTCCGTAACTTATATATATATATATATATATATATATATATATATATATATATATATATATATATATATATATATATATATATATATATATATATATATATATATATATATATATATATATATATATATATATATCTTATAGTAATTTCTTAAACACAAAAAAAACGTAAAGGGCTATTTAAGTCAAGCTGCCCATGCAGCCACTTTGATAGCTAAATTGCTAAGCTAGGTTGCTAGCCAGACATTAACTTTTTCATTGAGGTTACCTTCAAAACTTACATTTGGTTGTACAGGTTAGGGTTGTTTAAAAACTATTGGGTAACTTTTTAAGTCAAGCCAAACCAGTCAGCCTGCTGGCTCTGCACCCTAACCTAATCTGCCAACTAGTGATACTCCTTGGCTGTTGGACAGCCAGCTAGGGTTGCTTCACTACATAAGTGCAAACCACTCTGAGGCTTGTAAAGCTGCCATTCAAGTTCTCCTCAAAATGTACAACATGCTACACCTGCAGCCTTTATCAGCTCTTCACCAGCCAGTTAACCTTGCTTGCCACCACGTATGCTAGCTAACCATACTCCAAAGATTCCCTCGTTACATGTAATCCGGCCCGTCTGGACCTTCCATTTTATTCCAACCTACCCAAGCTTGAAGCAAGTGTAGATCGAACATGGCTGACACAGTGTAATGAACACCACAACCAGTGCGTATTTATAGAAGCCAGCTTCTAAAAGTCATGGATAGAGGTGTGTGAGTGAGACTATATGTACAGGATACCATGATATGTTCCTGTCATAGATCATGTTACTGCTCAACTTGACACCTGTTCCCTTTAACCAGGCCAGCCAAATAAGCAGCAGCCTCACATTCACACCCAGCCAGGGACGTATGGAGGCGGCCATGTTGGCTTTAGGCCCTCATGTTGGTTGCAGCGATAGGTGTCTCTGAATACTTATCCTTTGTCAGATTTATAGGTTTTCTGATGTTTCAGAACGGGCTTTTTTATGATGTATATTGGGAGAACTCTTGTACAGATAATCAGTGGTTGTAGGTAGTGAAGTGATGACCTTGTCAAGGTCATACTGAGAAAGTTAAACTGAGGTTTCCCCCCACTAATGTTTTAGTTTGGCTTTGGATATAGGGATAAAATGTATGCAAATTTGAGCATACAGAAGCTTATATCATTCATTTTGTAACTTACCTGGGATGTACCGAAATGGTGATTGTTAGGTTATATAACTGTGGAGCGAGCAGAGGCTTAAGGCTGTTTCTTGCACTCCCTACCACCCAGAATAATGCCATTACTCTTGTTTTGCTCAAATTGTCTAAACGATGTAGAGTTTTTGTTTTTTTTCCTTTCATGCCAGCAAATGCAAGAAAAATCTCAAACGTGACTTTTTCTTCAACAGATATTAACCCAACCACAGTAGCATTTGCTGTCATGTGTCTCAATTATGCTTTTTTTTTTTTTCTTGCAAGGTCACGATATTAATCAATGCACAGCACAAATCAAGGATGGGTACTGAGCAACATTTGACTGTCATGGTTCTTCCTGTTTGTCATGGTATTGACTACAGATTATACATGCAGATTACAGATTTGTTCCAGTGTATGACTTGGTGAGCTAATGGCACTTGCTAATATTTAATAAGTATAATACGGATTGCACTTGCACTGTTTCGGGTCCTGCCTTCTTGAGCAGCCACTGAAGAAGTTGGGAGCCGAAACGTTTGGCTGCCATTACATCATGTTCGTTTGAAGAATAAAAACGCATAAAAGACATTGATTATTCCTGAGTGCGATCTGTATTGACACTTATTTGATCTGTGCCTGGTGGGATCTATCACTGGCTATAAACTGAAAGAAGTTGAGGAAAATGTGGGTGAGCGCATTGGTCCTAAAAATGAACCCTTGCTAATATTTACCATGTATGTTGCAAAACTCCTAATCTATAGCTAACTTGTTGGTTGGTGGTTGGCCTGTGTACTTTGAGACTCCAGCTTCCTTTAGAAGGGTCAAGGAGAGCATGAGCACATGCCCCCTTTTGCCCTCCACAATCGCGCACACACACATACTCTGTCACTGATTCTCTACACTTGTGTGTGCAGACATGCATGTGCATGCTTGGTGGAAACCATTCTGGTTTTCATTTGGAATGTGGTGACTCTGCAAAAGTCAGTAATCTGAGCACCATAGTTATGCCCCACCTCCCAACACACACCACCCCCTTGCTGTACCATCTAACACAAATCATCTGTGATTCAAGCCAGCAGTCAATGGGGTTCTTGTTTCATGCTCGTTTCTTTGATCTCCTGCTCCTCTCTGCTACATAAAGAATGCTTGCATTGGACCTGGTATAATCTTCCTGTGGTGCAGGAAAGTGAAAGTTGAATATGCGCTGTCCACCATGCAAATAGTGTAAATAAGGCCGGGATCTCACCTAAGCTATAATGCATGGACTATGCAAGGATTCCGTGGCTCAAACTCATTTTAAAACAGATGTCGTTATCAGTATAACAGAAATGTTCTTTGCCGCTTTACTTCACTAATGAGATGTTTTTCATTGTGAAAACTTGATTTTAGTTTAGCCATGCATAATCAAGGCTCATGACACATAGACCAAATACATGCAACATCTGCATTCTAACAAATGCATCTACAATTTAATGATGGAGCTGTAACAAATTCTCTCATTTGAACCTCTGTCAGAAACGCATTCAACAGATTAAGTTAAACTATACCAAGAGCCCATATCACCTGGTAGCCCCACCCCCCCACCTTACACTGAGTTGAGTCCCTTGGTCTAATCGCTTTATGTTTTGACCAATGTACACTCTCTGCATTAGCTTGTACTGCTGCACCTACTGAGTGATCCATTATGCATGTTTGTTTAAATAATTCAGCCTTCATTTCCTGATTGTGTCCGAGACAGGAGGACGACGTCACCCTCCACCCAGCCTGAACGGTGATCAGTCAGACCGGATATGCTGGCATGGCTCCATCTGCATGCAACTAGTATAGTGATGGATAGTCTGAAGTTGGTGTAGTTTACACACCAGGTGATTGTGCTGGCAGTGATGCACCTATTATTACTTGAATAATTCACAGATCAACTGAGTTGATTATTTGGAGATTTAGCAGATGTCGTATAACTATTGATTGGATTTATTTATCTTTGCAAGCATTATGAGATGAGCAAGCCAACCTGAAGCCACATAAAAAAAAAGGAGTAAAGTCCTGTTGCCATGACAACACAGCAGTGACACCCGTGACCTGTAACGTGACCTCACCCAGAGTCGTGTTTTCTCTCAGTAGATTGTGTGATCGCGGTGGTGATGTCATTGCCTCCTCTGCCTGTACATGTGACTGCTCTGCTCTGATGTTTGCAGTAATCCCCTGTGTGTACACTTAATATGCATGTATAACTACCATATGAAGATTATGTAGACATCTTTTGAAGGCATAGACTTGTGTGAAACAATCTAATAAGTCAGTTGGTTACTGAAGTTGAATCATATCACATAAAAATGAATAAGATCTAATTAGATGAAACAGACCCATACTACTACTCTATAAAATACAAACCTCAAAATAGCCCACCCTCATTCATTCACAATGTACCCCCCCTCCACACACTCACTTCCTATTCATTGCTATGCATTATTGTCAGTCTAATTGGTTTGTATAGGGCTGAGGACAGAGCTTCTGTTGTTCTGTGTTACATAATCAAGTCCTAATTGGTTCAGATGACCTCTAAAACACAGTTCCCTTTGGGTGCCTCTAGTGTGGCACCCAGTCCAGTGGTATGGGAGCTGAAGAAGCTATCCCTTCATCCACCTCTACCTCTTCAGATTATAATCCAACCTCCCTCCACCATTACATTTCAATGTCATTTGATTAATAAAATGGCTGCCGTTTTTATACTTCCGTGGTTCCACCCCCACTGTTTTTGTCCCAGAAGGTACTGTCCAATCGCATTTAGTCAGTAGCTCTGTGGATCGTTCTATTGAGAAGTGGGGGTTGGTGTGTGTGGGTTGGAAGAGGAGTGGGTTGTAGTAGGATTATCTGACAATGCAGCCTCAGGGTAAGAGTTTTGTATGTGCTGTACTGATGCTGGGTCATCGGTGCGGTGTGACACACACACACACTCTCTCACTCCCACCCTCCACCAGAAATGCGTGCTCTCTGTGACACAAGCAAATACTCAATGGCTCTCATTCCACACATACACTCCCTCTACCACACACTGACTAAGTAACGCGCAGACACACACACTCATCCCTCCATCCCCCTCTGGAAGAGTAAAGCGCTGTTAATCTGTAGCAGCCAGCTGTGTGTTACATCATAGATGGGGAACCCAGCCACAATACAAAGAGATAAAGCTATAGAGACGATCTTGTGTAGCTCAACTATTACATTCAAAATGTGTGGTAGTGATTACTGTATGCCGATTGGGATAATACTAATACCAGAGATGCGGTGGAGGGTAAACTCAGTCATTTTACTCACCTTTTTTTAATTTTTTAATTTTTTTATTTGCAGAATCGAGTTTACCCACCTTAGTCTGCTATAAATCTTAATGACATAAATTCATAGTACACGTCATAGTAAGTAGCATCAAACTAATGTAAGTTATATAAGGGTGGGCCTTTTTAAGGGGGTAAAACATAAATTAATGTGTTAGATTTTTGTTTATATTGGTAATAGTTTTCCTTATGATGGAGGAAATTAGGAAGTTATTTCTCTTAATAATTATTAGTAAGGTGGGATCACCCTGGTCTTAGATGGGTGAATGAGGGATTGTGGAAAGAGGGAGGGATGGGTTTACATTTATGTCAACTTCAAACCCCTCCCCCTTTGGGTCTCATTCTTTTACCTACATGTCTTGTCATCTTTTTGCGCTATCACGCAATCTCTCTCCCCTACCCCCTCTCCCTGGTGTCCTACCAAGCAGATGGGTTCATCCCATCACTTTCTGTATATCTGTTCTCTGCATTTCTCTTGCTCTGCTAGGTCTCTCTCATTCACTACTCTCCCTCCCTTTCGACCCATCACCCTAATGCACTATGGCAGTGTCTGCTGCTGTTTGGTGCTGGGTGCCTGAAATCTCTCACCCCTCCCTAAGTGATAGTAGGAGACTAGCATTATCCAAAGTAAAGACTGACGTATTGGTAATAAAAAGTTGTTGGAGGTTTTTATTGGCCTGTAGATTCATAAATTAAAATGAAAATATCATGTAGCAGTTTATTTTTGGAACTATTTCAACCACATTCATCTGCTGCAGGGATTTAAAAAAAAATTTTTTTTTAAGCTGTACAGTCTCCCGTTGTGCACCACTTTCACTTATGGAAACAGGGAAAGCAGTCCCTGCTTGTTCAAAGTTATTTTCATAGCATGATTTTACCAATCTCCTACACAAAACTGTTGTTCTTGGCCACATATATTTTTTTTAAGATTACTAATCATTTAGCTTTAGAGCTGCTTCTCATTCTCTCTTTTTAGATAATGCTAGGGCCTACTATCATTCAACATAGTGTATGCTAAAGAGTTGACCAGTGGGCCAATTGTTTTTAATTTAACTAAAAACTAGTGGTTATCTGGCTTAAAATGTGCCAGAAAGCCTTGTGATTCAAGTACATTGAAACCTTTCTTTGCCCAGTCCTGGATTGAACACTTAGCACCCTTAGAGTATTATTCACCTCTTAATATAATCTCCTATGTAAAACACTTGAGGATAATCCTGCAAGTGATCCTCCATATCTCCTGTTCTGAGTAGTCTACACTTGTCTATTTATCCTTCATCCTGCAGAGTGATGGGGAGGATGAGACTGCAATGATTCTGCAGTCAGGCTGGTTTTCTTTTTCTCTCATGCACATCTGACTTTATCACTAATGCATGTCTTATTTGAACACTGTGCAGAATGGTGAGGGAGGGAATAAGGGCAGACATCTAAATTGGTACCCTATTTCTAATCAATGCATTAAAATTGACAGAAGTTTTGCTCCTGGCACCAGTTTTGTCAACCAAGTTTAGTGGACTGGGATTCAGTCCAAGACTTGGTGGACTCTAGAATGCTGTTGCAATTTGTTTTAGCCGTTTGACCGACTGCTTCAGTTCACTGTCAGGAGCCTGACAGGAGGACTGTGGCTCTACTACAATCCTTCTTCTTTGACTTATCTATTCCTGTCCACATGCCATCTGTACGTGTATGCCCTCTGGAGGTGACATGGAAATACGATTTAAGCTTGCAGAACATTTGGTGAAATCATTCAAATTTTGTAAGACTAAACGCTGAATTCAGTGTATCGCAACAGTACTGAAGTAGTATTGAAATATCGTGATAATGCTATCTCTAATGTTTCATTCATCTTTCTTTATCCCAGTGTGGCAGAGAAGGGAGGCGAGGGCTGCAAGGATCTGATGGAGGCCTTTGCTGCTTGTGTGAAGAGTGCAGCTGAGGCGACGTCGTGAGGAGCCGAGCTCCAACCTCAAATGTAAGGACATAACATCATTTACAGATTCATTTATATGCAACAAGGAGTGTTGGAGCTAAAATGTTAAACCTTGGTTTTACGAACATTCTACCTAAGCAGTGGCCATTCATTTAAGGGGAATGCTGTTCTGTGGCTCGCCTCCAAATCACCTCCTCCTACAGAAGAAGGGCAACTCAACTATACAAACTGGTTTGACAAATTGTCAACACCAAGTGAAATCTAATAGCAATTCATAATTAAATGATGGAACTTTGCCAAAGTCCCAACACTTAAATTAATTAATCATTCCAGCTCTAACCTCAAATGTAAGGTTATTAACAGCAATGTCTTGTCAATGTTATATCATTGTTTGATTCATTTATATTCAACAACGGGGAACTAAAAATGTTAAAAATGAGCATTAGGAATTAATTGAAGGGTGGATGCCATATTCTCTACCTTCTCTTCCCATTGCCTCCTTTATAGAAGTAACGCATCTCCACTATAGGAACAAACAACTTTGATAAATTGTCAAGTTAAATCTGATTGCGATTCATAATTAAACGTAAAGATGGAACTTTTCCTAAATCCCCAAACTAATAAACTATTTAATTCCTTCTCACCATCCTCTAGCAATAATCTGATTCCTCATGACTCAAGTAGATGGAGATGGACTTTCCCCATGTTCTTAGAGTAGCCCTCATTGAAAAAGGAATGAATATTGCAACTTTGCCACATTAGCAGAACGGCCTCTCTGTGCTGACGTGTGTGCCAGCTAGAAAGAATGGCAGCGCTGGCCTGCAGGGCTTTACAGTGGAGTAAACAGTAAGCACCATGCCAGGATGCTGCTGTCCGCTCTGTGCCAAGAACCTTATTAGTGAAAAGCAAAACGTTAAAACCACTAGTACAGCGTGTTTTACCAGCTGACTTACTTTCTTTCCCCTTTTCTAACTGTTCAGTTTCTTCCTTCTCTCTCCTTCCCTTTCTCTGTACTTTCACATTTTTCAACCATTTATCTGACTTCTCTTACCCATTTCACCATTCTTGTTCTTTCCCCCTCCCTCTCTTCCAGGTCCACTGCACTGAGTCCTCCAAGTTCCCAGCATTCCCTTCTGCACAACAGCACTGGACTGAACGACGATGATGATGATGTTGATGGCGTGATGAACATTGTGTCTACTTGGGCTGAGTTCGGGATCTGGCGGCAGAAACCACAATTAACCCCACCCCCCCCAACCCCTCCCTCCTTCCAGCGTCCCCCCTGTTTTAGGCCCAACTGGTGTCTTCCAACCTTTACGCCCGTTCCCCTCCCTGTAAAGCTGAAATGCATCGATCTGTAGACAATTCTGGAAAGCCAATGGGTTGTAATGTAAATTGTCGACTTGATGAATACATATAAATGGAAATAAAAGTATAAAATAATTGGTATAAAAACATAGTCATGATTTGGCTTCTTTGTTTCTCTTTTGGATGGGAAGTTGTCAGTTTCTTAGGATTTGGATAGTCAAGTGAAAAGGGTGTTGGCTCACCTCAGCCACAGCACATGCCAAGTATTATATCATTTTAGCTATTATGACTTTACGAGCTGAAGTTTATTACCAGTAAAACTGAGTGTAAACCTTTTTTGGAATACATATGTGTCTACAAACAAGGGATTAATTCCAAAATGCCATACATTCATTTTGAAAAACAGAGGATGCTTTCATCCTCAAATGTATAATTTTGTAACCAAATGTATTAATTTCAAAAGTATTTCATAAGGGGTTCTACTTTTGTCAACATTCATTCTCTGAGAATCTACTTTTTTATTTTTTTTTTCAAATGGTTGACATCTCATCTTAGAATGAAACATTTCAAAAGTTGATGTTGCATTACACTATGTATTTCTGTTTAATAGTATTTAGTAGGTGGTGTTCAGTATGAGCTATCAAACATACCCACCGTCTATACTTAACCTCTTGGGTTATGAACACATGTAGAGACCAAGAAGGGTTAATATGTCTTGATGAGCAGAAACATGGTGGATCAGACAGTAGATGGGTGCAGGCTCATACAGTGGAAGGAAATTCCAAAATGTGCTTACACAGAAACAGCCGAAAATGAATCGGAGAGGTTTAAATGTCTTGCTGCCAAAAGTAACCGTGACATGTTGTGTCACGCAGGGTGGGGTTAAGAGGGAAGCCTCTGGACACACACACACAGTGTCCTTGCATGCAGACATCTCCACTGTCAGCTGTCTGTTGGCCATCCTAATCCGGCCCAGGGGGTGAATTCGGACACTTTTTGGCATGGCACCAACATACTAGATTAGCCTGTCATCTACTGTGACCTAGGGGGCCTGGCCTGCAGAGGGGCTGCAACAGAGACAAGTGTTCCACTGCTCCTGATTGAGAACTAGATTCCCTCCATTTGTCCAAATTAATTTCTGGTGTTCAGTATGGTCACTGGCAGAAATGTGAGTGAGCGCTCCATCCAGAGAAAATTGGACTCACCAACGATGGCCGAGCCTCTTCACCACCTCCACCCCACCAGCCAATAAGGGGAAATAATTTAGGTCACATGAAACTTAAAACTTTCAAAAATGCGTGCAGTTATCTGTCACTGCCACTTGGGGCCGCCAGAGTTTGAAGTTGTCTAGTGCAGCTTTAACCATTCTCTAACCAAGCAACTAAAACCATGTTCTTATTTACAGCATGTGTGTGTGCATGCTTGAAACGAGACATGCATGTATGCAAGTATACATTTTGAGAAAGTGGATTTGCACAGTGGACATGTCACTGTGCAAGCTACAATTTACTGGCAACTAATTGGACTGAGTGAGACACTTTGTTTATTTGAAAAAAAAAGGATGAACCACTGAATCCCTTTAAGTCTCCATTGATTCAGTCTTCAGACTTGGAACTGTAACTAAATCTTGTTGCCATGCAGTATGGCCTTGTTGATTTGAATGGCACAGCTCTTTCTACATACAGGAGACCGCTCTGGTTCAACTGAAACACATAATGACCCGCAGAGAATGTGAGACAGTCGATGGAACATCTGTGTACTTGCATGCTGCCTCATAAAATGGGCAAAGTGTGCACACGTGATGGAAACCGTGTGTGTGTGTACAGTACGTGACCTGTGTGACCAGCCATGTATGTTTCCAGGAATGTTTCCCTGGTTTCAACATGTAAAAGAACAAACACAGAAGTCAAAGGACATTCCTTTTGCTTGAACCATAAATCTAACCCGATCCTCATCTAACCGGATTCATTCATCATTCTATCAAGAAGAACACACACACTTTGTGCGATACAGTACATTGAAATACACGTAGGCACGAAAATGCTGTGACATTTCCACACACGCCGCTCAGCACTCGACACCAGACATGCCAGCTCTAACCTCACAGGACCCCACAGGACTTCAGAGGGGCGTCTAGCTAGATGCCCGAGGGAAATTCCGCTGAGGACGGAGGAGATATTTCTGTTTGTCTCCACAGAGATGAGCCTAAAGGACAAGGGGTGAGGGGGAGTGGTGTGTGTCCGCCTGTGTGTGTGTGAATGTCAGAGTGGGTATGCACCACGTGAGTGTGTGTGTGTGTGTGTGTGTGTGGGGGGGGGTTATGTAGTTGCTGCACCAATAAAGTGCGTATTAACGAGGGTCAACTGGATGGGGTGGGAAGTATGTACGATATATATAAATACTTGTTTATGGCTGAAATACAATTCTCAAACCTTGCAGTGTATCGCTTTAGTGGAGTTGTCCCTTACAAATAATACAGCCAATCAGAATTGAGCTTTCACCCTGACCATTGTCTGCATTTTCATCAAGCATTTGACAGATGGCAACCCAATCAAGCATAACATTTTAACGATATGATATCATGACATGGTAAAAATTAATATTAAAACATCTTTGGAAACTTTTGCTTGCTTCAACTTTGCTCGAGTCCCAAGTCAGTCTCAAGTCTTGAGGCACAAGTCTCAAGTCAAGTCCCAAATCTAAATGTAGATTATCAAGTCAAGTCCAAGTCATTAATGTCAAGTCTCAAGTCTAAATGTCAAGTCAGAACATATCAATTTAATATCTTAAAGAAAATGAAATATCTAGGACTTTTCAATGCAATATGGTTTTAATAGGATAAAAACTTTCTGATTTCTATAATCAGTTTCAACTTCAATAAATTCTGTCCGGTCTGTGTGTAACCAAGTCTCGCTCAAGTCTCGCGAGAGTTGAGTTGTTGCAGGAAGTTACACACAGACCGGATCAAGCGAAAGGTAAAGAAAAACGTTTCATTTCTCTGTAGGGTCCTGTCCATAATGTTGTCAGACACTTATAATAACAATCTGAGCCTGTCAGTGGTAAAAACAAGCACTTTTAGTGGACGTACATTGACGGTGCGATTTGCCCCGTCAGATTACATTGCAGCTCGTTTCACGGCTGCCGGCTGAAGCGATCTCGCTCAATACTGGACCAATTTCAAAAGGTTGAAAAATACCAAAGTTACCCTTTAAGTTCAGCTCAGTATGATTTACTGGCCTGAATGTTGTAGGAACAGTGTTGTCCACACATCTAACTGCCACTGGAATTCATCAGAAAGAATTCTCTCTCGTCTTCCTTTCATTCCTTGGATAAGATCAGAGATAGGCAAGAAACTCCCGAGGCTCTTTGCAGATCCTACTTATCTGATGTTATTATTCCCCATAGGGGAATTCGTTTTTTGTGCTCTCCCCCTCTAAGGGGTCAGAGGTCAGGGTCAGCTATAGAACAGTGCCTGGAGCTGGTAGGGGTTAAAGCATTACTCCAAGCATTTTCAGTCTGGACCCTGTTTTCTCCTCTTTTTCCATCATACTGATCGATTCTGACCAAAATCCTTGTGTCACTATAGACCAAAAATTAACCCCATAGTGAAACAATTCACAGCATTTTGGTCAAAATTGATCGGTATGATGGAAAATGTTGGGAAAATAAGGGTAAGGGAGGTAACTTTACAAAATAATACATTTTCATTGCATATTGGCAAATAAAGTTGTAACTTTATTGTTGTTATTGTTTGAAGTTGTAACTTCTTTCCCACTGCTGGAAACTGTCTCTCTCTCTGTCCCCAACCAGTCCATCTTCCTCCCCTCCATTTCACAGACATTTCATTAACTTTCAAGGGCATTTTTGTCCCGAGCCGCCGTTAATTTCTGACCCTGGTCGGCGTTCTGCTTTAAGTGACTTGCTCAAGGACGCAGGGGCCTCGAACCCGGGTTGTCCAGTTAAAGGATGGTCTCTCTAAACACTCTGCCACCTTTCCAACCTTGATCAAAAGCTCCAGTCAAGCCAAGGCCTTCTGATTAGGCCTGGACATCTGAACCAGACTGTCCTGCTTCATCCTGGATAGAGTGAGATTTATGGAGGCACAGTTGTTGGGGGAAACTGTAGGTGCCATGCACACACTTACTTACACACACACACACACACACACACCCTACCCACCACCTCCTACCCCTCCATTATGTCAGTGATTGTGAATGTTTCAACCTCTGTGTTGAAAAATCAGCTTCTTTATCATCAGACACGTGTTTCCATAATGGCTGCTACAGTACAGTAAATTGCAGTCCTTTACAGAGCTAAGGCTGTTATGTACACAGCCTTGTACCCATGATTTTTTTCTCATATTTCAAAATGCAAATCCAGTTTAGTTATCCATTACTCTTGCACTGTAAACTCTCTGATCGATTGAATGAGTGGAACCATGTGGATCCAGCTGTTTTGAAATCGGTGTGCTACAAATGAACAGCCAAAACATTTCTGGAACCTTGATGATGTCGGGACCTTGTGACTAGCCAGCTCTATAGCAGAAGATTCTTGCTTGTAGTCCATTCTGGGATTTGTAGTTCATTATCTACGTATCAATATATATGCCTCTTTTCCATTGTCCTATATGTGCTATTTTGACATAACCGAAGAAAAAGTTAAAACAAAAAAAACATTTTTTTGGAGAAAACTATTTCACTGTTTCATATTTGTTCTTCATAGTAAAATATCAGCCTTCATCATAGTGAATAATAATAATAATAATAATAATAATAATAATTTAATGTTTTCTTTCTTTTTTTTCTTTTTTTTTTTACAGAAAACAAGTGGCATATTTAAAGCAAAATGGTCTATCAGTGAAAAAACATCCACATTTAGAATAAATATTGATTATATTGTTAGTAATAGAGGTATAGAAAATGTTAATGTCCAACATATATTTACTAATTCCATTACAGGATGGCATGGCTACAGGTTACCCATTAACTGCATGAATAAAGGTGTGTTTGAAATGTGCAAAGACACTGTAACAGTAGTGTGCAAATAAATGTATTCAAATAATATGATTCAGCTGTTCAATTGTGTAAAGTGGATAGGAAGGTGACAGGAGTTCAGAAGTGGACTGCAGGTGAGAAGGAGTTCAAGCAGGGCTTTGGCTCATCTGCTTGTCTGGCAGGTCTGTTGGAGTGATGTTGAAGTGACATTTTAATTGATAGTTTTGGTTTCAAAATGATTTTGCACTAGATAGAATACGATTTTAGGTTAACTGAATTGATTGATCTTGTTCTTCCTCTGGAATATGTGGGATAGCCAAGAAAAGAAGCCACACTTCTTCTCCTTTGGTTTTGTCGACAGGCTGTCTTTGGCACTGGAACTGGAACTGGCACTGGAAGGCCTTGTAGGTTTGACCAGTTGGATGGGTGGAAGTGTCTTTTCCAGGGTCAGACAGGACAGATCCTTGGTGTCCTTGGTCTCATGGAACAAACTGCTAGACACCTTGATGTGAACAACAGCCTCACACACGGAGAAGAGTGGATGGACATGAAGCTTCAGCCTCCTGAATGGGTGGAGGGAGGTCAGCCCGGTTGTCCTTGGCCTCATGGACTGCGCTTGATACACTGATATCCTGCTGGTTCAGGATGGCTGCTGCCTTGTTGTTAACTTGCATCCTTTTGCATGTGTCCATGTATTATTTGCCTTTTCAATGAATGCTTGGAGTGCTATATTATACACTAACAATAAAACAGCTTATCCTTGATGTTATTATTATACTATTAATGTTTGAAGCATTGACCAGTGAGTATTTGATGAGTTAATATCCATGATGTTATTATTATGTGATATTAGGTGAATGTTGCTGCCTATCTTATGGTGCTACAGTATAGTTTATACTATATATACAGTACAGTATAGCCTGATGTTTTCATTTGTATGGTATATCACTCTGTTAAACTCTGAATTTGGCCTCTATATGAATGCTCACCATGGATTATGGCACAAGGGATAGTAACATCATATGTGTATTGATGTATTGTGTATTGCGTACTATTAATGTTTGAAGTATAGTTCTAAAAATGTAAAAGGCTTATTTGTCAAGTATTTTTTTTAGACCAGTGAGTGTTTGATGAGTTAATATGTATATTGTATATATAATGAGAAAATGCATGTGTTGTTAACATTTAGTACAATCTGTAGAAATCATTCCAACTGAGTACAGATGCCGCACACATAGAAACTGGAAACAACTGAAATTCAATGTCATCTTATCCTGCAGCTATTTGGCCAGCTAGTTTCTCCTCACCTGTGCAGAATCACCTGCTGTTCCCTGTTCTTTCTAATGACAGTAGCTCTACATTCGAGTGAAAAGCAATGGTGACATTATAAATTGTGAAGTGCATCCCTAAAATTGTAATAAATATCATGATTGTCAAACAGCTAGTTGTATAAAGCCTATGTATGAAGCAGAATATAACTTCAGTAGCTACCTGGCCAGCTAGTTTCTCTTCACCTGAGCAGAACAGCTGCTGCTCTCTGCTCATCCTAGGGTTAGGGTTAACAGTAGCCTACAGGAGAAAGTGTAAAGCAACAGTAAAAGGTACAGTTGGTAGAAATTGATAGAAGTAGCCCTAAATTGTAATACTATGGTTGTCAAATAGCTGACTCAGTGGTGACTTTAAAATGACTTAAATGTCTTTTGTATGTCTATGTATGACCTATTTGTGTAGTTTTCTGTTTTTCTTTTATTCTTTTAATTGTGAAACACTTGTGAAGTACTTTGCCTAAGAAAAATGCTATAGAAATAAAGTTTATTATTATTAGTTTATAGTATTTTGTATCTCCTATGGTATTCACATATAGGCTTTAGTGTGTCCATAGTTCATTATTACGCGCGCCGCTCTGTGACGCATCAATTCAGCATTTCTAGAACAGCGACAGCAACAGCGCGGCCAAATCCCACATGCTGCGTTTGGTGTTGAGCGGTGACCACAGGTAGCCTATAACAACAGGTAAGCCAACATGACTCCTCGTGTTTTCAGTAAGTTACCAGCCTGACAAAGTGGATATCGATTTAGGCCCGGATCTACTAAAGGTTTGCGCCAGTGCAAATCGCATTGCGGGTGCTAAAACCTTGTTTTCTGATCTACTAAGCCAGCGCACAGGGCATTTGCGCCTGAAATCACACAGCGCCGTCTGTGTGCGGTTTGGTCTAATTGCATATGCATTTGTGGGTGTTCCAAGGCTGAGGCGCAAAATAAAGGGAGGGATGTATGGAAATTGGCAGTGGAGGTGATTTATCAAAAGGCGGTGGCCGTTAACACCTGTCGATTGCGCACGGAATTTAAGACCTAGGAAAAGCATGTCTTATCATTTTGCGCATAGGATAGCTCTGCCCAAACTGTCTCTGGAACCGGCTCTAAGATCAAAGTGACACAGTCATGTACACAGCATAACATGCAGTCATTAGATCGCAGGGTTTAAACAAGTATGCTGACTTAAAAATTTACAATTTAAGCCTCACTGGCAGAGTAGCTAAATGTACAAAAAAGAAAAGTCGCAGGCTCTTCTCTGGATTTGCTGACACTTATTATGAGCCAATATCTCCGCGACATTGCCTTGATGAAAACAATGCAGCTAAAACATGTGTGCGTAATAACTGTCACTACAGTGGAGAGGTGTGTGCGCGGCTTCTCCAGCTATATGTAACCATACCTTCACCAGGTCTCCATCCCTCCCACACTGGCACCTGCGTCTCAGCCAGGCTCTCCTGCACTTGTTCGTCCAAGGGAATTAAGGCTCCTCTTTGGCTTTATTTGTGGTAAACATTTTGGTTTACCTCCACTAAGTCGCGCTTGTAGTGCCCAACTGCATTCACTTTAGTTATGTTGTTCCAGAGTGACTTTTTACGCGCAGGTACATCTCTTCTCTGCAGCTCTTTGGGGTTTTCTCTGCCACCAACACTTCCAGCTCCGCTGGAGAGACATTTTCCCCATTATATTGCCGCTAATGGGCTATTGTGCGCATTGCTTGGCCCTTATAATAGCGCAGTCGCAATTCTAATTAATTATCTGCGCCTCGGCTCATTTGCGTGCTCTACTTTAGTAAATACCTTGCGCTGGCGATACCAATTTCACCCGCAATTGCTTTTGCGCTGCGCCTGGAATTGCGACACGTTAGTAGATCCGGGCCTTATTGGAGATTCCCCTGCATGGCCAACACTTCAACAGGAATATCAGTCATACATAACGGGCCTCTGCCTCCTCTTTTCTCCCATGTAACAATCCAATTTAAAGTTGCTGCTGGTCTAGACTAGGACTTTTCATCACAGACAAGGATATGGAGGAGACTGTATATTTGATGGTTAATAGCTCTGCTATTAAACATTGATAGATATGTCAGGATTTCAGGCAGCTTTTTAGTCCAGTGTTTGCTTAATGAGAGTGCTTATTGTTAAAGAAGCAGAAACATTCGATCTGATATGTTGCCTAGGCTGTGAGCATACAGGCAGTAATTAAACAACTAAGTAGCCTACATATTGGCTGTAACCCATAGTAAAATCACCATCATATTCCTATTGGGCCTCATAGTGTGTCTGTGGTAGTGAGGGGATATTGACCTTCTTGTTCTTTGGACTTTGTATTGTCCCCACTATGAAATCGGAGGAGGAACTAGTGTAGAGCACTCTGGTCTCCACATTTGCCGTCATTGCCATGATTAAGCCTGTGCAATACAGACTGGACACTAAATCACTGATGTAAGCTGCAACATGGACCTACAATATCTCTACCCAACAACTATAATTCATCAACAGAGCAACAGACATGCATTAGGGTTTTCAGTCCTCTTGAAGTGTCTTTTCTATCTAATGCTAAAGGGGACGTTAGATTGCATGTTCAATCTTTGAATGGTTGTTCATTGTGGTGTTAAGTCCTTTTTTGGCAAAGCTCATCAACTTGTCTTGACAATCTCTTTCATCATAGTGTGGGAGCTCAACAGCCACAACAGAGGGACGTCTCTCTTTCTCTCTGGATGTCTGTCTCTCTCTCTCCTCTGGCACGTGTCTCTCTTTCTCTCTAGATTCTCTCTCTCTCCTCTGGTGTGTGTCTCTCTTTCTCTCTAGATGTCTCTCTCTCTCCTCTGGTGTGTGTCTCTCTTTCTCTCTGGATGTCTCTCTCTCTCTCTCCTCTGGCGCGTGTGTCTCTTTCTCTCTAGATGTCTCTCTCTCTCCTCTGGTGTGTGTCTCTCTTTCTCTCTGGATGTCTGTCTCTCTCTCCTCTGGTGTGTGTCTCTCTTTCTCTCTGGATGTCTGTCTCAATTCAATTCAATTCAATTCAATTCAATTCAAATGAGCTTTATTGGCATTAAATTGTGCAGTATCTGTTGCCAAAGCAAAACTGATAATCAAAAAAAGTAGCAAAAATAACAATAAAAAATAATTGAACAATAGAAAATTGCAACTATTCAATCAACACACAAAGCAGAATAGAAAGTACTGTATTAGTAGTTAGGTCAGCTGTCTCTCGTCTCAGATTTTCACAGGATTTTGTATAAACAGCAATGAGAATGGCACACTCACTTTTTTCTGCATGTCTGTCTCTTTCTCCTCTTTCTTTCTCTCCTGCTGTCTTCATCTCTCTTTCCTCTGTTGTGTCTGTCATTCTCTCTAGATGTCTGTCTCTCTCTGTCCTCTGTGTCTATCTTTCGCTCCTGCTCTCTTCATCTCTCTCTCCTCCGTTGTGTGTCTCTCTCTCCTGCTGTCTTCATCTCTCTTTCCTCTGTTGTGTGTCTCTCTTTCTCTCTAGATGTCTGTCTCTCTCTCTCTCCTCTGTGTCTCTCTCCTGTTGTCTTCATCCCTCTCTCCTCTGTGTGTCTATCTTTCTCTCCTGCTGTCTTCACCTCCCTCTCCTCCGTGTGTGTCTATCTGTCAAGTTATCTGAGGTTCAGTGTCAACTTCTGCCCAAACTTGAAAAATGACCTTGTTTGACGCACAGAACAACTCTTACTCTTCTGTGTCTTTTATTGACAGTTTCACTTCGATTCAGTTAGCTTGCTAGTTATTTAGTGAGGTAGCCAGCTATTTAGTCAGGTTGATAACCTTGAAAAACAGAAAACAACATGTACACAATGTCAGTATTAATAAAATGTAAAGGACATTTGTTCTTTTTTACCATTTCCATTAAAAAGAAAATACACAATTACAATTCTATTTTAGTCAAAAGAAGATAGCAGACTTTCCTTATCCTCATTTCAATACTTCCTACAACTTTTTAATGTTGTTATTTAAACAATGTTGTTTTCCGTCATAACAGGAACTAAATACAGTTATAAAATGGACATAAAACAGGCATAAACTGAAATAGTATCTCAAAGTTATGAAACAGTCATTTTCTACTGTTACATCCTTTAACCATTAACATAACTGACTTCCTGATTAAATGAAATTAAAAATTAACTTAAATTCAACCTATAACCCCCAGAAATAGCACAATTAACAACACATTAATCCTACCAGTAGCGTCTTTGCAGTCAAACAGTAAGTTGACGCTCTTTTTTTCCTTCTCCACGTTTTCCTCACTGAGAGTCCACACGTGTGTTTTAGGCTACTCAACAGCGATCGCGTGCTCTCATTTTCTGTGGTGTCATCTTTTTTTTTCCCCCTCGTCTCGCAGCAACGCTCTTCATCCAATTAAGTACCAATTAAGCTACTCCGCATCATCTAACTGCCTTTTTTTTTCTTTTTCCTTCCACTTTGGTAGGTCCTGCACTCTCGCACTAATCCCCAACGTTTCTATTTTTTTTCTTTCATACTTTGCCCTCTCTTCTTTTAATCAGCTCGTGCATGTCAACATCATATCCAACTGAGTTTTTACTCAACACTATCTTTCTCTCTAGATGTCTGTCTCTCTCTCTCCTCTGTGTGTGTCTATCTTTTTCTTCTGTTGTCTTTGTCTCTCTCTCCTCCATTGTGTGTCTCTCTCTAGATGTCTGTCTCTCTCTCTCCTCTGGTGTGTGTCTCTGTTTCTCTCTAGATGTCTGTCTAAGACTAGGTCTATCTTTATGCAACTGGCCCCAGGTATTGATTAACTTCCCGTTGACTTCTACAAGTCATTCTGGTCGCTGATTGGTGAAGATCTTATGGAGGTTCTCAGAGACAGTTTGGAGAAAGGACAACTGCCACTGAGCTGCAGGAGGGCAGTCATCACTCTGTTGCCTAAGAAAGGAGATCGGCAGGAGTTAAAGAACTGGAGACTGGTTTCTCTGCTTTGTGTGGACTACAAGATCCTCTCTAGCCTCTAGACTGAGAGAAGTGTTGAGTCAAGTAATCCATGTTGATCAGACTTACTGTGTGCCCGGCAGGTTGATTAGTGATAATATCACTAATTCGAGATGTTTTGGACGTCTCTAGTTCTTTGGAAATAACACTGGTCTTATTTCCATAGATCAGGAAAAGGCTTTTGACCAGGTTGAACACCAGTATTTATGGCAGACCGTAGCTGCTTTCGGGTTCAGCCCAGGTTCCATACCCAAGATCCAGGTTTTGTACAGTGATATTGTGAGTGTACTTAAAATCAATGGTGGATTGACTGCTCCTTTCAGAGTTCACAGGGGGTTCGGCAAGGCTGTTCTCTATCGGGCATGTTGTGCTCTCTTGCTATAGCACCTCTACTTCATAAGCTGAGAAAAGAACTTTCTGGTGTTGGTTTTCCTGGTTGTGAGTCACTTTTAAATTATCTGCATCTGCTGATGATGTCATCATCCTGGTTAACAAGCAACGAGATATTGATATTTTAGTTGAAAATGTAAATCTGTTTGGTTTGATTTCCTCTGCAAAAGTAAACTGGGGGAAAAGTGAGGCTCATGGTTGGGGAGGGACTGAAAGAAAAGCTCAGTTCACCTGGAGGGCTGGTCTGGAAGAAAGGAGGGTTGAAATATTTAGGTGTGTTTTTAGGAAATTAATCATTTTTAAAGAAAAACTGGGAAAATGTTGTAGAGAAGGTTGAAGGTCGACTTAAAAATTGAAATGGGTCTTACCGAAAATGTTATGTAGAGGGCGCATGCTTGTTGTAAATAACTTGGTTTCTTCTACCTTATTTAACATGTGACGATCCTCCGACAGGTTGCATTGGGTTCCACAGAGTTTTTTGTTTCTTCCCAAGGAAGGAGGAGGGCAAGGAGTCGTACATCTGGCCAGCAGGGGCGCTGCGTTTCGTCTTCAGTTTATGCACTGCTTACTGGGCCTAGTGACTTGGTTTGGAGACCTCTCGCTTCTACAATTCTGCATCAGTTTGGAGGACTGGGACTGAGCACTTCTCTGTTTTTAATGGATTTAAAGAACATTAATCGTTCTAGTGTATCGGGTTTTTATCGCAGCATCTTCACAGCGTGGAGTTGAAGAAGGAGAGACTGGAGCAGTATGACTCCCTCTACTGGCTGTTAAAGGAACCTGTGGTGTTTGGAAGTCATTTGGATACACTTTGTTGGGCAGGACCTTCTTTGCTAAAACTGTTGTGTATGTCTAAGGTTGTAACTGTAGTGTAGATGTAGTGGATCTGGCTGGGCCTAACTTGGACAATGCTTCTGTTTTAGCAATTCAAGATCCACTCGAGTTATTGGTAATTTACTTGACAATTGGAAACATAGGTTAACAGGGCATGAATGTTCACTATTAACTTCTTATAGCAATGGGTTGATACAGCCTAACAAGGAGGATCCTTTCCCAACTCTGACATTATGTCTTGATTTTAAAAACTGCACTGGCCCTTTTTTAGTTAACAGTAGTCCTTCCAGTACGGTTTTAGAAGAAGCAAAAGGCAAAGTTTTTGATAAAATGTTGGTGAAACACTAAATAAAGATAAACTGAATGGTCGCACTGACACTCCCTGGAGAGCCTACCTAGGTTTAAGTGATGATGTAAAAACCAGCATGGAGAGCTTTGTATAAGCCTCCTCTAACAAAGAAAAATGCAGATTTACAGTGGAGAATAATACATGGCATTGTGGCTGTTAATGCTTTTATTTCTGTAATAAATTCCAATGTAGAAGACAAATGTCCTTTCTGTGTTCAAAGAGAAACGTTTTTTTTGTGAAATTGTTTTTTAGAATGTAAACGTCTGTTAAATTTTGTGCTAGGACAGGCAAAAATGGCTATTTATGTTAGCAGAAAGAGGAAAGTTGAAGAGTCCTTAGATGTTGATGCCACAGTTGTATTTATTAAGATGTTGAAAGCCAGAGTGATGGTTGATTTTAACTACTAGTCCCTACCCGGGGATGCGCGCGCCACAACTATGTGCAGACTTGCCAAAAAGGCGCATAAACAGCGTAAATTTGTGAAAATGGAAAAATGAGCTCCGTCAGTCCCTGCCTATGCCAATGCTCAATGGCCATGTGCAGTTTCAGATTGATTGGCCAACCCGTTGAGGAGCAAAATGGATGCGGACGGACGGACAGAGATTTCCTCATTTATAGTAGGAGGATAGTAGGATTACAGTGCGATGAAGGATCTGGATGGCTTCACATTGATTATGAGGGTTATGGAGGAGGTGTTATGTTCTGTAATGGAGGAGGAGCTTATATTTGGATATATGCTGATGTAAAGGATTGACTTTGTATGTATTGTAAAAATGGTGTATTACGCTTAATTATTGTTAAATAAAGATCTGTTTTAAAAATCAAAAATCTTCTGTGTCTATTTTTCTCTCCTGCTGTCTTTATCTCCCTCTCCTCTGTTCAGTGCCTGTCTTTCTCTCTAGATATCTGTCTCTCTGTCCTCTGTGTGTCTATCTTTCTCTCCTGCTGTCTTCATCTCTCTCTCCTCTGTTGTGTCTCTCTCTAGATGTCTGTCTGTCTCTCTCTGTTGTGTGTCTCTCTCTCTAGTTTGTCTCTCTCTGTCCTCTGTATGCGTCTATCTTTCTCTCTAGATGCCTGTCTTTCTCTCTGTCCTCTGTGTGTGTCTATCTTTCCCTCCTGCTGTCTTCACCTCTCTCTCTCTCTCTGTCTTTATCCTCTCAGGTTAGCAGTTACCTAACCATAAGTAGCCAGAGCGATCAGCACATGTAAAGTTCTACGCAACGGAAGTCGTCATAGTAGGGAAACTTGGCAGCAGTAGCTGCGTTTATGAAAGAGATTAATACATCCATAGAAGACACACCTCAAGTATATTTGTCTTTACCGACCAAAGACATTGTTCTTTTGGTGGACCAGTTTTCGATTACAGAGAGGACAAAGCTTGACAAAGCTACAAGCCCTTTTTTGAGAATCACCTCCATGACTACGAAGGTAAACGATCTCTTGTCTAGTTACCTAACGTTTGTTAATAACATTACCAGGATATTCAGGTAGAAGATAACGTAGCTAGTAAAGTAGCCTATTCTTCATTCACCTACCCTTATTAACGGTGAGCAGGTAGAGGTGGTAAAGCAGTATAAATATCTGGGAACAATTTTAGATGGTAATTTATGCTTCGAGTCTAATGTGAAGGCAATCGTAAATAAAGGTCATCAACGCTTATTCTTTTTAAGGAAGCTCCATAGTTTTAATGAGGAGAAGTCTCTTATGAAAATGTTCTGTTTCTCCTGCATTGAGTCTGCTCTTACTTTTGCTCTCATCTGCTAGTTCAGTAATCTAAATCTGAGAGAAAATAACTTGTTAAGGGGAATTGTGAAGTTGTGCTGCAAAATCACTGGCACTGACCTCAATGATCTTAGTTACATCTATCAGAAGAGAATTACTAAGAAAACTCAGGATATTCTTCAGAAGCCCCTGCACCCTCTTTTCTCTGAGTTTTCCCTTCTTCCCTCTGGGCATAGGTTCAGGCTCCCTCCACGGTCCAAGAACCAGCTCTGCACTCTCCTCTCACCACCAGTCTCCGCTCCAGTGACCGCCACCATTCCTCCTGGTCCTGTTCTCGCCACAGCCACTGCTGTTCCTCCAGCCCGCCTCCAGGACAGTGCTGCTGTTGCTGCCTCCATCAAGTCTCCAAGCTCAGGCAATATAGCTCTCTAGTCAGGTTGTGTCTTTGTTTGATGCACTGTCGACCTTTATGGCAGTTAGCGCTAGGTAATTGTCAATTTGTTTATTTTTATTGTCAACCATCATGGCAGATAGTGATGGTAAGTTTCAGGTTTTGTTTGCTTTCTGAGTGATATTCTTCGTTAGTTTAGGTATGTAGGTAGATAGGTGTGTGTTTATTCTACTTCCCCACCTGTTGCTGTGCCTCCAGTGGTTTCAATAAACCTGTTGAACCATTCCACTGCCTCTTGTCTGTTCTCTGCACTTGGGTCCAATACTGAACTGCCTGTCACAAGCTATTAAATCTGTGACTCAAGTCTGACTCAAGGCCCCACCTCTGCCATCTTCCTCTAACAATAGAACCCTACTATTTTATAGGTTAATGTCTCAACATAGCTTACAACATTAATATTATTCAGGAGTCATTTTTTTCCAAATGGTGGAGATCTCAGTTTGGAACAAAAATCTTTAAATAGAGCCTTTCTCCCCCAAAAAAGTAAAAAAAAAAAAAAAACATTTTTAACAAACTTTATATCTCTATAAGTGGTGACTGACTTTGTTTCTCTCAGCTTCAGTTAATCTACATTTCAGTCAGTGTACTCCTTGAGACTGCCCTGGTTTTGTTGAGTGCTTTCATAGCCACTCACACATGTGTATGGACACACACACACACACACACACACACACACACACACACACACACACACACACACACAAGCTCTGGCTCCATTTTTTGGAGTTTGTTATATACCTGCTTTATCTCGTCTTTATTATCCCTATTTTCTGTGAAGCACTTTGGCATTCTTGTTTGTTAGAAGCGCTCTACTAAATATACTTGAATTGACTTGACTACAGATATTATTCTTTTCAAGCTGATTTTATTCATTCACATTCTGAAGTAGAACAAAATAATTTCCTTCAGTGAAAAGTTATCACAACTGTACAGACAGAAGATAGGATTTCCCCCCCTGGAGTTACTGAAAAGCCACACATAGCACACAGGAGAAATAGCTTGCATATCCCACTTATCAATTACACAAATGATGAAAAAAAAATCCTTTTTGCTTTACTGTTGACTGATTTGCTTCTGTGTTTCACCTGTGTAATGACTCACTGATTCACTTTCCACTTGTATCAAAAATAATGCTTTACTGGCAAAGTAGAGGACCAAAATAAACCATAACCCCATCTTAAAGTCACAATCTGAGCTACAATTCTTTCTTTTTCTTTTTTTTTCAATCATTTGAAAAATATTATACAACAGCTAGTAATTTGACTGTACAGGAAGCATTCCATGAGTGCTGATATACAGTGTAACAGCGCTGGGACAGTTTGTAGCACTCCACGTGTTCTAATATAAACACTTTATGTGTTGCTTGGCAACACTTGGTAGTGGAATTGTGGGTAGGGAATGAAACTGTTTTTGTTGGCAAAAAAGACAAAAGAAGATGATGATGAATAGCTTTGATTATAGAAATGTTGTATAAAGCAATATCACACTCAAGGTCGTCCTGTTATACTGTATATCAGCACGCCGTGATTATCTTTGGCACTCGGTCTGCAGCCTCGTGCCTACGAAGCACAGCTGCTAAATTCTACCAAAACAATATATATCAATTTTGAAAAAAACAAACAAACAAACTGAGATTCCTTACTCTATTTCAAAACATTTTTCTATTTTGTAAACAAAAGCTTTAAGAAGGTTAACAGCCTCAATAGTATTCCATTATGAGTTGTATTTTTATACCTGAAATCATTTTCAGAGAGACAATGTCATTTATGTCATTGCTCCCCAGTTTTTTATTTTCTAATGTAGATAGGTTTGTCAGTAAAAACTGTAGTAGAGCCTGGCCCAACCCTGAGGCAGCCTGCATGTGTGAAGTCTGTTTCTGGATCCATGGATCAGTATCACCAGGCATGATCCCATTCGGTGATCACTATAACGGTCTTTGTCCCAGACCTCTACCCACATGAGGATGGTCTTGGGACGGCTGAAGTAAAAAGTATGTCGCCAGCGCGGGTAGTTGTCGTCGTAAATGACTCTGGTCGTGCGGGTGTCAGTGCCAAGTTTCAGCTGGGTGAGATTACATGAGATGGTAAATTCAGATCATCCCATTTAGAACAACAACCACAGCAACAAGCACGTAAAACACCACCAATGACAGTCATTGACTACGTTTACATAGACAGCACATGGACAACTATTAGCGTTATTGTAAATAAGACAATATTCTGATTAAGCTGTTTACATGTGTTGCTTATAGAACTATTCATTCATATTCCTGTTTACATGCTGCGGAGCAAAGTCCGATTAACAGGACAAAGGAGAATCACTGGAGACACGGACAGTTTAAGGCTTTATTGAAACCTTCATGATATCCATTTCCCTCAAAATCCTGAGCATGCTGACAGTTTCAGCCTCACCCCAAAAATGTTGGGACTTCTTTTTTCTGCTGTCAGTCATCTTTTTCCTCTGGAAACAAGTTCACAACAGCTGGAAGGCGGAGCGAGCGTCGTCAAGCAGTTGGATCGCCGCTTGTGTTGCAAAAAGCATAAAATCCTCCGATAGAGGGTCCTAGTTGGATTAAGATGTTTACAGTCTAAAATGCCCTTCAATAATGCAACTAAAATCAGAATACTCCACATGTCTTAATGCCATTCTCCTTACTCCAACTATGACCTTATTCGGGTTAAGGTAATCAGAAAATGCTGTTTACATGACAATTTCTTATTCAGACTATTATCTTAATTGGGTTAATATCAGATTGTTGCTGTCCATGTAAACGTAGTCATTAATATTAATTAGTTTGCTCACACATGCAGACGTACACACACACCCTCCCACTCATTACCACACTCACTTTTCGATTATTGCATTTCCCACATTAAGGCTATTCTGATTTATTTCAAACCATTTTACACCATGTTGTTTCTGCTGTCACTTAGATTTTGTTGGTTGCGGTTTTGTTTGTTTGTTTTGAGATGAGATGTTTTTAGAATCCCCTTGGCTTTTAATCTCACCTGCACAAAGGCAATATTTCAAAATTTGAAATCAATTCTAAGAAGTGGTGAAGGATTATTATAAGGAAAATGTGAACAAAAACCATTAATTTAGCTGCCCTCCATCCCCTTTCTTGGAACAAATCACCTGCCGTCTATAACCACTGTGCTGACATTTGTGTAAAGAGGGTGAGAGGTCTTACCTTAACGTAGGCATCGGTGTCGCAGTACCGCCCGTCTCCTCGCAGGCCCCAACCACGATCCACCATCACTCTCACATATGACCATCCACTGACCGTTTGGGCCTGGGCCAGTACGATCACCAGCAGGGTAACAATCACAGCCAGCTTCATCGTCACTTCACTCTGTATGAGAGAGAGAGAGAGAGAGGGAGAGAGAATTAGGTGTAGTCAGTCCTTCCATCTGAAGTTGCAGAGAAAATTGCCCTCAAAATACAAATAAATAAAAAAAAAAATATTCAGCTGGATGTGATGACAGTCACCATTGTAGTGCCTGACCAAATCCTGGCCAAACTAGTAAAGTAAACTAGACTAGAGATATACCGTAGATAATTTTCACACCATCAAACAGTGGTCTCACCCTCCCTTTGTTTGCTGTCCGTCTGTAGCTCTTGTCTCGGTCTGCAGGAACCTTGGTGTACCCAGTCTTTAAGCCAGCCTTTTATTAGGGACCACGAACAAGGAAACTACAAAGTTCCTGTCATCTCCTCCCTTTTACAACATCGTATTGTTTTTCTCATTCACAAGCCTCATCTTCAAGCAACCATCCAAAAAACACATCATGGTTTCTTATCCTGTCAACACATGAGATGATTGAGATGATTCGGCACAATGCCAAAAGAGGTATTTTGCAAAAGAGGTCACGTCGAACAAAGCTCATGGCTCCTTATTTTATTAGGTTCAAAATGATTACTATTATTATTATTGTTAGGGGTCCATAGTGCTGGGAACCCTATTGTTTTTGTTCCGATTATTATTCTTATTCTTCCCATGCCCTAAAAGTATCTGGATCTCAGAAACCATAAGCCCCACCGCAGCCAAACTTTCCACATAGGTTGGAAATCTCACCCACTACTCAGGAAACAAAAATTACACCAATCTACCTGATGGTGGCGCTATAACAGCCTACTTCACGTTTTGGTCCATAACTTCTGAACCGTGAGTCATAGAATCACAATTCCTCTTCTCCTGGATTCCTTGGATCATTACGCATCTACCCATATAGGCCACGCCCATTTCCGTCTTACTAGATTTTTCGCCATTTTGAATTTTCTCCAAAACCTATTTTTGCGAACTCCTCCTAGACCGTTGAGGCAATCATCTCCAAATTTGCCATGCATCATCTCTGGACTCCCATGATTAAAAAACATTAAAAGATATTTGATATTCCTTACCGTTTTCATATAATTAGCTTCCAAAGTTTAGTCAAAGGTTGTGGGCGGGGTCTATTTTACAAAAATTGCCATAACTCATGAGTGCATTGTGCTACCTTCACCAAATTTTGTACACTTGTGCAGATGACTACTCTGAGATACAAAGCAGAATTTCCTGTCATTTTGCCCATAGGGGGCGCTACAGCAACATTTTACATTTTAAATGCCCATAATTCAGTAACTATAAATCATAGAAACAAAATTATTTTTTTCCTGTATTCCATAGGTGAAGCCACATCATATTCATAGGCCCCGCCCATTGCCGCCATATTAGACTTTCTGCCATTTTGAATTTTCTCAAAAACCTATTTTTGCGAACTCCTCCTACTATCTACTCCAAATTTGGTATGCATCATCTCTGGACTCCCATGATTAAAAAACATTAAAAGATATTTGGTACTCCATATCGTTTGGCCGCAATATGCCAATCAATTTCATGCCATGGCACATATTTGACAAAATGAGCCATAACCCATGATTGCTTTGTGCTATCTTCACTGAATCTGGTACACTTGTGCACATATCTACTCTGAGGAAATGTGCAATATTTGGTGTCTATATCTCACATTTGAATCCTTTGCAGAACTTTTCATAGCAGGTTCCGGATGTAACCATTTACTGTGGGTTTTTTGTGGAACCTTTTATTAAGGGTTCTAGGTGAATACCTCTGAGAGAGTTCTAGGTATAACCTTCAAAATGGGTTCCACCTAGAGTTCCACCTCGACCTGAAGTTGAAGAACCCCATATGGTTCTAGTCAGTCAGAAATTTCATTTCTATGAGTGTAGGAAACCTGAACACTATCAAAAATAATGTTTCAGTGTATCAATCTGTAGGTTTCCAACAACTTACTATGCCCAAGAGGAACATTTAGCAATGGCACATTTGGATGATTTGGCTCTTTTGGATGGAGGCACTTAAATAAGCTCTCTGTTTGCAGGTTCAGGTCCTAAATCCCAACTCCCATTGACATATCATTGTACTAAAAAGGGGGCGTGCCAAATTAGCATCCATGGTATGTAAGCTGCTCATGTGACATGAGCCAGCTGGGCCAGGCATCTCTGGCTCTGGAACCAGTCAAACTTTTTGCCTTTGATCACAGTAATCCCCGAGGGGTTGAGAAAGACATATTTTACTGCTTACTGTTACTGAAAGACATATTTTACTGGAACTTTTTGGCAGCATAATTGAAGGAGGAAACTAAAGCCATTTACAGTAAGGAAGTTTGGAGCGGTTTATTCAAACTCTGGAGTTTTTACTCCTTTAGTCCAAAAAACTGCACCAAGACCACCTGAAAATGCGGATCTCTGTCCTCTTCCAAGCAACCTGCAGTGCAGCTTGTTAGGCGTCAGAACCAATCCAAACCAAGGAATCTGAAGAAACTACAGGAAAGGAACCAAAAGCACAGGTTTTATGGGTACAAGGAGACACATGTTGACATCTGATAGCCAGGAGTTCTTTATACTTGGAAAGAAATAAGCACTTATGCTCATATTCGGCTATTTCTTCATGTGTTTTTAACTGGCATGAACAGCAGAGAGGGTAAATTGCGGCAAAAAGTGCTAAAGCTACAGGCACTGGAATCTGATTTGTTTGGTATGGAGCCCATCCTGTGACGTATCTTGTTAAAATAATGCGTGGCCATGACTTAGTAACACGTGGGAACAGGATCCTAATGAGGGGCCATGACTTAATAATGGATGGGAACAAGATCATTATGTCGTGGCCATGACTTATTAAGGCATGGGAGAACAAGATCATTAACGTGTCCATGAGAACCTAGAATGTGGCATCAGGGTCTGCATGCAGGATACTGCAAACAGGGAGAGGTTTTAATTGATTTCCTTTTACACTCATCTTGGAATGAATTACAGGGGCATACTGGAATCAGTTCAAGAATTTACGATTTAATGATATATTTTTCTTTTGCCTTGATTAGATAGTTCAAAGTGGAAAGAGACAGGAAAGACTGAGAGAGAGAGAGAGAGAGAGAGAGAGAGAGAGAGGGGATGACAGGTGACGAAGGTCCTTGGCTGTGCAGTTAAAAGAACATTTACATAGACAAAATTAAGCCAAAATACCACATTACAGTAATATCAGTCAGTTACTTAAGCTAGGCTCCTCTGATCATCTAACATCCAAATTGATGATTGATGCCTTTTAACCTTTAGAGGAACTTATAGTTGCTACTTATAGTAGCCATTATAGTTGCATCATCGACCGGAGAAAATCTTTTGCCACCATTACTGTGGAATCTGCTTGAACAAAGACGGCAGTGAAAAAATGTAAAAATAGATTGAAGTTAATTTGTCAAAATGGCAGCCTGCAACATAATTCTCCACTCCCTCATTTGCATATATCTTCCGTATGGTTTCATCAAAAATTCTAACATTAAAAAATTCAAACAATCACATGATAAGTCAGTGAAAGTGCATTTGAATAAGTGATTTAAAAGGAGATAGTATACTGTATATAGTAGATAGTAATATTCTGCATGTAGACACTCCCCTTAGTGTGAGTGTCTGCCATCATACTGGAGTATTTGTTTTTTGAGTTGAGTTGAGTTGTTTTGTTTTGCTTTGCAAAAACCTTGTATCTCCTTACAGCCAACTCCATGCACTGACTTATATGTAAAAGGTTTCGACGTGAAACTAAAAATGCATGCCCAACCATCTTACAAAGAATATGGAAAATGCAAATAAAGAGTTATTTTTAAAAAGTGAGATACCCAGTATTTGAAAAATCAGCTACTCTTATAAGATAATAGCCCCCATCTTTGGGCAGTGTGTGTGTGTGTGTGTGTGTGTGTGTGTGTGTGTGTTTCTCTCTTTTACCTAAACTAAACTAAACTATATTGCCAGGTGGTAATTTCCATTGGTTAGCACAAATTGACATCCAATGCCCCTTGTTAAGTATAGATTTCAAATCTGCACCGTACAGTTTTAGGACTGCAAAGTAATAGTTGTTATGATGTAGCTTCAGTAACAAATGTTTCCATGCGTAAAACTGGATCATTGTTTGAATCTGGAAGGTCATCGTAGTTACTCTACCCTCCTACCACATTTATAATACAAGGAACCCTTTCTCTTAACTTATTATTGGTTCTCTTTGCTCACAAGGTTATTTTTGGGTGTTTGATAAAACTTGAAATCAGTTCTAAGAATTCTTGAAGGGTAATTATATGTGTATTTTTTTTGCCAACATTGCTCTTTTAAGGAAAATGTGAAGAGAGAAAACTTTTCTGAGTACAGCGTTTTTGATTCAGCTGAAAGTCATTGCTGTAGTGCCAGACCCAAGTACTGACCCTAACCAATCTAGTACACCTTAATAAATTAGGACTGAACATATAATTTTCACACCATCAAACAGTGGTCTCACCCTTCAGATGTTGCTCTCTGTTTGCTGTCAGTCTGTAGTTGTCTTGTCTCGTCTGCAGGAACCTTGGTGTGCTCAGTCTTTAAGCCAGCCTTTTATTAAGAACCAAGAATGAGGAAACTACAAACTATTAATCAGCTCTGCCCTTTGACAAATCATGTACGGTTTTCTGATTTGTTGAATCTTTCTTAAAACAAATCAGATATGAATGAATTGAACATGTTCAATATTGTCAAGTTTTTGCTATCTGTTCCCACTGCAATTACATTGCTTCATTTGCACATGTAATAATGCAGCATATAGCATTTTGCACTGATTAGTATTTTTTTCTGCTCTATCGACTTGCTGAGTCCTTCTCTGGTCTCATTACCTGCCATTTACTGATGTCTGTATGTATGGTATACAGGGTGCGATTTGCCGGGGGGTGGGGGGGATTTCCCCCCCTCTGCTTTTGATTTCCCCACCTGTGATCATGAAATGCAATCGCAGGTGGGGACACGCTTTCCCCCACTCTCTGGCATGTTTTATTCTGTCAGTGAATTAAATACATGTATTTCTCCAATATGACAGTACATGGCGCAAACAACTTCCAAAAAAAACCCTGCATGGATTATAGAAGGTGCGTTCTTTCCAGCTCATAAATTTGCAGAGCTGTGGATAACAGAAGGGCAACCAAGTGTAAAAAGAAAAGGAGGTCCGTCAACGCTAATTGTTTTGCTAAAAGAACGGTATGTGAGAAATCTTTCTTCCTCCTGTCCACAAACATGTGCTGACTGGCACACAGCTGGCATTACCTGCGGGCCAGACGCATAAAACTGTAGATTCAAGCCAAAGCAGCCACTGTATTACGCACAGCCATTACGCACCGGCACCGCTGTATATTTTGAGCCATAATGGCCCGATTGATCACACCAGTAGGTCTGATTTATTATCTGATGTGCGTTATTCCTATTCCCACATTACTGTACGATATGGTGACAATATGTAAACCTATTTACTCCACTAGAATAGAAATCAGGCTTGTAGAAAAGGGATGTTAACGCATGCATGTATTACATTTAAGGCTCAAAATAAAATGTCGCACAAATTCCCTCTTTTATATTATCCTTTGCCACATAGCTATATCACACTCACCGGGAGGTGACACAAGCATGCATGAGTGTATGCATGCTTGCGTGGAGGTATGCAAGCATGCATACACGGCATTCTCCTACTCAGAATCTCTCTCTCTCTCTCTGTGGCTCATATATGACATACGGATATGGTCATATATGATATATATGGACATATATGCATAGAATTCGTTGGGGAACAATAATATGTGTACGATAGGGGTTTGCACTTTTTTTACAAATCGCACCCTGATGGTATATGATGGTATTCTTTTTGTTGGGATTATTCTTCTTTTTCTTTGTCTTCTCCTTTTTCTCCTTCTTCTTCTTTTCTGCCTTAAAATGATCTGTACCTCAGATATCGTAAGTCGTAGAGCAACCAAATTTGGTGGATGGGTTTCAGATCTCCATTGCATGTATTGGTTTTCATTTCAGCTTTGACAGTTATCTGCCATTTTGATTTTGATGTAAAACCTAGTTTTTGCTATTTCTTGCTCTCTCTTGATCCAGTCTACACAAAGTTTTGCATACAGTATATGTGGATGTCCTATATTACAGCTATTACACAGAATTTTGATACTCCAAACCATCGCAAACACGAAGTGAGGCAACATTCCTAAACCCTTGATACTAGAGCAACCACATTTCACATACGTTTGGGTGGGCCCAGAAGTATGACAGACCACATTTGGTCACGCTCCATAACGCCACCATCAGGCCAACATTGCAACAGCACCTTTGTTTTTATTTGTATTACAAAGTTGCCTCAATCACCCCCAAATTTTACACAGTATATTTCAACTGCCTGCCTCATCTTTGTATTTTGATAGCCGATACTTGGCTGTGACGTGCAAGAAGAAGAAGTTGACAGCGAAGACATGCAAACAGGAAGGTAGGCATGATTTCTTAACGCCTAAATGTTCAGACAACTAAACTTCATTTAAGGGCTTAAAAGTGTGTCAGCCCATATTTGCTTGCATTATAGCTTTACCATAAGGCCAAAATTGGCAATTTTTCAAATGGCAATATGTCAGGTACCATTTCATTTCATTTTTTGTTTGTTACATTTTTTTGTTACAAACCCTCACTGCAACTCAAATCTCCCTTGCATCACAGTAAAAACTTAGGTCAAATGCCAATCTGTTGACACAATTTGTTAACTGAAGGAGGAAAGAACAGCTCTTTACAATAAAACATTCCTTGTGGTTTTTGGATGTGAATAAAGTTAATATTTTGCATGACAGCAGTTGGCATATCTAATCAGGTTCAACATCAAAAATAGAAAATCATGCCGCAGGAAGAGGAGAGGTTTTACTGTAAGTGTCTGGAATGTGAACCAGCAAGAGTAATAGGATGCACCTGGATGCAGTGTTAAAGTTAAAAAAAAAGAAAACAAGAATGTATGCATGTGTCATTGAACTCTATAATCGATCTAGATTCAATTCTACAAACAAGAGAGACTGCAGATAAGATTTAGACTTATTTTCACATCATTGCCCATGCATGAGCATAACATAAAACAAGATGCCGAATAGAATCAAAAAGATATTCATATTAAGATATATTGACTCGCTGATCAGTATGACATTTATATTTAAAGCACTAGCTGATGCTCTTATCCAGAGTAACTTACAATGATTACAACATTAGAATAAACTTAAATTCCTACATCTCCAATATTATACACAACCAACAGTAAGGAGTACATGGGTCAGAGCCACAGCGCCCTGACCTAATTATTTTATGTCCTGCTAGGAAATAGAGTAAGATTATTTCCTGTTAGGAAATAGAATAAGAACTCAGGTGAGAGGTAGTAATTATAGTTTTACTTGAAGAGGTGGAACATATGGGAGGGTTGTTATTCAGGAGGGAGGGGGAGCTGAGACGTATTCAAAGAGAAGTTTTCAGCCAGTCCACCATGGAGGAACTTTAAAATAACAAAAAAAAAGCCCCAAGAGCCTCTAGTTAGAGTTATCTCTGGACAGAATGCCATAGTGGCTGGGAGACCCCACACTGAAAAAAGGGGAGCGGTCACATTACTCAATTTACAAACTTGAAGTTTGTACATACAACACAATAATGCCTCATAACACATTTAAATTTTGTAGAGTTTAATTGATCTTGAGGGATTTCAAATGTACTAGTCTCAATCATGTTAAACAAAAACAAAACAGTTGTGTTTTGTAATGACCGGCAATGTGCCAAATTACAAGGCCCGTGGGAAGAGGAGTGAAATCCTGAAATACGCCCACATGTCGTTTCTTTCGGCACCGCCATTTTGTCGTTGTGAGATCTTTCTCCCTGCATTAACTTCTCGAAGGAACTCGACAAGGAGGTAATTTACCCATATCTAATTTATCATATTTAATAGTATAATGCAAATTGCAATTAATTTAACATCACTCCAACTGAATATGTATGTATGAATATGGATTTAGTTTCTTTCCGTAAAAGTTAGCTAGCTAGTTCCACAGTAGTTTTAATTCTGAAGTGGCATGGGCTCCTCGACGGCGCATAACAATGAACTTGATGGCAGCAGTCATTGTTTTAGCGGGGGAAGTTATCCAACCTAGCGCCCAGTCGAGTAATGTACGTGGGATTTTTTGTGTAATTTTACAAGATCTGAATTTGAAAGTCAACCTAAAAGTAACCTTGCTTACATAGAAAATGTATGGTTAACGTCCCTGTAGAATTGTAGCCATGAACAATGCCAAAAGAAACATTGCTTGAATCCAAATTTATCTGAACTTTAATATGAGATGGTGAGAGGGCTTAAATAATTTAACTAATTCAATGTTGGAGCAACAAAACGTTAAATTTTAGATTTAGCCATGCATTTAACTTTGAATTAAATATAATAAAGTTACGCCAAGGTACTGCCCGTTAATATTGCTTTAGACTTCCCGAGGCGACCTCGCAATAAAAGCCACCCTTTGCTCTCTTTGCCGATAGACTTTTACTGTGAAGAGCTGCTGCAGGGATCGTCCTGTGCATGAACAACTTGATAACAGTGTTAGATTCTACCGCGATGCTCTTGTGAAAATCTGTTTTCGAACTGGCCTTTTTTCGCCATACTGAAATCATGCTGCTACTTGGTGTATGATTGACTACATGATTGTGCACTTTCACCTGCGTAAAACTGATTTTAACAGTATGATTACAAACTGATATTTCATACGGATGGGTTGTTCTCTAAAAGGTGAAAACATAACAAGCCATGTCCGGCTATGTGGGTTCTATAATTTATAACAACATTTTGCAATTGATTCTTTCTTAATATTATTAAATTGCTTTATTAAAATGCTGCCAATATAAACGTTGGATTCATATTCTGACATTAATTGCTTTACCACAGTACAGCCACTGCCAGTACAATACAGTAGGTTGCATATTTTGGAAGGCTAATTTACTTCATCATGATTTGTACTACTATAAACCATTATGGTAGTGAAAATATAACTATAACTATATAGAAATTATTATGGAGGAAATTTTGTCCAAAGGTACAACAAATCAAGAGAAACCCGTTGAATAAACTCTTTGTCAGGTTTAGAATTCAATTAACAGGAAAGCCCATGATCTCCTAAACCACACCAGCTGTAAATAGTAGACCGCTAGAATTGTAATTGTTTTCTTTTTTAATTTATAGCTTTTGTTTTTCTGTTACACACAGAATTTTGGTGTACATCCTGACAAAGTTATTTACTGCCCTCCTGCTTTGTGTCTCCAAAGGCTCTGTTGTAGTGGTGAGTATTATGGCTTTTACCATTAATTTTCATCTGTTGAAAACTGGATATTCAGGAATCAAATTCAACCCGTTTGGAACTACTCAATGATGGACTCATGTAATGACAGGATATACCCTGATTTCTCTTAAACCACACCAGACAGCTGGAAATGAATAGATATGTTGGAATGACAAAATTCTCTCCTGCAGAACTCCATATTTTGAGAGAAGAGGTGGTGGAAAACAACTCCAAATTGTTTGGAAAAAGCATGGTTATTGTAAAGGAGCGTAAAAAGTTATGGAACTCCATTGCGGAACATGTTAATGCGGACTCTAACGTGAAAAGAACGGCCCTAGATTGTCAAAGACGGTGGCAAGATGAAAAGCGAATTGTGAAGAAGAAAGCCTCTGCATACCACAGGGAATTGCAGCGCACTGGTGGCGGCACATGTGAAACCCCACAACTGACACAGGAAGAAGAGGTGGTGTTGAGTACCGTACCCATAGAGAGCGTGAAAGGATTGATTCATTAGAGGACCTCAACAAAGCTAAAATTGCTTTTCCCTATAAACGGTCTGATGATACGAATAAGCCACATGTCGTAACACAGAGTTTCTTGGGTCAGAAAACAATTGGAGGCAGTGCTCATGAAAATTGGAGCCTGCTGTGGTTGCTCCCACTGATGGTAGGACCCCTTGTACCTAAAAATGAGCCAGCATGGCTTGTGCTTATGGATTTAAAAGAGATTGTTGAGTTAGTTGTTGCACCTGTGCATACCGATGAATTGATTTCAAACCTTGAGTGCAAGATTGTGGAACATAGACAAAGGTACCAAGAGCTATTTCCAGATATCAGAATTCCACCCAAGCACCACTATCTGGAGCACTATCCTCAGTTGATACAGTGTTTTGGTCCGCTTGTCGCAGTCTGGACAATGCGGTTTGAGGCCAAGTATAGTTTTTTCAAGCAGATTGTTAAACCAACCCAGTCTCACGGCAGTTCGTGAAATAGTCACGAAATTTAATCTATTGATTCGTGTACATGGACACGATTTTTCCATTTTTTTCGTGACACTCAGCACGACTTTCAAACTAATGTATTTCAGTTGGAAGTATCTTTCGTGCCTGCAACGCATTTTTTTTTTTCTGTCAGTCGGTACTCAGGAAGTAGTGTGACATTGAAATAAAACGGTGGCCAGTAAGGGTGGGGTGGCGGATGGATGTATACGTTTGCCTTCGATGCCGACGACCGGGGTTCGATTCCCAGCGTGTTCAAAGTACATTTCAACCGTAAGTCACATTTAAATTTTTAACTAACATTTTTCTTATTTAACCATGACCAAACCATTTCTCTAACCTTAACCAAGTTGTTTTAGTTGCCTAACCATAACCGTAACACAAGTTGTTTTATTTGCCTAAACTTACGTTTTCAAATTCGTGGTGGTGGAACGTAATTCAGGTCGTGGTGGAGGCACGTTTTTTAGGTCGTGTTCATTTCATGAAAAAAAGGTTGTTTTTCACAAAAAAATTAGAAAAATCTAGGGATGCCGCGATCGATCGCCCAGCAATCGGAATCGGCCGATATTCAGTATAAATATGAGATCGGAGACTTCCGATAATGCTTTATAGTCGCCGATTGCAAAAACCGATCGATGACGCAAAACACGTGAGCCATGTGCATTTGTTTACATAATGGTCTGCACTCTGGACAACGGTCGAGACCAGAGGTTTGATTCTCTGCCTGAACCCGAGCCGGGTCGGGTAGGAATTTCCCCTCCATTCCTCGGGCCGGGCCAGACCGGTCTCGTGGTCAGAGATATAATGTCTTTTTTTAAAAAAAATTTTTTTATAATTGGGGTGGGGAGTAAGCTATTTGGTGTGATAATCAGAATGTTATATGTATTATAACATTGTAACCTTAAACCTTATGTATCAATCACTGTGATCGATACATATTCACATCTCAGTCAGCAGCGGCACAGCGTCTCCTCCTCTCCTCTGGCAGCGTGCGCACGCAGGCAGGTCGATAACCATGGATCCCGTGCGTAATTCTGAACAGATTTCTGTCATTCAAATTTCTCTGTAATCCGCAAAGTCTGATTGTTAATTCCTTGTCTCAATTATGTTTTTATCACCAGTCAATCAAAGGTTATGATTTGAAATGTAAGTGTCGGGTTTTCGCTGCCTACGGCACCACTCGCTTTGCGAGTCCTTTGCGAGAGGAAGTAGGCTATTCAGTAAGATCCCGCCCGTAATTCTGAACAGATTTTTGTCATTCAAACAACTCGGAATTAGTTTACTTATAAACAGCCAACTTACTAAGAAAATTTCGGTTTTAAACCAGGCTTGGGCCCATAAATGCAGCCAATGGGACGGGCCCGTGCCGGGCTCAGACAGAACGTGCACGGGCTCGGGTCGGGCTTGTTTTTTTTGGGCCCGATCTAAGGTCTGGTCGAGACCCTAACAGCGGAGAGGCAACTGAAAAGTCTCATTTCTCTCCCTCTTAAGAACATTCACTTAGGCTATACAAAAACAAAGACTGAAACGGATATATATCTTCGGAGGGTGTCTCCATTTATTTAACTCGACTCAACAACACAGGCAAGTGGCAACAGTCTGAGTCTTGTGCTTGGGTTATCTCACTAAATCATGTTGCGCTACCTAGAACGCACATGGTTTTGTTTACATAATGATCAAGTAAATATTGAGGTAGAAAAAAAGAAAATGTGGATACTTTTTAACCAGGACTCAATTTGATGGATGAAGTGTATGTAAAATGGAAACTGTTAGACCTATAATACTGCTATACCAGCTGTTATAAAAAACAAAAGAACGATCGGTATGGCCGATCGGTGTCGGCAGATATGGCTCATAGACAATCGGCGATCGCCGGCGAAAAACGTTATCGGGGCATCCCTAGAAAAATCGTGTCCATGTACACGAATCAATAGATTAAATTTTTGTGACTATTTCACGAACTGTCATGAGACCGGGTTGGTTAAACACACCAATTGTTTTAAAAACATACCTCTGTCCCTGGCTTCAAAACATCAGCTGATGAGCACTAACGCGCTTGCCTAGAATGCATCGAGTAATGGCATTTCATACAGTAAGGGTACGATAGTAAACTATGGATCATTGGGGGGATTACCAGAATTTGCTGAAATTGTTCAAATGTGTGTAATCAATGAGAAGTTGTTCCTCATTGTGAAAGTGCTAGGTGAGTGGTATAATGGTCACTACAGAGCCTTTGAACTAAGTACATCACCGTCAAGAGACATGGAACTGGTAGCACTCAATGAACTGAATGATGTCTATCCATTGGCTGGCTACATGGTTGAATCAAGTTACATGGTGACATTAAAAAGACATATCCTCATAAAAGGTAAACAAAGTATTTAATTGTCCTTCATCTGAACTATGGTCACATGCATGACATACTATGATTCACCACAGTATCGGTGAAGGTGAGTTACCCTGCCTGCCTGTCTATCTTCATGCCTGTATTTCCACATCTTGGGTGAATATGTTGTACCACAGTGTCCAGGGGCCTCATTTATAAACGTTGCGTAAGCACAAAAGAAGGCGTACGCCACTTTCTAAGCAAACTTTGGGATTGGACTGGATGTCTCAAGGTAATAAATAATTATGCGTTATGACGCACAGGGCGCATTGGAGACGCAGCGTCCTCTACAGCCAGCTGTTCACCCCGGTCGCACACTGTCTGATCCCCGAGTCAGAAAACGAGAATACAGAACTTGTCTATGCGTTTTTTATTAAAATCAAATGAATGTGAAATGCTGAGTGCGTGGTTACGTTCACTCTTTCCAAAAACAAAAGGCACATTTACGATACCTGGGTATCGTAGCAGCATCTCATCTTCCTCTCTAACGTTAAGTCAGTGTCACGCTGTTTTTCTGGCACAATGCCACTAAATAGGGTTTCCCCCGTCATCGAGGTGTAACGTTCAAGAGAGCTCCGGTATCTCCTCGCCCAGCCGGTGGTGCTGACACAACAGTCCAATGCGCTTCTTGGCGTCAACCTTTATATCGGACAATTTCTTTTTTATTTTTATAAAGGGTTCTCCTCTCTGAGCTGCAGCATTAAATACTGCTGTGACATGTTGCCACTCAACAAACTGTTTCTGGTTGGTGACGCCCGAACTGAGGCCACTGGGGACATTTCTCTTTTCCATCTGGTCCGGCTTTGCCAATTTCTCACACAGAGAATGGAATGACAAGTACATTTACATACACATCAGTATTCATTCAGGGCGTTTCATTGACCATATATGGTTAATTGTAGGAGTTAAGGGGCGGAGTATGAGGCTCGCGTACGTGCGCAACATTTCGAGTTGATTGTGATTTATAAAGGGAAACCTGCGTAGGACGTGTGTGTGCACTGTGTTATAAATCAGAATATTTTTGTGCGTAAGCACTTTCTGTGTTTCGTCCGTACGCAACCTTTTGACGTGAATCCTACGCACAGTTTTATAAATGAGGCCCCAGGTGATGGTCCTCCACGCTGGGTTTTCACTTGTACATGTTAAGCTCGCCTATGTGGTTAGCACTGTTGCCTCACAGCAAGAAGGTCCTGGGTTCGAACCCCGGTCCGTCCTAGGTCCTTTCTGTGTGACGTTTGCATGTTCTCCCCGTGTTTATGTGGGTTTCTTCCGGGTGCTCCCACCATTAAAGAAGGGTTAATACTCCTGTCAGTGCCCCTGACCAAGGCACTGGCAAAAAGAACTGGAGTTGGTCCCCGGGCGCTGTACTGAGGCTGCCCACTGCTCCTAGTGTGTGTATAGGATGGGTCAAATGCAGAGGATAAATTTCCCCACGGGGATAATAAAGTATACAAATACAAATACAGCCTAGATCTCTCAATGGTAGCCAACCACTGCACTGACAACTGTTGCCATCAGATTAGCTGTAACAAAACAATAATCCCCTTAATGAGAACCCTGACATCCCGTTGCATGCACTAAACAATATGTTTTTACAATGTTTTATTTCTGAAACAATCACGGACCTAAATCTAAATCTTGTTTCTCCTCTTCACAGATTAAGAAGATGAACGATGACTTTGCGGCAATACTGAAAATAATCCTTGCTGACAACAGCTGCTAGAGAGTGACCTTCCCAAATGGCCTACCTGGATCCGAGCAAGAACTTAGTAATGAGGTAAAAAGACAGTGTGGCCTTTCCTCAAGCTTCCGACTTCAGTTTATGGATGAACTATTCAGAAATGAATTTGTGAACCTCACTTCAATGACTGAGGTACAGGATAAAGGGACTATTAAAGTGATCATCCAGAAAGAGGCCTCAACTCCCCAATGTGCTGACGGATGTTTTACCTCAGCCACTGCTCCCTGCAGTTGCCCTCTTGGTGATTCTTCATCCCAGTCTAGCGGATGTGTTGACACTGACATACTGTCCTCACCAGAGTCAACCGGCTCAAGGTCATCAGATTCAAGCCACTCAAGGTCAGTTTGGCCAAGCATTTTCCGTGTTCCTTAGTTCTGTTATGATGCAGAGTTGAAACTTGCGGCGGACACAAGCAATGTACGTGATGAACGTACAATGAATGTTGCTTGTTCCAGATCATAAACTGAAGTCCAATATTCTAGAAGGCTTGGTGCAAGAAATTATCCGTTGCAAAGTTTATGTTAGTGACAAGGAATTCAACACAGTCGGAGAGGCCCTCATCTCAAAACATCCATGCCTGACTTAGAGAGGATCTCTGTTTGGATATGCTGGATGGAAAGCCATATTTTGGCAATGCGGTACATTGCCAAAATAAATTGGCAATGTACCGCACTCAACTGAGGAAGCTTGGGTGTCCTGAGGTGACTATAAACTCTCTCAAGCACAAACCAGAGGGAAAAGCAAGTGCTGCTTTTGGCATCAAGAAACCCAAGAGGTCTGAAGTGAACTATTGCCCCCCCTTCCCTACTGGAGAATCTGACAAGAGTCTGAGAGTGGAACTTCTTTCAGACGTGAAACGGGACAACTGGGAGGTCATATGGACGAAAATGGAAAAGACCTTTATATATAGGAGGCATGAAGTGGTGCGCAAAACACCCATGGTAGAAGAGTTCAAGACAAGGTGTCCAGCTCTCTTCGAAGTAAGTGAGGTATGTGATGTATCAACCAACTCTGTTAAACCAGGGTTTTCCAATCCTGCCATAAGAATGTTAAAATAAAACATATCAAGAAATATATACAATAAGGTATGGTACAACTATTTACACCCATAAGGAAATTGTAGTAGCGAAGATTTGTATTCAGTGGGGTAAAAGGTAACAATAATTCAACGTAAAGTAATTCAACAGTACTACTTACGCTCACAAACATTTGTGGTAACTGCCATAGTTTTATTTACCTTGGTTTTCCTATACTTCCTGCCATACCTATGTAGTTCCTGATTCTGTGATAATTCTTGTATTTTCAGATAAATTTAGAATTTTTGCGTATTACTACGATGCCCCTGCAGTCCAGATTTCTGTCGCAGCTTGATGTCCACACACACAAACTTCTGCAGCTGTTCCGGAAGCAAGGACAGATCGGTAAAAGACTGCAGAGCACCCGGACACTGTGGTACAACATATTCACCCAAGATGTGGAAATACAGGCATGAAGATGGAACTGATGGCTCAGGTGACAATACATTTTTGTTGTAATTTGTCTAACCTTAAAACATCAAAACCCAATGGTCTACTCATAAAGTCTCTCTGGTCAAGCAATATCATGTAATGCTAGATCTTTTTACCTTTTTTTTTTTTTTACATAGTTAAATTTCCTTTTGTGTTTTGGAACTCGATACTATGCACTTTAAATATAAAATAAAAAATCAACTAAATACTCATGTTATCGGATTGCACTACGTGCATTTATAATCCATTTGAAAGAATTAAACTTAGCGTATGTTTATGTCAGACCACTAGAAATTGCAAAACGTAACTTAAAATGTAAATAGATTGCTTTATAATTCATGATTCACTCAAAGAAGACTGTCACTGCCATCTTCCGTCAGTATAAAGACATAGGCCCGGATCTACTAAAGGTTTGCGCCAGTGCAAATCGCATTCCGGGTGCTAAAACCTTGTTTTCTGATCTACTAAGCCAGCACACAGGGCATTTGCGCCTGAAATCATGGGTTGATCTGTGTGCGCCGTTTTTTGCAGTTTGGTCTAATTGCATATGCATTTGTGGGTGTTCCAAGGCTGAGGCGCAAAATAAAGGGAGGGAATGATGCAAATTGGCAGTGGACGTGATTTATCAGAAGGCGGTGGCCGTTAACACCTGCTGATTGCGCACGGAATTTAAGACCTAGGAAAAGCATGTCTTATCATTTTGCGCATAGGATAGCTCTGCCCAAACTGTCTCTGGAACCGGCTCTAAGATCAAAGTGACACAGTCATCTACACAGCATAACATGCAGTCATTAGATCGCAGGGTTTAAACAAGTATGCTGACTTAAAAATTTACAGAAGTAACAGAATACACCCTCAACATGTAGACTATTACCAAAATATACAAAAAAGAAAAGTCGCAGGCTCTTCTCTGGATTTGCTGACACTTATTATGAACCAATGTCTCTGCAGCATTGCCTTGATGAAAACAATGCAGCTAAAACATGTGTGCGTAATAACTGTCATGCGCGGCTTCTCCAGCTATATGTAACCGTACCTTCACGTCTCCATCCCTCCCACACTGGCACCTGCGTCTCAGGCAGGCTCTCCTGCACTTGCTCCTCCAAGGGAGTTAAGGCTCCTCTTTGGCTTTATTTATGGTCAGCATTTTGGTTCACCTCCTCATATCATACCAGCGGTTTTTACCTCCACTAAATCGCGCTTGAGGTGCCCAAGTGCATTCACTTTATGTCGTTCCAGAGTGACTTTTTACGCGCTGGTAAAACATCTCTTCTGTGCAGCTCTTTGGGGTTTTCTCTGCCACCATCACTTCCAGCTCCACTGGAGAGACATTTGCGCTTCTTTTGCCCACCATTACGTTGCCGCTAATGGGCTATTGTGCGCATTAGGTGGCCCTTACATTAGCGCAGTCGCAATTCTAATTATCTGCACCTCCGCTAATTTGCATGCCCAACTTTATTAAATACCTTGTGCTGGCGGTACCAATTGCACCCGCAATTGCTTTTGCGCTGCGCCAGGAATTGCGACATGTTAGTAGATCTGGGCCTTAGTGGCCATCAACTTGACAAAACTGGCAAACTCTTCTCAGTTCCGATTACCGATGTATTAGGCCATTAACAACTTTGAGTGAAATCAGAATCAATAACGTTATGTAAGATAATCCGGCAAACATATTACTATAAGATGCACTGTAGCATGAATTATATTAAAATGCAGCTAACTAAAGTTGGCTAGCTCCCTAGCAGTCAGCAGGCAGTGTATTAACCGGAACAACTGGTAAAGCAAAGTGTTATGGAAAGGACTAAAATCCAGTATACCATGACATAGCGTAGTGATAAGATGGAATTACATATAAACAGCAAAGCAGTGAACAACATGCTTTTGTCTTTGTCACAGGAAGATGAGAAATGGGAAAAGGACCACAGACAGGGGAGTGTCAAGGGAGGTCCTTGAGATGGCAGTAGCTGAGGTTGCCAGAGTAAAACCAGTCAGGGGTGTTGCCAAGAGCTATGGCATTTGCCATGTTACACTCCACTCATGTTACACTCTATGTTAGGGAGAAAAGGAAGTTGGAGGCAGCAGGAGTCACAGACACTTCGTCCATCATTGTTGGCTACTCGCGCCACAGACAGGTTTTTTATGCAGCACAGGAGTTGAGGCAGTACCTTAAGGCAGCGTCAGCCATGTATTATGGACTGAGTCTCAGGGAGGTAGGCTATTAAAGATTAAATAAGAAAACCCTCTTGTTTAGTGTGCCAGTGTGTCTTTAATAAGTTAGTCATTAGTTAAAACAATAAATTAATGGAATAAGTTAAATTCATACAATCATCTAATAAGTTAAATTCATGAATTGTGTTAACTTAGAGTACAAATAACAAGTTCATGTTTAAAATGACCTAATAAAATACTAATTATAATTTCATTTTCAGGTCCGGTCTTGCATTTGAGCTTGCAAAAAAGAACACGCTGCGCTACCTGGAGTCCTGGAATTGCCATGGAATGGCAGGAAAGGACTGGTTTAATTATTTTCTGAAAAGACACCCCCAGCTTGCCATTAGAAAACCCCAAGCCACGAGTCTCTCCAGGGCAACCAGCTTTAACCGTACTGTCAAAAGCATCTTTGATAACCTGGCAAAGATCGTGAACACCTTCCTTTCAAGATTGCGCCGCGGATGGCTGCCTCGGTGTGTTGGTGCGCATTGTTTTGTCTTGTTTTGTTTGTAAATTCAGTGTTTTGCTACAGTACCAGGAGCTCTTTCACCAGAAAAGAGCTCATGAACATCAGGGATTCAACCCCTGAGGATTTATTTCCCACTTTCATCGCCCCATCTGTGGAATTACTGGACATTCTGGTCAAAGGTGCACTCACCTTTGTTAACACAGTGAAATGCCGGAGGAGAGGAAAACGCGCCGGTGCGCTTGTGCGTCTCCACCGACGCGGACTTCGCACACCGTTACCGGGAATATTTCTCTCTAACGTGCGTTCACTGGGAGACAAACCGGATGAACTTCAGCTACTGTTGGGGAAGAACAGAGACTTTTCTTCATCTTCCGTTTTGTGCTTCACGGAGACGTGGCTGTGTGGATTGATACTGGACTCTGCGCTGCAGCTGGCAGGATTCCAACTCTTCAGAGCGGATCGCCACACGGAACTTTCCGGCAAGACGAAAGGTGGAGGTATCTGTTTTTATACAAACAGCTGATGGTGTAAGGATGTGTCAGTGCTTCTACAGCACTGTTCTCCTGATCTGGAATAATTTTTCATAAACTCTAAACCCTTCTACTCCCCTCGTTAGTTCGTTTCATTCATTTTGGTCAGTGTTTACATTCCACCGCAGGCCAACGTGCAGGAGGCACAGCGCACGCTCGCCGACCAGATACTGTGTGTGGAGCGACAAACCCGGATTCCTTAGTTATTGTCATCGGTGACTTTAACAAAGGAAATCTCACCCATGATCTCTCCAAATACAGACAGTTTATTAAATGCCCGACCAGAGAGGAGAACATTCTGGATCACTGTTACTGCTTACTGTGGTGTAAGCAGTGCCTATCACGCCGTCCCCCGCGCTGCACTGGGACACTCTGACCACGTCATGATCCACCTGATTCCTGCATACAGGCAGAAATTAAAGCTCTGCAAACCTGTGGTGAGGACATCAAAAAAGTGGACCAGTGAAGCTGTGGAGGATCTTCAGGCGTGCTTGGACTGCACTGACTGGGAGGTTTTCAGGACTGCTACCAACAGTCTGGACGAGTACACAGAGGCTGTGACGTCATACCTTAGCTTCTGTGAGGACAGCTGTGTACCATCACGCGCCACGGTGAGGTACAACAACGACAAACCCTGGTTCACAGCCAAACTCAGACAGCTAAGGTCGGAGAAAGAAGAAGCGTTTAGGAGTGGGGACAGAGACAGGTTTAAAGAGTCAAAGTACAGGTTAGGTGAGAGAAGCTAAACGACTGTACTCTGAGAAACTCCAACACCAGTTCTCAGCCAACGACTCTGCTTCTGTCTGGAAAGGGCTCAGACAGATCACCAACTACAAACTTAGAGCCCCCCACTCTGCTAACGACTTGCGCCTGGCCAACAACTTGAATGAGTTTTACTGCCGCTTTGAAAGACAATGGGACAGTCCTGACACCTCTCCACAGCTGCCCACCTCAGAGCCCCCCTCCCCCCCTACCACAGTGACGACTCTCTCCATCCTGGAGAGGGACGTTAGCAGGCTTTTCAAGAGACAGAACCCCCGCAAAGCAGCCGGGCCAGACTCTGTCTCTCCATCCACCCTGAAGCACTGTGCTGATCAGCTGTCTCCGGTGTTCACAGACATTTTCAACACCTCACTGGAGACATGCCACGTACCAGCCTGCTTCAAGTCCTCCACCATCATCCCCGTCCCCAAAAAGCCAAGGACCACAGGACTTAACGACTACAGACCCGTCGCCCTGACATCTGTGGTGATGAAGTCATTTGAGTGCCTTGTGCTGTCACACCTCAAAAACATCACTGACCCACTCCTGGACCCCCTGCAGTTCGCCTACAGAGCCAACAGGTCTGTAGACGATGCAGTAAACATGGCCCTCCACTTCATCCTCCAGCACCTGGACTCCTCAGGAACCTACGCCAGGATCCTGTTTGTGGACTTCAGCTCTGCCTTTAACACGATCATCCCGACTCTGCTACAGGACAAGCTCTCCCAGCTGAGTGTGCCTGACTCCACCTGCAGGTGGATCACAGACTTCCTGTCGGACAGGAAGCAGCACGTGAAGCTAGGAAAACACGTCTCTGACTCCCGGACCATCAGCACCGGGCTCATCTCTGATGGGGATGAGTCAGCCTACAGGCGGGAGATCGACTGCCTGGTGTCCTGGTGCGGACTGAACAACCTAGAGCTCAACGCTGTAAAGACAGTGGAGATGGTTGTGGACTTCAGGAAGTCCACAGCTGCTGCGGCAGCTGAGGAAGTTCAACCTGCCAAAGACGATGATGGCGCACTTCTACACCTCCATCATTGAGTCCATCCTCACCTCCTCCATCACCATCTGGTATGCTGCTGCTACTGCCAAGGACAAGGGCAGACTGCAGCGTATCATTCGCTCCGCTGAGAAGGTGATTGGCTGCGATCTGCCTTCTCTCCAGGACCTGTACGCCTCCAGGACCCTGAGGTGAGCAGGAAAGATTGTGGACGACCCCTCCCACCCTGGACACAAACTTTTTGAAAAACTCCCCTCTGGTAGGAGGCTGCGGTCCATCAGGACCAAAACCTCACGCCACAAGAACAGTTTCTTCCCGTCTGCAGCTGGCCTCATCAACAAGGCCCGGGGCCCCCACTGACACGGACCCTTACCCCCTCCCCCCATAGGCACTACACGCTACAGTAACGTACAGTCTCCACATCTGACTCAATGCGTTACATTTATGCATTCTGTACAGTGAACATTCCTCTGGTCAATATTTTGCACATTCCTGCACTAACTGTACAGCTTTTCCATTTCACTTCAACAGCAGATATATTGCACATTATTATATTTTTTCATATTCTGTATTGTAAATATCTTTTTGTTTTTTATATTTATGTTCTTGACTTTGACTTACAGTACTTGTTGTGTTTTTTACTTCTACTTTATATTTTTCTCCATGTTTATTGTATGCACCTACATACCAAGGCAAATTCCTTGTATTGTGAACTTTAGTTGGCAATAAACCTGATTCTGATTCTGATTCTGAAGCAAAAGACATTTGGAATGTAGATGAAACGGGTGTGACCATCGTCCAGGCACCCAGGAAGTTCATGCCCTCTCATCTGGTTTCCCCCAGAAAGCGCTTCCATCCACACTTCATTAGAGATGCACCAACAGGATCAGTCGGCACTGCTAATGGCTCCGGATGGATGCAGGAGGAGGACTTCCTGGTGTTTTTGCAACACTTTGTGAAGCACACAAATGTGTCGATCCACTCCAAGGTCCTCCTCCTCCTCCACAATCATTCATCCCATGTTTCAATCGGAGCCATTGAATTCTGCAAACAAAATGGGGTCATTGCTCTCACTTTCCCCCCGCACTGTTCACATAAGCTACAGCCATTGGACCGGAGTATCTTTGGCCCATTTAAAAGAAACATTAACATTGACTGCTGGATGAGGACTCACCCAGTGAGAACGGCGACAATCTATGACCTCCCAGGACTGGTCACTGGCTCTGCCAGTGTCTGCAACCCCCAAGAATATAATGGCTGGCTTCCAGTGCACTGGGACCTGGCCATTTAACAGTGAAGTCAATTCAGAGATTAGTCTCTTTTAGGCTCCATCTCCGTATCCAACTGAGGCACCAATGGAGGAACCCAGGCTTGGGCAGTGATCAGTCGATCTGGCTTCCGATATAGTCACATAACGTACATATCTGTTTTAAATTGGTGGTGATAGTGTCGTTGGTTAATATGTTTGCTAGCCACCACGCTGCAGTTTGCTAGTTGAGTGGCTAATGCTGTCAATGCTAAGCTAGCTAAGTTATTGCATTAAAATCATGGATGTATTAAACGCGGTTAACAACTTCACTACACCTTATCTACGTCCTAGCTAACGAGGGAAACGATTAAGATGCTAGCATGTTTAATATTACTAGCCAATCTTACATTCTGGTTGTTACTGCTAATAAACTCTGAACTTGGATCAGTTAGCCTATATATGGAACACAGTAACGTTTCGATTATTTAATCACCCTTTTGCTGTTTGGTACTAAAACAGACCTGGGAAATTTCAAAATGTCCATGACTGGTTCGAGAAAATACTTATTGTCTAGGTTAATCGGGTGATCTTTTTCTTTAATAAATTAACGTTACACTCTGAAGCTACAATCATACAATGACATTTCAGGTTTGTAATGTTAACAGACTAGGTGTCAACTAGTGTTCAAGCAGGTAAAGACAGTAGGTAAATGTCTGTTTTATAGGGAACTTCAAACTCCATTGAGGACGCAACACGGCATCTCATTTCAGTGTTGACAGCCCAGATTAGCCAATCACAGCAATAGGCAACACAGCAGCAGCAGCAGGCAGCCCAGCAGGCAGCACAGCAGAGTCATCAAAGACAGAACACTATCCAGCAGGAAATGACCAGGTCCTTTTAATCAAAAAAGTTGTTAGAACTCGATTCACTCCTTGATGTACACCGTTGGCACACAGGCAAGACTTATTTTAGATTATTTTGTTTGCAAACTGTCCAAACAAGCACACATTCAGACAGGATAAGCCCATATGTGTTCAATTCTATGCACTGAAGCACTGCAACACGGTTAAATTGCCTAGTTCCATAACGTTTGTAACTGCCTCACATTGTTAGTTAAGTTTCTAGTTTGGCACCTTGCCTTTTTTTGGTTCCTACCTATAATACAGTAGTCCTAGAGGCGGAACTAATCTCTGTCGCTCCAGCATTCCTCACGCAATTAAAAATGAAACACCTTGCTAGCGAAGCGCCAAAACAAAGGAAGAATGGCATAAGAGCTTAATTATCAAGCATATATGCACACATATACAGTATATACTAACATAGAAGAAAGAAGACAAGGACAAAGACGAAGCAAGCAAGATTTAGCCCCTCTTAGTAGTAAGCAGCCTACGAGGTATGTTTGAGTTTAAGTTAATTTCTACACGGTTACATATGCTATGAATGTGTTAGCTAACATATGCTACCTGTTGTATAGCTGTAGGGGAATTAAGAATTGTGACTACAAGACATACATACATGCATTTCATTTATTGTCTTTTTTATTTTCTCTTTTAACCCAGTTTTCAAGGGTTGGTTCGATATAGGAATAAAGCCCCGTTCTTTAACCATGACCTTGTGCATCGTGTCTATTACTGGAGGGAGCTACAACGTTACTTAAATACCACAATATAATAACGCTACCTACTGTTAAAGTTTGTAGGGCAGCAGAAGACGTGTTACTGTCTACAAATGTTGTTACTAACAGGTGGGTTTGGAGCAAATTGTGGAATGTAAAGTTTCACTTTTGTTTTCACACCAGGAGACTGTGGATTGAGTACAATGCTGCTGGTCTGCTGTCTGTGCATCTCCAAATGACAAACATGACATGATGGGCACATCAGGCGCATTAGTGATCAATTTAGATCAATTTCTATACACTGACCAACTTTGATTTTGTGCCTCTGTATGGGAAAAACTGCATCTCACGGTCAAAGACAAAGCGCATCATCTCACGGAGCAACAGATGTCTGACTGACTGCCTGCTTGACCTGAGTTTGCCTCATGTTGCTCTCGGCTGCGCTGTGGGAAAAAAAAAACACTAAAGAGATGCAAGTTGGATTCCCCCCCTTGCTGCTCCGGTAAGCAATATAGGCCTAACAATAAAAGTGAATCCAACATCGTGCAAGGTTCAATGTGATAAATTATTTGATGTAGAGAATAAATACAAATAGTTGTAGCTCACCAAACTACCAGTTTGGCGGGTACATCAGTCCTGATGCTCTCTGATGGCATTTTTTAAAGCTGCACTAAGCGATTTTCCGACCACTACAGGGTGACAGAAACCGCAACACATTTGTCAAAAAACACAGCAAAGCTGGTGGACTACAGATGCCCCCAAGGACAAACCGTGCATAAAGGCTAATAGCTAAGCTTTAACATTACCAGTCTCTCTTTGCTATATTTTTCTCCCGCTGAAGGTTGCATTTCCCACAATGACAACTGAAGAGGTAGGTAGCAAGTTTACTAGTTTAACAACATTACTTGGTTTTCCTCTCTCTCTCTCTCTTTCTCTCTCTCTGTTTAAATAATGACGTAGGCCTAAATAAATTAAATAGCCTATTAACAAACCTAAACATGTATCCTTGTTTACTTTTGTGGCAATTCAATAACAGACTCAATTTTCAAAAGGCAAGTGATAATTCAAAACCAGATAGATCATCATCCTACAATGTGTTGCATTTAAAACTTGTATCAGTGCAGATGGATTAATCAACAACAACAGTGAAGACGCTGGTAAGTTGATCATTTAATATATTTGTGCTTCTGTGGTGATATAATGCAGACATGACCATCTATAGTGTTTTCTATGGTGTTTTCCTATAAAATACGCGCCGCGGCACGCAGAGAAAATAGACCAGATGCCGAAACTGGCTCTACAGATCGCAAGCCCATTATGATTCCTAATGGTGCACTTGTAAGCTTGGTGCTCATTTAGCAGTCACTGTTGCCTGAGTGAGTGAATGAAAGGGTGAGTGACCCGAAATAGTGACTATTTGGATACGTTGCTGCGCTACGCAGAAAGAAACTGAATAAGACACCGATTTCTGTGCCACCCCAAAGTAAATACTGGTCCCAGCCTGGCCACCCCAATGAAAATTGTCTGGCTCCGCCACTGAAGCCATAATTGACAATTCATGGGGGGGTGGGATCCAAACCCAGGACTGATGAATTATTAAACTTCAGTATTATTTCATTTACATGAATTACAGAATGTAGAAGAATGACTATTTTGATCATAGTTTCACTGTTATCTCACTACCTACAATACAGATAGTCATGGAATTCTGTGCAAAATCATATGTAACAACTAGAAAGGTGCATTTTCTGGAGAAAATGCGTGTGATTGCTGAGTGCAAACTGTGGGCGTATGACAGCCCATAATAACAAATCTCTAGCATATGTGGGCATCAGAAGAGATAGTTAGTAGGAAGGCTATTTTGTAACAGGTGAAGGGTACAAGGAGTATGAAGAGTAGGTATACAGTAGAAAACAACAGAAAGTAAGAAAGTGACAAGTAATAATGTTACAAATGTACTAAAATGTAATAATACTAAGAAGTAAAAAGGTATGAAAATATGTAAAAGACATGTTGAAATGGAGAAGAGTGAAATAAGCAGAAGAGCTGCATGTGTAAGAGAGCAGCAGTGCAGCAGAAACTAGTGTGAAATAGAGTGGAACACTAGTGTCGAACAAACGTTGATATCTCTGTGATGACTTTTGCTGGGTTGGAAGGCTAGCTCACTGCAGGTGATCGGTTAGAATCACTCAGATGCCGTCTCACTTCAAAACTTTATTAATCCACCACCACAACCATACTTTGTTGGTACATCACAATTGGCTTGGTGTATCAATGGTTCTGTAGGTAGAAGGTAATGAATACAGAACAAGTAAGTAACTTGAATAAACAATATACAACATCGGTAACTAACTAATAGAATTAAAATGCACAGCAAAGGTAAAGAACTTGATTGCAGATAAACATGCATAGTTTAAAGAAATGCAGTACAATCAAATAAGCCAACAGGAAGGCAGCAGGGTGATTCAGTTCTTATGTTGACATTATCTCCCAACAGACAGTAACAGCAGATCATTATGCAGTGATGTGATGATGCACTCCTGCCCTCTAGTGGCCAATAGATATGTGTGCAGGACCTTGCTCAGGAGATGAGAAGTCCGTGAATTAACACTAGTGCGCATGCGCTGGCCAGGATGATTGACGGGCGTTGCGAGGCTTATGTAGTCCTACAAGGCCGCAGGACAGTATACAAATTAAAAGTGGCGAGGAATTAACTATTATTACATTCGGGCAAACACAAGGGTAATGTAAACAGCAACAATTCGAGTAACACAAATGTACACATGCAACTACCAATTGCTGTGAATAGGAGTGAACTAGCATGTGATTATGGGTGAGCTAACAATGCTAGTACGAACACAAGTAATAAACTAGTTAACTAACATTCACTGTGACTGGAGTTATTTCCCACTCTTCCAACTATTCTTTTTTTTTCCAAGATTTATTTATTGACAATGCACCAAACAAGTACACGTAATTTTTATACAGAGTGAAAAATACATTAACAGAAGAAGAAAAGAAAATAAACAAAAATAAATCCACCCTCCCCCCACCCCGTCCCAAGAATGGTACAATGATCAACATCATTCGCAACATCAAGTCCTTTAAGGATATGTTAAGGAGAAAAATAAAATAGCAGGTCCACTAAGTGAATAAATATGGTATCAATTAAGGGGATTTATTAAAGGGAGAGAGTCCAGAAAGGAGCCCCAGATTTTGTTATATATTGCAGGTGTTCTCCTGACATTGTACAGAATCTTCTCTGGAGTGCAATACGACAAAAGTTCATTCAGCCAGTGCTTTTGTGATGGTGAGTTTTCTGATTTCCAGTTTATAAGAATAATTTTTTTCCAAGCCGTGCCAGCAAGTAACACAAAATACTTCTTATGGTGAGTTACTTTAAGCATATCGACATCTCCCAATAGCCAAATCCTGGGGTCACATGGTATTTCGGACTCTATGATATCTGAAACAGTGGCTATAACGAACTTCCAAAACTTTTCCAGGTAAGGGCAACTCCAGAGCATATGAAACAGATTGCCTTCAGCTATCTTACACCTCTGGCACATGGCAGATATATTCCCATCAATCTTGTGTAGCCTGTGTGGGGTGAAATAGGTTCTGTGAAAAATATTGAATTGCATTTGCCTATGTTTTGTGGAGACTAAAACTGTCTGAGATCTTTCCAAGATATTTTGCCAATCAGCGTCATCATAATTGCATTCTAGGTCTGTCTCCCACTTGTGTTTAATAGACAGCCTGTCGTAAATTGGTAAGTTACTATTAAGAATGTTATATATGGAGGATATCAGCCCCCTAGTGGAGGAGACTAGTATGTTAAGCAAATGATTCTCCAGGGGGGATTCATTTGGAATAAATGGGAAATCTATAGAGTTATCTTGGACCCAGTGTCTGATTTGAAGGAATTAAAAGAGATTGTCTCTTGGTAAATTAAATTTGGAAGATAGTTGTTGAAAATTAGACAGTACATTGTTACTATATAGGTCTCCAACTGTTTTGATCCCACTATTGACCCATTTCTTTAGTGTTCCGTCAGCTATGGGATATGGAATGTTGGGGTTATCCCACAAGGGGGTCTTTCTCAGCAATGAAATATCTATTCCCAATATCGTGTGGGATTCCTGCCATGCCCCAAAGGTGTTCAAGATTATGGGGTTCTTTGTGATTGAAGAGAGGTTTTTCTTCGTGCCCAAGAAGGGAATCATTTTCAGAGGAGTAGCATTCAGCTCATGTTGTACAATAGAAAGCCATCTAACCTCACTACTCTCAGTGTGTAACCAAGTCCATATCGGACGGAACTGAGATGCCAGATAGTAGCATCTGAAGTTGGGAAGGTTTAAACCTCCTTTAGTATAGGGGGCTTGGAGAGTAGTAAGTTTTACTCTGGGAATTTTATTTCGCCATAAAAATGAGGAGGTAGCTTTGTTGATCTCTGTAAAAAAGCTCTTGGGGACATTCAGAGGGATACATTGGAATAGGTAAGTAAGCTTTGGTAACACATTCATTTTAATTATGTTCACTCTACCAATTAGGGACAGTGGTAGGTCAATCCATCTCTGAGTGTCTGCCTTAATCTTCTCCAAGAGATTCAAATAGTTGTCTTTGAGTACTTTGTCATGGTGTTTTCTAATATTTATGCCCAAATATTTAAAACCACAAGGACATACCTTCAGTGGTTCAGTGAGTGTTCTAATATCCAAGTCCTGTGTGTTTAAGGGCAGAACCTCACTTTTTGTTAAGTTTACTTTGTATCCTGAGGCTGCACTATACTCTTGTAAACACTGAAAAAGTGGAGGGACCGAATCAGCCGGGTCAGTTAAGTATATCAAAACATCGTCTTCGTAAAGAGAGATTTTGTGCTCGGAAGTACCAAATTTGACACCAGAGATGGCTGTGTTAGCTCGAATAGCGAGGGCGAGCGGTTCGATGGCAAGCGAAAATAACAATGGCAAGATGCAACAGCCCTGCTGGACCCCTCTAGAGAGCAAGAAGGCCTCAGACAGGACCCCATTGGTTAAGATTTGAGCCTTAGGGGCTTTAAAAAGCGTTTTGGTATATTGGATGAATCTCTCTCCGAAATTCATGCCTTCAAGTGTCTGGAACAGAAAGCTAGGCTCGATCCTGTCAAACGCCTTCTCAGCGTCCATTGATATTATCAGCATGGGCTCCTTTTTCTTCTGTGCAGAGTCCACTATATGAAATAACCGGCGAACATTGTCTGACCCTTGTCTATTTCTGATAAACCCTGTTTGATCAGGGGAATTATCTTTGGCATTATGTCTTCTAATCTAGTGGCAAGTAATTTAGAAATGACCTTGTAATCAGCATTCAAAAGGCTTAGGGGCCTGTAGGATCCACACTTTTGTCGGTCCTTGTCAGGTTTTGGTAGTAGTTTTTGGTTTGATTGTCCAAAGCTTTCTTGATCATATTTGTTAGAGGCGGCAACAGCTTATCTGAAAATGTTTTAAAATATTCAATTGGAAAGCCGTCTGGCCCCGGGGCCTTATTATTCTGCAAAGACTTCATGGCCAGGAGAACCTCCCCCTCAGTTATGTCAGCATCCAGCCGGTCTTTATCTTCAGCATTGATCTGAGGAAGAGGTAGACCCTCCAGAAATCGCCCCGCTGCAATATTGATGGTGTTGTGATCCGATTTATACAGTGTTTCATAAAACTTCATGAATTCCGCGTTAATCTCCGACGGATTAACCAGAGATCTGCCCTCATCAGTAGTTATTGAGTGGATAATTTTATCTGATTCCTCCCTCTTAATCTGCCAAGCTAGCAGCTTGCCTGTTTTGTTTCCATACTCATAATAATGGTAGTTGGTTCTAGCTAAATCAGCTTCAGCTTTGTTAGTGCATAAATTGTTGTACTGTATCCGTTTCATGGTCAAAGAATTTAAAATGTCCACCCTTTTAGTTTCAGAGTGCTGTTGCTCAAGTGTTCTAATTTCTTCATCTAATTTTGACAAGGCTTTTCTCTTTTCCCTCAGTTTATGTGCACTATAGGATAAGATACATCCCCTCATAAATGCCTTGAGAGCCTCCCAAATATTTGCATGAGAAGCTGAGTTCAGATTGGCCTCAAGGAACAGATCAATTTGGGAGTTCATAGATACAATGAATTCTGGATCTTTCAGCATAAATGTTTTAAATCTCCATCTGTGAGAAGGTGGTTGTACAGAATCCATTACCCAGGTCAGTTTTACTGGATTATGATCTGACAGTGCAGCGGCCAGATAGGAGCAATCCTCTACCCTACTGAGTATATTTTGAGGGGCTAAAAACATATCTATCCTGGAGTAAGAATTATGGACATTAGAGAAAAAGGAGAAATCCTTCTTATTAGGGTTGAGAGCACGCCAGATGTCACATAGTCCTAATTCTTTTATGCCATGATTCAAAATTGAAGCTGCCTTAGATGGTGTAAGTGACTTGGGCACTCTTCCAACTATTCTATACTCACTTTCCACTGGACGCACTGCACACCAGGTGACAATTGGTTGTATTTACACTTATTAATGAAGTCAGATGTTACCCGACGAGTATCCTTCTACACAACTTTCAACCTTCGGTCTGACGGAGGAAGATTAGATGAATCTGCAGTCTGCGCTGTGATAGGCTCAAAGCCCGGGTGGAGAGAGGTATAGTCCAAGTGAGGGGAGAGAGAGAGAGAGAGAGTACGGGGGAATAAAGGGGAAAATGGCAAGAATAGCCTCAAGAGGGGGCCTTTTTCACAATCTCAAAAACTATACATCGCATCGCTTCTATATTGACATTGTGAGTGAGAGCAGAAGCAGCTGAAGGGTTTGATGTATAATATGTGTATGTAGTGTTAAAGTTGTGTGAACTGTCACAGTTTTAAAATGTGTGAATTTAGTGAAAAGTACAGCCTGTACAGTCTGCTAGAGTGAGTTGTGACATCACGCACTCTAGGCTGGCTCCATAGGATCCCATTATAAAGGTTGAAAAAAGCATAAAACTTAAACTGCGATTACTCAAATAGTACAAAAGGTATCAAAAAGCTGAATAAAAGTAATAAAGTACTAAAAGTGGTGAGCTGTTTAAAGTTTGAATGGAGTGTCTAGCTTAAAGTATGAAAGAGTAGTCAGAGTTCAAACAGGGCATGGTTTGAACAGTCCTCCCATAGACACTGTAAAAACAGGTACTAAAAAGTTGAATAGTTCAAAAAGTATAAAAGATATAAGCTGAACAGTTTGAAGTTTGAATGAAGTTTCTAGCTAAAAGTATGAAAGAGTAGTTAGAGTTCAAAAAGTACAGATTTTAACATTCCGTCCATTGACTCCCATTATAAAAAAAAGTGGAAAAAAGAATAGTTGAAAAAGTATAATATATATCAAAAAGTTGAATACAAGCGCCTATGTCCTAAACAAGCTGAACATTTTAAAGTTTGAATGGAGTTTCTAGCTCAAAGTATGAAGGAGTAGATAGGTTCAAAAAAAGTGTAGAGATTAATAATAATAAAGAGCGAGAATATTATACCTGTGATTGCTGAGTCAGCAATCACACAATAAAAAATATTCTCTGATTTGGGTCGAAGAGACAAAACCTCATCAAATGAGGGTCCGTGGCCCTAATGTGTACAAAATTAGGGTCCATGATATGCAAAAGGTTTATAATCACTGTAGTAGACCCTAACCCAACCATGGCCCAGATAGCATATGTACGGTCTGTTTTTGGCTCCTTTGTCCAGTGTGGTGACGCATCTTCCCAGGCAGTCATCGCTGTTAAACCATCCGTCTTTGTCCCAGACCTCCACTGTCATGGACCTGCTGCTGCCGACGGGGTTGAAGGAAAATGTCTGTCGCCAGGTCGGGTTGTTGTTGTCGTCAATGACTCTGGTCTTGCGTGTGACAGAGCCAATTTTCACCTAGGTTGAATGGTTGATTGATTGATCAGATTGAATTTGATAATAAGATTATATTATACCATTTGAAGCAACCATAGCAAGAACAACATATGAAACACTACCAACAACATGATTACTAGTTGTCTTACACACACACACACACAAACACAAGGTACATGAGCTACGTGTTTCACTAGCTCATTATGTAAGCGAAACGCTGAGCTCATTATAATCTTAAAATAAAAAGATTATTTTGCATCAATTCTATTGTTTTGGGTCTTCAGTGTGCAGTTACAGATATAGATATGTGGCATTTGGTTTTTGCTCTGTAGAAGTCATAAATTACTGAATGCTCCTTTAATAATTAATATTATCACTTCTATAAAGTAAGTAAACTAAACTAAACTAAACTGTATTGCCAGGTGGCAATTTCTGTGGATAGTACAGATTATGAGATGCAATGCCCCTTGTAGTATAGATTTCAAATCTGCCCCATACAGTTTTAGGAAGGAAATTTGAAAGTCTGCAATGTAAAAATTGTGTATGATGAAGCTTCAGTAATGAACAAATGTTTCCAACACAGTAACACTGGATCATTGTTTGAAGCTCTTAACTTATTATTGGTTCTCTTTGCTCAAAGGTTATTTTGGTAACACTTTACAATAAGGGTACATTAATTAATCTTTATAAACTATTAAATGTATAAATGTATAAATTAATACCTTAGTTAACATGAACACCATTAGTAAATTACACATTAGTTAACTGTTAATTAAGGGTTAGTTAATGCTTATTAAGCATTAACTAACCCTTATTAAGCATTAACTAACCCTTAACTTAGTGTACCCTTATTGTAAAGTTTTACCATTATTTTTTAGGTGTCTGATCTGATCTGATTTGAAATCAGTTGTAAGAATTCTTTTAGGATGATTATATGTGTATGTTTTGCCACAACATGGCATACTTTTAAGGAAAATGTGAAGCAAACTTTTCAAAAGAAGAATGTGGAGGAATACATCCATATCATCCACCATCTATAGCCACAAGCCACTTTGTGAACAGGGTAAGAGGTCTTACCTTAACGTAGCCATCGGTCTTGCCCCCCTGCCCGTCTCCTCGCAGGCCGAAGCCACAGTCAACCATCACACTCACTGGTCTGCTTTTGTACCATCCATTGATGGTTTGAGCCTGGGCCAGTACGATCACCAGCAGGGTAACAATCACAGCCAGCTTCATCTTCAATTCACTGTGTGTGTGTGTGTGTGTGTGTGTGTGTGAGAGAGATATATATATATATATATATAGAGAGAGAGAGAGAGAGATGCAGTACAAAATGTTTGGATGGAGCAGAGTAAACAAAAAAGAGAAACAGCTACATATTTATGTAATTTTCACACCATCAAACAGTGGTCTCACCCTTCAGATGTTGCTCTCTGTTTGCTGTCCCTCTGTAGTTGTCTTGTCTCGGTCTGCAGGAACCTTGGTGTGCTCAGTCTTCAAGCCTTTTCCTAAGAACCAAGAACAAGGAAACTACAAACTGTTAATCAGCTCTTCCCTAGAACATAAACCTTGTCACATGCCTCAGTATCTACCAACCATCACAAACGACACCCTGGTGTCTTGTGCCAACACATTTTCATGGAAGCCCGTTTCTATGGAAGCCCGTTTCCGCCACCTGTAAAATCTGCCACTTTTTTTTTTTTTTAGATTTTTTTTCTCAATATTATGACTTAGGATCTCATAACTATGACTTAGTATCTCATAATTTTTAGATATTATCTCAACATTATGACATACTAAGTCATAATTATGAGATCCTAAGTCATCTCATAATAAGTCATCTCATTCATATAGAGCCCCAATTCAGAGTTTAACAGAATGATATACTACCATACCAATGAGTCCCATAGAAAACATCAGGCTACACTGTCATAAATCTACAGCACCATAAGACAGGCAGCAACATTCATCAGCTTCCTACTCTAGCTTCAGGGTGAGTGTTGGCAAGTCATTGGGTTTATCAAGTGGGCACCCTCCTTCACCCATGTTTTGTTGAATTAGGCCCACAACACCTCAAGAAGGCTCAACAGTGTATTCCAGTGTAGAAACAGTCCAAGTCCACTACACCACTGTCGCTGTCACCTGGACCTTGTTATCAACAACACTACTTTACAATACACACACCATCAATATTCCTTTCTATTCAGAACATTAAGTTACACACTACACCTGCACCCTACTAAGTCGCACACTATGAAAGTTACACCGTACACTTGCCTAAGCAGAGAGCAGATACCGGCCAACTGAGCAGTGTAATTTGTTTAGGCTGAGCTCAATCTGACTGGCCCTGCTGGCTTGACTGGCAGCTTCATCTGGATGCCAGGGCCCGCTCAGCTGTCCAGCCACCCTCACTGTTTATCTAAGTCACATGATTACACAGAGGCCCTATTTGTGTGGGCTTTAAAGGTCCCATGTTGTGGAAAATGGGATTCCCCTTGCCTCTGTGATTATAAAGGAGTTGGATGGTCTATCTAAACATGGTGAAAGTATCAAAACGCACGGCAGCCAGCTAAATCCACACAATCCATATTAGAAAAGCAAGCCTCTAAACGAGTCGTTTGGACTTCTGTAACTTTGTGGCGTCACAAAGGTTCGCTCATTATCATTTTTGTAAGAAATAATAGACCAACAAAGTGTTTTTTTCAAAGCGGTTGAGCGGTTGTCATCGTTTATTACCAGAGAGTTTTCCCTACCTGTAGCTGCCGGGCCGCGGCGTCTCACGTTTCACTCTTGACACGGTTAGCCAATCAGAATAGAAGGGTCGTTAATATTAATGAGCCTTAAAGACACAGCGACAGAAACAGCCTGTTCTTGGTAAGGATCAGAGAGATGCTGGAATATGAATGTGTAAAAATGAGAGTGTTTTTGGTACATGACACCACACACACAGCTTTGAATGGACCTCAAGACATAAAATAAATAAAACACTGGGAAGTGTAGAATATGGGACCTTTAAGTATGGTTACTACCAAAGTAATTTGCAAACAAATTTGGCGTATTGTGGTCTTGGTCAGTTACGATAGAGGGAACTGTTCAGATATGACATGAAAGGAGGAGGAGCAAAAAACCTTTGGGATCTTCCCGGTCATAGGCTCCTGCAAATCTGGCAGCAGTCGCATTTACGCGTGAACAGTGTGACATACAGAAAAGTAGCTTTCAAGGACATTTTTGCCCCAGTTAAGCCCCAGTTAATTTCTGCTTTAAGTGACTTGCTCAAGGACACTTCAGCAGGGCCGATGCTTGCCAACACGGGGGCCTTGAACCCGGGTTCTCCAGTTGAAGGATGGTCTCTCTAAACACTGCCACCTTTCCAACCTTGATCAAAAGATCCTGTAGTCAAGCCAAGCCTTCTGCTTTGGCCTGGACATCTGAAGCAGACTGTCTGTTCATGGAGGGACAGTTGTTGGGGGAAACTGTAGGTGCCAACAGGGTGTCATGCACACACTTACCTAGCTGTAAACCATAGTGTTTATTCTGTCAGCCTAATTTCAACTCACTGATTGACCTGGCCTTTTATCCTTTGGATTAGATGTCAAGATGATTACTATGATGATTGATTGATTGATGATTATTCTATGAACTGGGCAGTTGTGTGTTTGTGTGTGTGTGTGTGTGCATACCACTGCCTTTTTCTTGCAACTTCTCTCCCTCTCTTTTCATTGTTGCAAACCATAATGTGTTAGTCAAATTGTACGGTTACAAAACTTTGACAATAATATGACACAAAATGATATGAGTGTGAGTTTTATTTTCATGCAACAACAATTTTGTCTGAGTAGAAAAAAACAGAATGAAAATAGAAGTAGTAATTAGACCACAACCCCATTGTATAGTAAGACAAAAGTCACAGTGAGGTACTTTAAGCTAGAGAAATCATCATTTCTGGCTTTATTTGACAGTTCAAAGGTGAGAAAGACAGGAAGGACTGGGGGGGCTGACATGCAACAAAGGTGCAGGGTCAGACCCAAACCCAGGACATCATGTCTACATGGTACGCGCCTTAGACCAACAAGCCACAAGGAGGCCTCCCAAACACTGGATATTTAATATGTATAGTAGACCCTGACCCAACCATGGTCCAGATTGCATGTATAGATTGTATGACCAATCTCGTAAATGTTAATAAATTAGGACTGAACATATAATTTTCACACCATCAAACAGTGGTCTCACCCTTCAGATGTTGCTCTCTGTTTGCTGTCCGTCTGTTGTTGTCTTGTCTCGGTCTGCAGGAACCTTGGTGTGTCCAGTCTTCAATCCAGCCTTTTATTAAGAATCAAGAACAAGGACACTACAACCTATTAATCAGCTCTGCCCTAGAACAAACACCTTGTTTTGGGTTTTTTTTTTTCATTCACATGCCTCAATATCTACCAACCATCACAAACCATATCCTGGTTTCTTGTGCTATCAAAACATTTTTATGGAAGCCTGTTTCTATGGAAACCCATTTCCGCCACCTGTAAAATCCACCACTTTTTTTTTTTTATTTTTTTTTTTTTATCACACTTATATACACATATACACTTTAGATGATGATGCCAAAACAAAGACAAATGATGTCAGATAGAGTACAATGAAACTTATGGCTGCAAATGTCCAAGCTCTGTCTTTTTTATTTGTGTGTGTAGGTCTCAGTTGAAACAGCTATAGTAAATGGTAAGAAACCTGAACACTATCAGAAATAAAGGTTGGAAGGTTTCTTATAAGAGATATATATTGAATTGTTTTATTCCAAAATGAGGTATCCACCATTTGAAAACAGTGTCTACTACTCAACTACTGTGGCAAAATGATTGCTGGTATGAAAGCAAAACTCATTAGTTGTCAGCTGTCATTTCAGTGCTGCTGTTTCCTCCAGCCCATCACCTGCTGTGTTGATCAAGAGGGAGATTCACCCACCTGCAGGAAGTTCATCTCTACAGTACTCTCGGCGCCACCAGCATCTACTGGAGGGAAATGTATTATTATGCTATAATTTCATGAAGGGGTGTTGCAACAGCACCTTTGTTTTTATTTCTCCTACAAAGTTGCCTCAATCTCCACCAAATTTCACACAGTACATTTCAACTGCCTGCATCATCTCTGTATCACAGAATGTTTGCAATATACATGAGTAAAATTTAGGAGTGCTAGAGTCAAAAACCTATTGAATTGTAAGTCAAATGCCAATCTGTTGTCACAAATTGTTGGTAGTATAACTGGAGGAAAGAACGTCTCTTTAAAATCATGCAGCTGGAAGAGAAGTTTCACTGTAAATGTCTGGAATGTGCACCAGCAAGAGTAATAGGTTACACCTGGTTGCAGTGTGGAGAGGACAGTTTAAAGTTAAACGAAAACAAGAACGTAGGCGTGTCATTTCTCTATAATCGATCTAGATTCAACTGTATAAACGAGAGACTGAAAATAAGATTTAGACTTATTTTCACATCATTGCACATGCATGAGCATACATAAAACAAGACTCTGAATAGAATCAAAATAGTCTATTAGTCTTAGTTTAGTGTAACTGTCTTACTCTACGAGCAATTTTATTATGAATCATAGAAAGCTATTGGGTAGATTTTTTTTCTCTTATTATGACTGTTATTGGCCCCGTCTTAATAGGTGGTAGAGGATGGTGAGGCAAACAATGAGTTTGATAGACTTATATGTGGTCTCTTACTGTTTGTTTTGTGTTTCTTGTGGAGATGGGAGGGTATTTGTGTTTTCTGTCATTTGTGTCTTAAAGGGGAAACATTTACAATACAATACAATACAATACAATACAACTTTATTAATCCCCGAAGGGCAATTTGATTTTGGGCATAAAAAAAACATGACATCATACAGACACACTTATAGACACATAGATATAGATAGAGGAAGTGCAATGTCGGGCCATGGGCTGTAGGTGCCGTTGCTTAAAAGGAGTAAAAAAGAAACAGTAAAGAAACTATAGTCCACATGACGCAGCCTTATTCATCAGGCGGATGGCTTCAGGGATGAAAGTTGCTCTGTGCCGATTGGTAGAGCACCTGGGTAGCCGCAGACGGCGCCCGAGAGGGAGCATTTGGAACGGGGTGGAGAACATGAGTACTGTCCCCCATGATGTCTTGAGCCTTCCTCCTGACCTGCTGTTCATAGAAAGAGGCTAGGCTTCTGAGGGGCACTCCAGTTACTTTTGAGCAGGTGTTTACTATGGCTTGGAGGCGGTTTCTGTTTTTGACAGTGAGGGATGGGAACCAGCAGATGAATGAGAAACACAGAATGCTTCCAATGAAGGAACTGTAGAAGGTTTGGAGGATGGTTTTTTGGACACTGAATGAGTTCAGTTTCCTGAGGAAGTATTGACGTTGGTGTGCTTTTTTGATTATGGATTCTGTGTTTTGCTCAAACTTCAGGGTGTTGTCAAAGATGGTACCAAGATATTTTTACTGGTCCACAATGTCCACCTCCTCACCATGAATGACCACCGCATCTGTCCTGGGGGGCTTCCTCCCGAAGTTGATGACCATCTCCTTGGTCTTGGAGACGTTCAACTCCAGCAGGGCACTGTCACACCACTCTATGAAATCATAAAGGGCGGGGCCATGTTCTTGCTCAGACCCTGACAGGAGTGAGAGGAGGACGGTGTCGTCGGCAAATTTGACAAGGTGGCAGTTTGGATGGGTGCTCTGACATTTGTTGGTGTAGAGAATGAACAGGAGGGGGGACAGGACGCATCCTTGTGGTGAGCCTGTGCAGGTGTACAGTGTATCTGATAGGGTGCCATTGACAAGGACTCTCTGGGGCCTGTCTGTTAAGAAATCTGTAATCCATAGGATAAGCCCTTGGTCTAGATTGAACTGAGTATCCAGTTTCCTTGCGAGGATGGCAGGCTGCATGGTGTTGAATACAGAGGAAAAGTCCACGAATAAGAGCCTGGCAAAGGCTCCACTCTTCTCCAGGTGTCTGTGGATGGTGTCAAGCAGGAACAGTTTGGCATCATACACTCCTCTCTTAGTACGGTAAGCAAACTGGAGGGGGTCCAGAAGGGCATCAGTACTGGCCATGACATGGGACATGACCAGCTTCTCCAGGGCTTTCATGACTAGAGATGTAAGGGCTATGGGCCTGTGGTCGTTGAGAGAGCAGGCCTTATCCTTTTTGGGGATGGGGATAATGGTCGCGGTTTTCCAAGGAAGCGGGACCACCCCTTGGTCCAGCGAGGACTGGAATAGCTGCAGGAGGACCCCACTGAGCTGCTCAGCACAGTGTCTGAGGGTCCTACCACAGATGCCATCCGGCCCAGCAGCCTTGTTAGTTGGAGTGGGTTTGAGCACGCGTAGCACATCCTGTTCATGGAGGGTGAGCGTGGTGGATGGCGTGAGTCTGCGTTTGTAGTTCACCATGTCTGATGCCAGGTCAGGCCTCTCGAAGCGGATATAAAACCTGTTCAGCTCATTGGGTAGAGCAGAATCACTTACCCCCTCCACACTCACGTGTCTCCTCTCGGTCGTTGTGTTAACTGCAGCCGTTTTTAATGCCTTGCCACGCTGCCCTGTTGTTGCCTTGCCTAAACTTTAACTCAATCTTATTTTTGTACTGAGTCTTAGCCTGGCTGATGGCCTGTTTTACCTTTCTGTTGACCTGCTTTTTCTCCTCAGCAGTTCCTGTGAAAAACCTTTTTTTCTCATTAAGGATGCATTTGAGCTCCTTGGTCACCCAAGGTTTGTTATTTGGAAAGATAGTAATCTGCTTTGTAGGGATTATTACGGAAACATAATGCATTCACTTGACAAAAAAAATTGCCCTGTTTTTCTGAATTAACGAGATAATTATCTCAGAATTCTGAGAAAAGTTTTCATGAAAAAAAAAAATTCTGCTCTGTTTTTCTGAGATAATTATCTCGTTAATTCAGAAAAACAAGGCACTTTTTTTTTTCTCAAGTGAATGCATTACGCTTCCGTAGATTATTGAGTCAACACAGACTTTAATGTATTAAGATATTGTGAGTGCTTGCTCTTCTAGGCTAGAGCTTGACTCCAGGAACAGCTCCCATGAGGTGCAGTCAAAGCAGCCTTGAAGAGTTTTGAGCTGCCATTTCTGGTCTCGGTCACCCTTTTTTTTTGTAGTTCTATCCAAAGATCAAGGCAAGTGCAATAAACTGAACCAAAATTGGTTGTTTTCCTTTTTTGTTTGTAGACAAAAACAAATTAGGGGCTATTAAATCACACAGCACAGGACACATAGAAGGAATGACACTTGTTATTTAAAGTAAATAAGAGTTATGTAATGACTCCATACTCTAAATAGAAATAAATATCATTTCAAATAACAAAAACTCATTTTTGCAATGGCATTCAATCTGTAAAAACAGAATAAAAAATAAATGCTGGCACAGGCCACGGCATAAAACTGGCTAGTGTTGGAAAATATTGCTACAACTCACATAGAAAATATGGTAGTCATGATGGAGGCAGAAGTCCATGCTGCCTCAGGGCGACTATCACTCTCACAAGCAGAGGAACAGCAGCTTGGCCCTCTGTTTCTCCTCCACATTCTAACTGATTATGACATCATTTGGTGGAGCTGGACAGATTCCAGATGTTTTTGGTGTTCACACTGCTCTGAAAATATCGGATTGTGTCACATGTAGGCAAAAAAAATGGATTTAACACTAACCCTAACCCACTTAAACCTGTACATGAACATAGCCGTAGGGACTTAGACGTTCACATTACAGGCCTTATGCTCAACCCACCAACACCTGTATTGCGCTCATCACAGGTGGCCCAAATCTGATTTTTTTGCCTACATGTGATTTTTTTTCAGATCAGTGTGAACACCAAAAACATCTGGAATCTGATCAGGTTCCCCTTCAATAAATGGTTAAGTTAAGTGATTTCCAGGTCTCTTCTGTCAGCCATCTCATATTCTCATGATTGTTCATAGAAACTTGTATTTTTGTCATCTCTACATTATTTATGTAGTGTTTACCAATAATCAGTGGTGGGTAGAGTACTGAAAATCTATACTCAAGTAAAAGTACAATTACTCCCATAAAAAAAGTGAAAATTACCATTTGAGAAACCTACTCAAGTAAAAGTAAAAAAGTACCTGGTTAATAAATTACTCAAAGTACAAGTTACTTTCCATTTTAATATTTTTTAGGGTGTGCGGGACAGTGCAAAATAATGAAAAAACAGCACTTGTTGAGAAAACTTTCTTAGCCCTTTATAAAACAGAATATAAGTCTGTTTAACTCTAGTATTTACAGACATTATCAAAGTAACCAAACCTATTACAGCCCCAAAATGCAGTAGATACCGAATACAATACAAGTAATTAAAACTCGGATTTTCTGTTCTGTAGTATTACTCCCTGTACCAAGACCTCAGTCAATCAACTAGAGAATGAAAACTTCTTTCCATTCACATTTTTAATTTGGGGATACCCATTTGTTGGAAGCTGCCTCTTGTTCTGGGTTTTGCTCCGTCATCATCGCATCATGGTCAAAAGACAGGTGGTGCTTATTTTTCTTCCAGGCAGCTGGCAGCTTGGCATCTGCAGTAGAGGTGCGCCTCGCGTGCTCTCCCCCCCTACACTCAATCCCCGCATTTAGAGCAGACTAGTTGTAACAAAGGTATAAATGGCAAATGTAGTGAAGTAAAAAGTAGATTACTGGCTCAAAAATATACTCGAGTAAAGAGTAGAAGTACAGTTTAAAAAAAGGAACTAAAAGTACTCGTTCCTTAAAAAAAACTACTTTTTTACTCATGTGCGTTAGTTGTAATGCGTTACTACCCACCCCTGCCAATAATATAGTCAAAATTGGAAGTAGTGGTGGCCAATAGAATACATTAGCTTTAGCTAGGTAACAGCTTGCTGACACTTGTAAATTTGCTGCAGGTTGCTAATTGTTGGCTTACACTGATATGTAATTGGCCAGCTAGCTAACGTTCTTCAGGATTCTTTTCCCACTCTAACGTGTGACTTGTGTAGCATGTTGTTGCGTGAAAACTCAACTAAACTAACATTAACTGTTGAATTAGACTATCAAGCTAACAGCTAAGGGCAACTTGCCTGGTGGTTGGTCTGAGTCGTCGCAAATATAAGGTATTAGAGTAAAATCATGTAAACCTAAGCAGGGACAAAGTATTATGAAACAATAACTGATGAAAATAAGTGGTACACAACTTACTGTGTGTTTGGCTGGTGTAAAAATTTTCCACTCAACACCAAGCAAGGTTCCGCAAGGTGTCGTCGCTCTGGTTATCCCAGACTGTGCACCCAACAGAAAAAAATATAGGCCTACTTGTTTGATAGCTTCCTTTGTATGCACTGCTCTTGGTGGTTAGTCTTTAACATTGAATTGTCTTACTTTAACTGTCACCACCGATCCAGCATCTTACTATCCTGGATCACTTGGCAGAAAAATTATTGATAGAGCACTATAATACCCAAAGAGCAAACATCTCACTTTACTTAAAGCACATAAAAGCACATTAGTTGGTCATAAAACTCTACAATACACTACAATCATGTCAAGTCATAATGTCCTATAATGTGTTATAAGGCAAGTTTTCTAACATAGGGTGTTATAATACATTATAAACATATTCTATAACCCTTTATAAGCAAATACTTATAAAACATTATTAATGACCTTTATAACTAGAGACTTAATGTTCTTATTGTGTCATAAGTTATTATAAACATGTTTATAGTTTGTTACACTTATGTCCTAATATACATAAATTGATTTTTTGCTTTTTTTTGTTATCATGTAGTTTTCTATTTCCCAAATCAACTCAAATCAGTGACTGGATTGTTGTAGCTAGATACAAAAACAGAAGCTAAGAGATCATTTACTGTATGTCATTCCTTTACTACCAGGGGGCCCGTTCATTCACACTGCCCCCTGGGGGTTTTAAGGGGAAATGTAGGAAAGGGTTTGACATCACTCCATTCACAAGTCACTCACATGAGCGTCACTGGAGAGATGAATGTTATTTAATTTTTATTTACCCAGGTGATTAACCAAGCTTTCTCTTTTTCAGCAGCAGCCTGTTTCAAAAATTCAGTCAATTGCATACACTTGAACCTGGAAATCTACTATTGACTACTGAGCAGCTCCACAAAATCTGTTTTGCATCATCAGAACATGTGGGGCACCACAAGATGTTGTTCTTTGACTGTACTGCCATCTTGTGGGCAAACAGAAGCATTGCATGACAGTGTGGAAACCCTGTAAATAGTGTACCATTGTAATTTATAGATAATTTATCATTTATAGATATTGACCCTATGGTCACTAATAGGATTCAATTCATTGCTTAGTGGCCCCTCAAAAGTAGCAGGCAAGGGAGGGGAGAGCGATGCTTATTCACTCCTCTCACCCAAATGTTTGCAGACAGCACCAGTTTCAAACCACAAGCTTCTCTAACATCTAGGCAAACATTTTTTTGTTTATACTATCTTAACCCTGGTTTCCTTATAATAACCTGAAAATATTGCCTTATTTCAAAAATCAGTTTCAATGCGTTGCTACATCTGTGTGCAAACCCTAGCTGGAACGCTTCAAAACACAGACTGCTGGTAGGTTTTGTTTCTTACTGTATGTCCAAACTGTAACCTTTCTAAGGCACTTCACTTTAAAACGTAA